>NC_073304.1:182949775-183261675 GCF_027595985.1 Sorex araneus
ACCCCCTCTGACCACAAGGTCCCTGCACCTCCTCCGGGCACTCCCTTGGGCCTCAGACATGGCTCCTGGGTTGCTTGGCTCAGGCTCCTGCACACACATGGTCCCTGAATTGGGTGGAGCATGTATCCCCCAGGCTTTGAGGGGTGCCCTGGCTTTGGGGTCCATGAAGGAGCCAACTTGGGACATCCCATGTGCAGAGCCCTGAACTTTTTATCAAAATGTGTCTATGATTTATGTCTGCTGGTCCCTGGAGAGGATCCGGTGATGAGATCTACAGAGATGAGGAACAGGTGACCCTTCACTCCCCAACTGAGCACACCCTCTTCATTGTGAGGTAGAGTCACCACTGAGTGTCTGCCTGGACTCTGCTTCCTTGCAGCTGGACAGCCTGTGACCATGCTATCAAACGAGGCTGAGGTTTGGGCCAAGAAGCTATGAAGCACCTAAAACCCCCACTTTTATGGTGAGATCCCTTCAGTCCCCGCTATAAAGTACACGAGTTGGGCTAATTCAGCCAACTCTCACGACGTTCCTGGCAGAGATGAGCTCCCCCATGCTGCCTGAAGGTGGATGGGAAGAGAAGGTGCATCAGCAGACGACAACGCCAAGCTGAGAACAAAGGGACATCTGGGGCTGGGGGAGCAAGAAAGAGACCCCAAGGATGGGGCCCAGCACACTCCATGCCCTGCTGACAGGAGCCAGCTTTCCACAAGCCACCCGCACCCCAAACCCATGCGGAGTCCCAAGGGCCTGCGTCTGGGAAGTGCTTCCTGCCTTGTTCCCACCCACACATGTACCCTCCCCTGGCCCTCACTGTATCACCTCCCCCTCACACCACCCCCTCCCCCTCCTGATCCTCACACGATCCCCTGCCCTGGCCCTCACGCTATGCCCTCCCATTTGCATGGGGTCTCAGAGAAGAGACCAGGCTTCTGACGCTCCAACTCTCAGACTCGTGGCTCCCGTCCAGAGGAAGTCAGAGTGTGGACGAGAAGGGATGAACAGGGAGCAGGAATATGGACACTGCAGTGTGGCTGGACAGAGGAGAGAGTCTGTCGGGGCCTAAATAGCAAAGCGACAACCATGTATTTGACCAGAACACCACACTGGGCAGCAGCTGCTCATCTCAGCCCTGCCGCCCTGTGACACAAGCAGGTAGGGTTCCTGTTGGTGTCACTAACAGGAAATCCCTTCCCTTACTCCATTACCATAATTTGCAAACTGAAGTCGATGGAAACTCATTAAAATACTTCACATTATTCAATATTTGCTGTTTATCAGGTATTTAAAGCCTTTCCCTCCAAAGTGCTAATGTTCTCAATAACAAAACAATTACACATTTTGGAGGCATAATAGCCACATTCAAATGAATATTTACTCAAATAAATAACAAGAAAGCAATAACATGTCCATTCCTGTGCTTATATGTGTCCCTACTTCTGCTCCAGCCTTTGATCTATGAGGAGCTGGGAGTTGGGCAGAGGCCTGAGAACCTGAGGAGCAAAGAGGAGGGCCTGGAGGTGTGCTGAGGGCCAGCCCTGCTCCTCGGGGTGGCCAGGGACCAGGCCTGGAAAGCCCTGTACATTAGCTCCAAAATGGTCTTCTTGCAAGGAAGCGAAAGGCAGGCCGGACTAGTTAGAAAAGGCCTCAGCTCAGGCAGAGCACAAGTCCAGTGCCATCAGCCAGGCAGGAAGGACAGCAGGATTGCCTACTGGGGGGTTCTGTGACTCTCCGACAGGCTCTCCCTGTCTCAGCTCCCACATGCCAACACACAACACGATGCACCCCCATTTGCACACAGGAAGTGTTTCAACGTGATCTCCCTGCATTTGGGACGATCAAGGACTGCAGGCCACAAACTGGGTGGGTCACTAATCTCCCAGACATGGCTCCTGGATCAACTGGACCTCCCACCTCCCAAGACCTCTGAGGAAACAGCTTTTCTCCTCTTCTCTTTCCACAACTGCACTGGGGTATGAGCCTTGCTCTCTGCACCTCCCTTGGAAAACACTGAAGTGCCGGATTGGGCTTTTGGGGGGCAAGTGTCTAGTCTCTGTGATGTGTATCTTTATTTTATTTATTTATTTATTTATTTATTGCTTTTTGGGTCACACCTGGCTCTGCACAGGGGTTACTCCTGGCTCTGCACTCAGGAATTATCCCTGGCGGTGCTCAGGGGACCATATGGGATGCTGGGAATCGAACCCCGGGTCGGTCGCGTGCAAGGCAAACGCCCTACCCGCTGTGCTATTGCTCCAGCCCCATGTGATGTGTATCTTTAGGAATGGACATGCGATGCTCCCTCCTCTGAGGTGGCTGTGAAGGCAGCACCAGGCACCCTGGTCTCAGACTCACCCCCTGGGGCTCCTGGAGCTGGGTCCTGGCTATGAGCAGCCACAGGGGGAGGGGGGACGGGGGAAGCTGCACCGATGTGCCCTATTCTGCCTGCCCTACCCACTGCAGCTCTGCGCCCTTCTCGCCGCACCCCTGCACCCTGCTGCCCACTGCAGCCCTGCACCCTGCCCACTGCAGCCCTGTGCCCTTCCCACTTCGCCCTGCCCACTGTAGCCCTTCCCACCGCACCCCTGAACCTTGCTTGCTTCAGCCCTGTGCCCGCTGTAGCCCTGACCTTGCCCGCTGAGTGCAGCTGAGAGAACAACACCCTCTGTGCACTGTCTCAGACCAGAACAAAGGCAGACAGGTGCCAGGCAACACTAGCACAGCAGGAAGAATTCCATCTGTACCCAGCGAGCAAACAAGCTGTTTTCCCCAGCAGCGCCCGGAGTCCCAGGCCCGGCTGGCTCCAGGTTTGCAGAGTGTGTGAGGTGCAGCTGCGGCGCAGGGGCAGGGAGCAGAGGCCAGAGCCTCTCAGAGCCTGAGCCAAGCCCCGCGTCTGGGACTCCTGAGGCTGGTGCTGCCGTGAGCGAAGAGAGGCAGGATTCGGGGGCAGCTGGAGGGAACACAGCACAGCCCACACTGACACCACTGACCTCTGGAGCAGGGCTGGGGCCTCTCACGTCCACTCAGAGGCCCTGGTCTGACCTAAGTGGGCAGGCCCACTTCAAGAACCCGTGATCCTGCCGGGACTCACCTCCCAACCACTCGCCCCGAGCCAGGACTCTCCCCACACCTGGTGCATCCTGGGGGCCAGTGGTCAGCAGCTGGATAGGGCATAGGCATGTGAGGATAGCGTGGCCATGCCCAAGGTTCCCCACACCCTCCTGCAGCCAGACAGACAACACGACCAAAGCCCCCTCAACACCACATTTGGGAAAATGCGGGGGCCAGGAGGCAGCTCCACACCCGAGCACAGGCTCTGCAGAAGAGAGGCCAGTTCCATCCCCAGCACCCGGGAACATCCGCTGAGCAGCACCAGGTGTGCCCAGGCTGGCAAGTCTCTATGTTCAGCGGCTATATGGCATCTTAAATCAAAAACAAAAAGGGAGGTATTTTCTCAATTGAATGTAGCAGAGAAACTCCTCATTCGAGAAAAAGGCTATGCTTTTGTCTCAACAGATGATAACCCCACTGAGAAACTTTGGGTCCTGTTACGTCTTGTCAGGAGTCGAATTTAGCTACCTGATTTGGCTCTCAGACTATTGGAGTCTCACAACCCTCCAAATTCCAGCCCCAAGCCATTGCCAAACTGATTTCAGCTGGAATTCACAAGGAAAGAAGAGGAGCCAGTGTCAGAGGACCCCCTTTAACGTATCATGAAGTCACATTAAGAGCATTTCTTATACCCCTGTTTTACAGGCAGTGGATTGGACAACACCAGGAACCTGGATTTTGAATTAACAATTCTTTACTTTTACCCTTTCCTTGGAATTCACAGGTGCCTCAGTTCCTGAAGAAGGAAGGAATGACTTTTAACAGGAACACTTCTTCAATTCTCTCTAGGATATCCGTTTGTATTGGAGCTTCCCTCTGTCTCTTTCTCTACCCCCAGGTATAGAGACCAAACCCAATGATCAAAGCCTGATAACTTTAAAAAAGTGTTTTTTCTCAAATATAAGCTAGGTTGTATCCTATGACTAGCGATGAATGTGACCAGAGAATGGCTGCATTTCCCTGCTGAAGAACTCCTACCAGAAGTCCTGATGCTCCTATTCCAGTGCTCCCTGCCTGATCTAGTGATCTGAAGTTTATCGGACTCCTATTAGCTGGGTCTCGTTGCTGCAACCACTACTGATGCTGTTGCAGGAACAACTCTTCAATTTTGACCCAGACACTTCATTTTTTCAAAACGTGACTAAATGATTCTCATCATTGATGACTCTAATCATCTCTCATCCCTGGACAGTGCAGGACAATTGGACGCTTTACTACAAGCACTGCTCTGGGCCTGAATCGGACTGAAATCTTAGTACAACTACTAAGACTATATTGTGAATTGGAATTGTTCCTCTATTTCAAATTTTGTGTTTTTGTAAAAAGAAAAGGGGTAGATGTAGGATAACATTGGTTTGTCCTTTCCACCTTGCCATAGAGAGCTTAGGTTTATTAGGTTACTCCCCTCACAGTGCTCCCATTCCTCTGTGTTTATCTGTAACTTCTTTCTTTGTGCTCTGTTGACTTGTAAATATTGTTTTTCTCTTCTCCTTAAGTCCTTAACATAGTTAATTTAGAGCAATGTCCTTTTTATATGGACACAAGAAGACAGTTAATGCTATGCTTTCATAACTTGGGAGTTAATTGACTCTGAATGATATTTACCTCTTGGACATCTGTTCTCTCGACTTAAGCTTCTGTTGCCCTTACTTCCTAGCACCCCAAAAGCAGGGTCCCAACAAAGGACTCAATGAACCCAGGGCAAGCTGTAAGCTATGTGCTACCCTGGCATCGAAATGGGCCTGGCCAAAATGCCATAATACTTAACTATAAGTTAAGAGCAAGGCCATGGACAAATTCTGTCATGATCCAAAAAGCAGTAACTAGATTCAGCCCTGATACGGTTAGGAAAGATTAATCTGGCCTAAGCACTGTAGTCTGAGTCCATGGTGAGATGTCCCCAGGAGAGCCACCCTACAAGCTCAATCTATCTCTTACTGTGTCCATACAAAATAACTAATATTAAGAAGTGAATTAAGATGTTAATTAAGTTATTGGACTAAGGAGAAGAGGAACACCCCCAGGTGGTGTTTCCTACCCTGTGCCTGATGGGGGGTCAGGAAGGGCTTTCTTATGTTGATTTTGCTACCAGCCTGGGTGTAGTGTCTACCCCAAGTGCTGGGGAGTTGGAGAGAGACAAGAGAGTGAGAGAGATGAGAGAGAGAGAGCAGGGCAGCAAGATGGAGCGCAAAGAGATGAGCGGGAGAGACAGGAGGAAACAGGAATGAGGGGCAGTGTGAAACTAGAATGGGGAGCTTAGTGAGACTGGAACAGGTTTGTGGGGAGACTGGAATAAATGGTAACTGATCAATCAACCAGCTTGGTCCTCATTTCCTCCTCCGTCTGCCCATGGAAGAGGCCGCCCCGGGTGGGGGAGCGGCCCGAGACCACTGAACTTGGGTGGCGAGAGGGAGAGCCGTCAGGGCTTCCCCAGCCGCCCTGAAGACTATACACTCTGGACACCTGCGTCCACGCCCCCATGTCCTGTGTCAGGAGGGCCCTGGGCAAACACCCTTCCCAGCACACACTCTGTTTCCCGGGCTTCCAGGGCCTCCCTTCCTCTACAGCTGTGCCAGGAGCCCCCCTCATGGGCCCTCTGGGGAAGTCAAGTCCAGAGACCTGAGGCGGAGGTGACCTGGGCAGAGGATCAGCTGATGCCACAGAGAGCAGCAGCCCACGGGTCAGCTCACGGGGCCGTCTCGGGCAGGTGAAGGTCAGAGGCTTTGTGAAGACGGAGCATCAGCGGCATCTGCCAGTCTGCTCCTGGTGACACAGGCTCAGGGCGCTCAGGGTCCATGGCCATGGGCCCTCATGGCCTCTGGGACAATGGAGTCTCTCACACCCGGCACCTTCCTGCCCCTGCTGTGGATCTAAAGTCATCATGAAGAAGGGGGTCGGACAGACCATGTGCCATGGGCCCACCTTGTGACCCCTCCCCAAGGCCAGGGTCTGGGCTTGGAGAGGTGCGTGGACAGTGCCTTCTGTGGGCCCCGAGTTACTCCCATAGATGGTGCCTTCTGCGGGCCCCTCACCTCCTACTTGATGTGGAGTGGCTTCTGTGAGAGGCTGCTCCCTCTCACCTGGTGGACGGCGCAGCCGGTGTCTGCTCCAGACACACAGGGCTGCTCCTCACAAGGCCCGTCTTCAAGCACAGTGCTGAATCCCTGTGACACTCCGATAAGGGGTAGGGGGGGGGGCAGCAGGAGGGTCTGTAAGGCCTCAGCGGGGTAGGGGCGCACAGGACACCCTGTAAGGCCCCTAAGGAAGGCAGGGCACCTGTGAGGCTCCAACAAGGCATGAAGGGGGGTGGCCCGAGGAGCACCCGCTAGGCTCTGACTGGAAGGTGTCACCCTGAAGGGCCAGGACACCCTGAAGACTCTGCCGGGGGAAGGAGCTGGGCCTGGCCCGGATACCTGCAAGGCTTGACAGGGCAGGGCACACCCATGGGGACACTGGACCCTGGCTCTCCAGAATCCTGGTGCCTGGGGCTCACTTGGGGCCTAGTGCAGTTTCCCACCAAATTTTCTTTCTCAGGATAACTTCAGAATCCCCTGGAATCTATCTGACGGTGTCCTTGAGGCAGGTATCTGCAGACAAGTTTGGAGAAGGAGCAGGTTGGAACGAGCCCCAGAGCCTGCCCTGTTGCACTAATGGAGGAGAGAGGCCTCAGATCGCCCACAGGGAGAATCACATGGAAAAGGCCTGCAAGTCAACTGGGCACCAAGAAAGGCCACAGGCAGCAAACAGCAGAGGCCACGGCAGCAGGGCAGTGTCCCTGTGGCACAGCAGAGCCCGAGAGCCGCGGGGCCCCAGGAGCAAGGAGCTCCATGACGGCAGAGAGGAGAGAACATGGGGAGAGCAGAGAACTGTGAGCAGGACCTGAAGCAGCTGACGACTGACAGTGGGAAAGTAAAGCAGAATCAAGCCCAGCACACGCTGGGACAGTCCTCCTGTGACCCAGCCACAGATACAAGGCAAGTTGTCCCTGTGCGTCCAGTCAGCCCCATGGGGGCTGGCCATTGCTGGCAGGGGGTCTGAGCAGGGCTGCATGCAGCTCCCAGAATAGGCCATGGGCCACAGGCAGCCTGGAGCACCTGCTTCCGGGGCAGAATATCACTTGCCCTGGCCCCATCTGCAGAAGCATACACAAGCTCTCTGCAGGACACAGGACAGGCGAGCCGAGGAGCGAGGGAGGATGCAGAGAGCAAAAGCAGCACCTGGGCTCAAGCACTCAGCCAAGACTCATGTCCACCTCTCCTTATAGATAAGGGAAAGTTCTCCCAAAAGCAACCAAGGTCCTGTTCAAAATATACCCATGGGGGGGAGGGGGCAGAGCAATAGTATAGCGGGGAGGACTTTTGCCTTGCACAGGCCCAACCTGAGTTCAATCCCCAGAATCCCATATGGTCCACCAAGCACTGCCAGGAATAATTTTTGGGTGCAGAGCCAGGAGTAACCCCTGAGCATCGTGTGACCCAAAAAGCAAATAAATAAATAAATGAAATGAAAAACCCTATACACCAATGGGCCTCAGAGACAGCTCAGAGGGCTGAGCACTGGGTTAGCATGCATGAGGCCTGGGGTTTGAGCCCCAACACTGTGTGGTATGAGTATGAAGCCAGGAGCAGCTCTGAGTACCTGTGGGTATGACCCCAATGCCAAAAGATAAATGTGTGCTGCATATATGCATGTGTGAGCACGCATACTTTGGTATAGCTATGTGCGACTTTATATGTCTACATGTCAATTCCTTGAGTAGAACAGTGCATAGCACAGATCTACACACAATCCTCTGCACTGAGCATATGTGTAACCTGTGTCCTCCCTCTGAGGCCAGCAGGAAGCTGCTGCTTCTCTCCCACTGCAGACAACTGCTCCAAGAGACTCAGGGGGCACTTGGCACTGCACACCCCAAATCAGAGTGACACTCCAGTATCAGAGGATGTTCAGTGTCACTGTCAAGGGCAAAACCAACAGCAGAGACCTGGGCCCGCCGAGGGTGGCCACAGACGCTAAGCAGTCCGGGGCGGTGGTGCGGGGTCACCAGTGAGACTGACCTCTTTCCAATAATCCAGGGAAACTGCTAGAGGATTCCTGCTCTCCAGGAGAAGCAGGCAGAGCTCCCCCAATGCTCCCCAGACAGCTGCACATAAATCTTGGCTCTCAGCATTTCTGAAACACAGAGCCCTCGGGTGAGGACCATCCTCAGGCGGCCGAGACATGCCTGCCTGCTGACATGCCTGCCTGCTTCCTGCTGACCACCTGCTGCTTCAAGCAGGGATGACAGAGACTCTGCTCCTGGACTCCAGGGAGGGGAAGGCCTTCGGACAGGGCCTGCAGGAGGCCAGCAGAGTCTGCGGGGACAACCACATAGCTTGGCGCTGACAGGCCCGTGAGCAGGGAGCACAGGCAGAAACTCGGCCATGCTTCAGGGGCCTCCTGCCCAGCTGGAGTCTCAGGGGCCCACAGAGTGCAGCCACAGCCCTGCAGGAGTAAACAGGCTCTCGGGCCACGGCTGTCCTCTCCACAGCACAGCATGTCTAGGAGGTGTGACCAGCACGAGGGGAACTTGCCAAGGGCCCAGCCCCATACCTGGAGAAGGTCCAGTGGAGACAAACATGCCCCGGGAGAGCTGCTGTGGTCAGTGGTCAGAATCATCGGGAAGACCAGGGGCACTCCAGTGCTAGCTGCCTTAGCAGGCATCAGGACCCAGGAGCCAAGGCAGGTCCACTGCCTGCCCTGGCCTGCCTACGTCCCCAGCCTTCCCCTCCCAGACCAGACTCGCCTTCGTCCTCAAGCACAACAGGGGGTCAGGGGCTTGTTTGCTAAGCGTAAACATGATCAAATTCGGATTTGTCTGGGAACATCTGTCCCCATAGGAGGAGAACTTCTCCCTGCTCCAACCTGCTAATGTGCGGCTCAAGGACCTTATTTATTTTCATGAGTTAAGACCTCAAACTCTCCTAATGCCCTGAGACTGGACCAAGGCCAAGCCCCAGTCAGTGCTTCTCAGCTCTGAGAAGATCCAACGACCTTCCCTGAGCTTGCTCAAGGCCACCTATGAGCCCAGAGGAAGTGGGGATAGCAGGCTGGGTTTCTGCTCACAGGATCAGCTTCTAAGAATTTCCACACACTCAGGCCATCAATCAGCTCAAAACTCTGCTCACAACTCACACTGAGACCATAAGGCTGTGTGCAAAGGGCTGAAACCACAGGGCTGTGTGCAAAGGGCTGAAACCACAGAGCTGTGTGCAAAGGGCTGAAACCACAGGGCTGTGTGCAAAGGGCCGAAACCACAAGACTGTGCAAAGGGCTGAAACCATGAGCTGTGTGCAAAGGGTTGAAACCACAGAGCTGTGTGCAAAGGACTAAAACCATAGGGCAGTGTGCAAAGGGCTGAACCACAGAGCTGTGTGTAAAGGGCAGAAACCACTGGTCAGGGAGGGTCAGAACACATGTGTGAACCAGATGAGCAGATCGGGGAGGGTCAGAACATGTGTGTGACCTAGATGTGTAGACTGGAGTTCCTGCATGTGCTTTCTGGGTGCTGCTCAGGCACTGAAGAGTCACCTACCTTTCCCCGGGAGAACAGCTCATAGACAAGCCTCTGCTGGGTGCTTTTCTGACCTGTCCACCAGGTCACCACTAATCTGCGTTTTGAAAACAAGTGTTGGCAGAAATGGGATAACCCGAAGGCCAGGAAGCAGGAATGACTTTAGGATCATCTATACTGTTCGAATCTTCACAGAACACAGTATGGAGATGACCATCTTGCTGGGACTTCAGAAAGGGTCTGGCCTCCATGGCTCTCTGCCTCCGCTTTTTTTTTTTTTTTTTTAAGGCTCAGCCTAAGCTAAGAAGCTGCTAGAGAAAGAAACTCTGACAGAGAAGCAGCAGGGCCGGCCCTGCCCAGGCTCAGGGCTGGCAATGGAGCGCAGAAGTTTGGGAAACCTAATATCTGTCATCCAAAGAGGACCATGAAAGTCCATGGAATCGAACGTGCATGTGACAGGGACGTTTCTGGTTTACAGGTCCCTCACAAGCACAGCTGGCTCTGGTCAGTCCTGCTGCTGCAGGAGGAGCAGTCACAGAAAGGAAACCGTCCTTGTGAGTGAGCAGCTGGACCACCTCACTCACGCCTCAGGGGGCGGGCAGGGCAGCTGGGGAAGTGACCTCTGGAGCCCAGGCCTGGCTCCTACTTGGGGCTGAATGGCTGCCCCCCAGGGATGACCCCCACGGTCCCTCTCCCGGGTCTCTGTGACTCTCCTCTGAAGAAACATCTGCTGTCTACCTGACATCACCAGGTGTGGACCTCTGAGAAAAACCTCCCCCCATGTGCCCTCTGGCCAAGCTCAAAAATAAAACACATTGACATATGTGGAGGGACCCAACATCTCCTTCCCTTCACTCCGGGCCCCAGAGATGGACAGGTCAAGTGCAGCCCTCCAGCTCATCTCTTAGCAGCAGCGTGCAGCCTTGCAGGGCCACTGCCGCTCGCCACAGCCCCCACGGTCAGCAGCCTAAGATGACACGGCGACATGTGTGACATTTGTCTCAGTGAAGTTCAATGAGCTTTCAACTGTATGAACTTCACCATCGTCTGTGTTAGAAATGATGTTCCTTAATCAAGGGTACGAATTTCCCAGAGATGATAGGCAATTGATATTCCAGTTCCAATTGTTTTAAGTAACTAAATTTAAAAGCGTAACCTGAAGGCCTCTGCGCTTTTCTAACAGTTATTACTACCAGGATTCTTCTGTCAATAGTTCAGTTCATGCCTGAGGGCTGAGAAGACACAGGCAAACTTCCTATCAGTGTCTAGAGGACAAGAGTGCCTGATGGCTCTGCTGGTGCCCCTAAGACACCAGCCTCCCCCTCTCCTCAGGCCGGTCCCCAGAGGCACGTGATCACTGGCACGTTGTGGTCTGTGGAAGCAGTAAAAGACTTTTACTTCAAGTAAAATTCTGGTTCCTAACCAGGAGTCAATCAATCGTGGCCCCAGAAAGGGAAAAATGCAGGTTCCTCACCACAATGCAAGGAGCTCACCTCTGACTGAATAGCACATGAGGAGTGCTCTCTTCTGACTCAATGCCAAAGAGGGGGCGCTCACCTCTGAGTGAATGCTACATGAGGGGACGGTCACCTCTGACTGAATGGCACACAAGGGGACACTAAATGGGCTTCCTTGGGGGAACATGAGCTCTGTAGCATCTGGAGGAAGTTCGGAGGATATTGAGTACACGCAGAGAGTACATCTCTTCATGGTAAGTGGAAGTTTTCATTGAAAGAAAAATGATAGTGGATTTCAAAGCTGGGGGTCCTTACTCGGAGACAAACAGACACATGGTCCATGGGCACCAGAAAATGCCCTGGTCCCCCCCACCCCAAACAACATTCAAAAAACAGCTGTCTGCCAGGATGGGTCATGGACTCCAAGTAAAAGTCTGGTTCCTATTCTCCAAAGGAATCAATCAGTCATGGCCCCAGATAGGGAAAAATGCAGATCCCTACACTGCAATGCAAGGACTGAATGGCACATGAAGAGTACTCACCTCTAACTCAATGCCAAAGAGGGGGCGCTAACCTCTGACTTAATGACATGAGGGGATGCTCACCTCTGACTCAATGGCACACAAGAAGACTCAGTGCTGCATGAGGGGACACTCACCTCTGATTGAATGGCACTCAAGGGGATGCTCTCCTCTGACTGAATGGCACACGAGGGGATGCTCCTCTGAGTGAACGCCACATGAGGAGACACTCACTTTTGACTGAATTACACACAAGGGGACGCTCACCTCTGATTCAATGGCACACAAGAAGACACGTCTGACTCAGTGCCACATCAGAGGATGCACATCTCCGACTCAGTGGCACATGAGGGGACGCTCACCTCTGACCCTGAGTAGGTGAGAAGCAAGGCCTGGTAGCCCCAGCCATTCTGGATGCCCTGACATGCCAGAAAGCTGCCCACACGGCTCTGAAAGCCCACTTCATCCCTCACCCGCTGCCAAGGTAACAAGACAAGCCCAAAGAAGCAGCAGTCCTTAGCTTCTCAAGAACCTTTGTCCTGGAAAAAGAGAGAGAAAAAGAGCAAGGGGCGGGAAGGCGGAACCAGGGAGAGGAACAGAAGAATTACTTTCATGAGGGTGAAGTGCTGTTTGCCACAAACTAAATGCACAGCCACCGGCTTTGTACCCGTGAATGGCTGTGCTTGCAGGAAGCTGCTGGGAAATCTGTAAGTGCACTGCCTCTTGAGGGCAGAGAGAGAGAGAGAAAGTGTGTGTGTGTGTGTGTGTGTGTGTGTGTGTGAGAGAGAGAGAGAGAGAGAGAGAGAGAGAGAGAGAGAGAGAGAGAGAGAGAAAGAGAGAGAGAGGAGGGGAGAGAGAGAGAAAGGGGGAAGGAGGGGAAGAGAGGGGAAAGACTGCTGACAGAGACAGAGGGGAGAGAGGGGGAAAAGAGAGAGAAAGTGTTTGTGTGTGTGTGTGTGTGTGTGTGTGTGTGTATGTGTGTGTGTGTGTGAGAGAGAGAGAGAGAGAGAGAGAGAGGAGAGAGAGGGGAAGCAAG
Source organism: Sorex araneus (assembly GCF_027595985.1). Classification (NCBI taxonomy): domain Eukaryota; kingdom Metazoa; phylum Chordata; class Mammalia; order Eulipotyphla; family Soricidae; genus Sorex; species Sorex araneus. The sequence continues at coordinate 182,962,454 of NC_073304.1, forward strand.
GGGGCAGGTGTGGAACGCCCATCTGGAAGTGCCAGCAGTGAGCTCAGCACAGCCCCACTGAGTCTGGCAGCTGCTTCCCTGACAGGCTCCTCAGCACCGTGGGGAAGGGACTCTTGGGAGCATGAAGCAAGCGGGGCCAGAGAAGGCACGGTCAGGGCAGGCCCGGGGCGTGCTGTGCCACAAGTCTGGCATCGGGCAGCGGCTGCCACTCCTGTCTCAGGCTGCAGCAGCAGCTCTGGGCCCACACTGGGCCCTGCCAGGCTAGGCACAGGGTCCCCCAGCCTCAGACACAGCATCTGGGGGCTCAGAGCAGTGAGGCACAGTGGGGAAGCAACTCCCCTCGGACGCTGGCTAGGGAGGCGGATGGAAGCAGATGAGGGGCCCTGGTTCTGCTCTCCCTGCCACCTGGGTTCCACTCCAGGAACCTGCGGCTCTTCCTGGGAGCCCTGGAGGTACAGTGGCATCGTGTGGCCAAGCAGGGCCACTCTAGGCTCCTGAGACTCAGGAGGCTGCTGGGGAGGGGGGGAGGGGTTGGCTACCACAAGTCCCCCTACCCCTGCACCTAGCTTTGGTGCCTCAAAGCCAGGCACAGAGGTGGGACATGGTCATGCCAAGTGCCTCAGGCCTCACCCAGGTCGATTTGATTCTAACCCTGACACTTGACCCTGATTCCACCTCAAACCCACCCTTTGCTCTGCTTCCTTGTGATTCTGCCCTTTGTGCCATGACCTCCACCACACCCCAGGTTGGGGATGGGTTATGAAGCAGCCCTGTGGCCAGGGTGGACATGGCTGAAGGGGAGGACTGGCATAAAGAGCTGGGAAAGTGGACTTTGAGTAGGAGAGGTCTGGGAGAACGCAAGGTTCTGCAGTTCCAGTCTTAGAAGATCCCAGTGGCCCCCATCAGAGGAACGGTCTCGGAGTGGTAGGAATAGAGACCATGGTACCCCCTCCCCACTCACACATACACCAGAACAACTCCGTGCTTGCCTGGCTCAGTAGGACAGGACACCTGAGCAGTGAGAACCTTTCCCCTCCATACTCCAGCCCTGTGGGCACAGGGTAGCTATTGGGGGGCCACCTGGCCTATGCAGGGAACCCAGAGCCTCAGAGTCAGCATCCGGAGGGGGGGACATGGTAGCCGGGGCCAGGGAGGACCCTATGCTCCACCTCAGCTCCCTGGGCTGCAGGGGGGAACCGGCACAGAACTGCCACAAGTCACCTCACACTCTCCAGTGCTGGTTCCTGGGGCTGCACATGGCAGAGAAGGTGTGAGCACTCACATGGTCTGAACACACAAGGTGTGAACACACATGTGGTGTGAACACATACAAGGTGTGAGCACCCACAAGGCATGAGCACTTGGTAAGGATCTGAGGCAGGAAGTGATGGCATTGGAGAGACAAATCCCCAGTGAACACTTTTAGCAAGAGGATGACCTAATGGGAAATCACATTTCCCCTTTGAAGAAAGAAGTGGTTCCTCAGACCCCTGATGTCCAGGTCAGGTCAGGGTCCCCTTCCCTGAGCAGGAGCAGGAGCAGGAGCAGGAGCAAGCAGTCTCCTGCTCCCCTCTGGGACACTCATTTCAGGAGCAAGGTCTCCGATCTGCACTGCGAATAGCTGAGGCCTGGCCCGCCCCCAGCACCTGCAGGACAGAGGTCTCCGTGCTGCACCAGGCTCCTTCTCCAAGACGAGGGTACCTTTGGGTGAGCGGGTTCCAGTTCAACCCCTCAGCGGAAGACTCCCTCCTCCCCTAAAGCCTCGTCAGCATTACACAGCCAAAGCAGCCCACACCGTGAGACTGTTCCTGATTAATAAAAACAGTGATTATAGTAATGCGCGCCGACTGCCGACCATTTCTCACTCACAATGGGACTCTGCGCTGTGCTGGGCATGTTTCCGCCGGCGTGAGGGGATGTTTACCACGTGGAGACTGTTTGTAAATGCAGGGTCCTCCATGCACTGCAGAAGTTAGATAATGTCCCACAAAGGGGTGCTTTCAGCCAATTAGTTTTAGCAATTTCTTCTTCTTTTCCCTAAATTAAACTTAATACACAAATAGATGGTGTCAAGTCGGAGAGGAAGAAAACCTACAGACTCTGTCTCGGTGCCAGTCCCACAAGGAAATGGATGCAGTGGCCGTCCCCAACCCAAGACACAGCTGCACATTGACCTGCTACAGACCAGCCCAAGGCCCCCTTGAGCCTCAGCGTCTGTGCCAGGACACCACTGAGGTGAGAAGAAAATGGAGCCTGGCACCTGAGGGTATCTCGAAGCTTTCTCCAGTGGGCTGGGCACCCTCCAGGCAATGCCCACCTTCGCCCCCACTCCCCATACCCCAGCCCTCCCTTGAGGCAAAGAGGATCCAAACCACACACAGTGGGTCCCAGCAGGGCCAGCTTGTGTGCTGCATCTCAGTGCAAGGTAGAGACTGCGGGGCTGATGCCCCCACATCTCCCAGTACATATCCTTGCAATTCAAGGGGGTTCTACAGTGCCAGCTGTTCAACAAAGGAGTTGGGTTTCTCAGCCCTTTGGAAAGTGAAGGTTGTGGGTCCTTGTGCTTGTAGCTTCTGCACACACACCCCTGTCACACTCACACACACTCAGTCTTACATTCTTACACACATGGGCTCATAACCCCCTCCCACTCACATATTCACACACACTCACACAGTGACTCACACTAGCAATCTTACATTCATAATCTCACACCCATTCATACTCACTGACATACATGCTGACTCGTCCAGTCTCACACTCACACACATCGACTCACACACACATACTATCTCACATGCACACACAGACACACAGCCATGTACTGAATCACAGCCTCATGTTCACACACACATTGATTCACACTCAGTCTCCCATTCATGTACATGCTGAGTCACTCTCTCTCTCTCTCTCTCTCTCTCTCTCTCTCTCTCTCTCTCTCACACACACACACACACACACACACACACTCACACATTCACGTTCACTCACTCTGCTGGTCACCTTACTCTCGATCTCTGTGCCATGCCCCACCCCGGAGAACAGGAAAGAAGGACAGTTCACAGACCAGAGAGTAGCAATGTGGGGGTGGGCGCACTCAGGAGGGGCACTGGACTCACTCAGGAAGGGCCTGTGTCCTCTAGCTCTGCAAAGCTCCCAGCCCACCAACAGCTCCAACCTTGGGACAGAGTAAGGGCCACCAGGAGGGGCAGCAGACTCTGGCATTGCCACCACTTCCACCCCACTGAGCCCTGTGCCCACCCACCCTGCATTGAGGAGACAAGCCTTAACGGCACCCAGGAGGCAGGAATGCCCATCTCCACATCGAGCAGCTGGATGAGTCAGGTGTGGCTGAGGCAGAGAGAGCACAGGCTTAGGTACCACAACCTCAGGTTCATGGAACTGCCTGCCTGGTGTCCAGCCTCCCTGAACATGGCCTGGGCGTCCCCCACTGCCCTCCACCCTGGGAAACAAGAAAGCTAGACACACCGGGAGGCAAAGCAGGCTCCCACCTGCAGGCCTGTGCCCCAGCTCCTCTCCAAGACACTGACCCGGGATTTAATTGCAGCGCAAATGAGGAACAGGGAGAAGCACTTCAGTGAGCGAACTGTCCCCAGCTCCGATCCGCTTGCCTGTGCTTGGAGATAAGTACCAGGAGATTTATGTGCCACGACGCTCCAATTCCCCACTCCACACAGGGCTGTCGATCACCGTGCATGCACAGCAAGTTCATCTTCCAAAAGCTCGCCACCAGCAGCCAGGGCCGCTCTGTCCAGCAGCAAACAGAACAGACCACATTCACATTTTTGATGCAGATCACCGCCATCCACTGTCCTAGCCCCCAAGTTGCAGAGATAAGAGAACGCAGAGAAATGAGAGGATGAGAAGACACAAAATCCAAGTCAGAATCCAGGGACCCAGACACAGGCCACCACCCCTTGGTAAGAGGCATGGAAAAGGGAAGCCACGTGGACCAGCTTTGGCACCACTGGCCCCAGGGGACCTGACCTTGGACACTGGAGCTTCCAAACCTCAGCTAACACGTGATCCCCCAAATGACACAAAACTGACTATGGGTTGGCCCCCACTCTCGAGAACTCTGCTGGCATCAGATTCCTGGAGCATGCAGGAAGTGGAAGTGCTTGAGTCAGCTACAGTGTGCAGAAAGAGGAAATGCATGAGCAGCCAGAGTGCAGGAAGGGGAAGTGCATAAGCCAGCATGCAGGAAGAGGAAATGCATGAGCAGCCAGAGTGCAGGAAGAGGAAGTGCATGAGCAGCCAGCATGTAGAGCTCAGGAGCAGGAGATGAAGGAGCACACTGGGTACTGCTTGGCCCACGGCTCCGGGGATGGAATCCCAGAGGTTTATGGACCCCCTGGACTACCATTTCCTCAGTTCTGAAGCAGGAACAGAGGCAACGGCCCCCAGACCTCCTCCAGCTAACCCTTATGTTGTCTTCATCATCCATTTTATTCCCCAGGCATCTCTGCAGTGGTGACCTGCCTCAGAGCAGCAAGCTGCTGTGCCCACACTTGATCACAGAGACGTCAGCTCTCTGCATCCTCCCTGGACCTTCTGGTGGCTCCTAACGGAAGCCCCAGCACAGTCCCCATAGGTCCGGACTGCACAGCCCACGACACATCCAAGATATGCAGACCGGCACCTTTGAAGCCAGCACCACACGGAGAAGCCAGAAGACGAAAGTCAGCGGCTTCCAGATCCAGCTGGCGGGGAGCAGGGCTGGCTCCTGACTGAACCCCAGGCTGCAGCCGGAGATGAAAGGAACAGAGGCCAGGCGAGGGGAACACAGAGCTCGGGCCGGGGGGAGGTCTACACCGATTAAGACATGAAATGGGAGATTAGAAGGCTTGGAATTCGCTCCTTCTGCTGCACACAATTCCTCCCGACAGTGGCGTTTCTGATTCAAACAGCAAGACAGGAACCATGTCCAAAATGAGCGCTGAAAATGGCGGTGGCGCCCAGTCTGAGCGGGCGGGGGCCAGAGGGGCTCCCCACCACACAGCCAGGGGCAGGGGGGCTCCTGCCACACAGCCAGGGCCTCGGACCATACTGCGGCTCTCCCTCTAAGCCACCCAAGCACTGAAGTTCTTAAACACCACTTAAATGATCTTCTCCCCAAAGAATTAAATTACCAACCACAGCCTATTCCTCTATTAAAAATTAATGAATTTACTAGCGTCTAGGATGGAGGCCTTCATTTGTTTTGTAATGAAAAAAGCTCCGAGCTGCCGTTCTCCAAGGCTGCGATTGTTTTTTCCTTCAGTTCTTCTCATAAAAGATAAATGCCTCCACTCTCTATAGCACACCTGCAAAGCACTTAAAAACCCACCTGAACAATAGGAGACCTATTTCCGTCTCCCCGCACACGAGCCCATGGCTCAAAGTGCTGTGGCAGCAGGGAAGCATTTCCTGGGACCCAGCTCTGGGCTCTGTTCCGGGTGGCGAAGCTCCAAAGTGAAGGCTCGCTGCTAATCAGTACTTACAGGGCAGCTTGGAGGGCAGCGCCGCAGCCAGCAGGGCTGGGGTCACCAAGCTTCCCGCGCCACCAAAGGAATCAAGGTCGCTGGGAGCTGGGTCTGCTGAGGCAGTAAGGAGAGCCCAGAGGCAGCCCACACCCGGGTCTCTCAGGGCAGACACCCCCCACGAGATCTCGGCTGAATGTGGAGCACAGAGGGCCTGGTGCAGTGGGCGGCCCTGCCCTGCTCTGACCCTGGTGCTCAGGCTTGTGTGATCAGGACCTGTTTAAAGGAGCTGAGCCCACCAAGACTCTCCCTGGAGCCCCTCACGCCAAGGGCTGGGAGTACAGTTGGAGGGTGCCCCCTGCACTGACCATTCCCAGGACCTGGCTCCTGCAGGCACACCCACTGCTACAATGCCCATCCTTCTGCACACAAAACAGAATCATCACAGGTGGGACTGACCCCAGTCCTGCAGCAATGGCAGACCTGAAAGTCAATAAAACAGGGTGGACCCTGCATTTTGCACAGCACACACGTGGCATACTGAGTGCCTGCAATCAGCCCACCGCCAGGATGACAAAGCAGCAGCCAGCCAGAGGAGGAGCAGGAGTAGGGGGAGGGGCGCGGGAGAAGAGGGAGGAGGAGGAGCAAGTGGGGGAGGAGGAGGAGCAAGAGGGGGAGGGGGAGGAGCAGAAGGGGGGCAGGAGCAAGAGGGGAGGAAGAGCAGCAGGAAGAGGAGCAAGAGGAGGAGGAGGAAGAAGAGCAGCAGGAGGAGGAAGAGGAGGAGCAGCAGCAGCTTCCAGGCTAGAGCCCCTTCCCACTCCCCACCCCAGGTCAGGCCTCACCTAAGCCCCATGGGGAAGGGCTGCTGAGTCCCCACCCACTGAAGATCAAGGAAGCAAGAGGGACTATTCTAGAACAGTCCAGACCACTACACTCTCACAGGGAAACACACTCATACAAACTCAGTGCTTTCACACACACACACACACACACACACACACACTCTCTCTCTCTCTCTCTCTCTCTCTCTCTCTCTCTCTCTCACTCACAGACTCACAGTCACCTACATGTACACTGCCACATTCACATACACCAACTCACACTCACATACACACTCCCACATTTACCCCCACACACATATACTCACACACACACACACACACACACACACACACACTTACACTCAGAAAAGGTGGAGAACTCTGATTCTGAAACCTGACAAGTGAGACCCTCAATGTGATACTGAGATCAACATACACAGCCCCAGCCCTGAAGCCACAGACCCACACTGACTTACCCACACTGGAAACAGGAGATCTAAGCTGCAACCACTGGGACTTTGTAAGGTGCCTGTCAAGATGACAGGCAGGGATGGGGCAGGGACGGGGGTGGGGGTGGGGGTGGGGAGGGAATCTAAGAATACTGGTGGGGGGGAAGTTGACGCTGGTGGGATTGCTGTTGAAATATTATATGCCTAAAGCTCAACTATCAATAACTTTGTAAATTACAGTTTTTAATTAAAAAAATGAAAGAAAGAAAACCTAGATACAGAGCTAGATGACACGGTGCTTCCCACGTGCTGTGGAATAGAAGCGCTCCTAGTGAAAGCAGCTCCCAGAGGCCCCCGCCCTCCCTGCACTGCAGTTCCAGACGGTTCCATGGCAGGCGCCTCCTAGCTCAGAGCTGAGGGGGGTCAGTGAGGGCTGAGGGGTCAGCGTCCGGTCTCCACATTCAAACTCATCACTGCATCGATTCACAGTGATTGATTGAATACAATTCGGCTTCTTGGAAAACAGTCTCTTATCAATCAAAGTCAGACATTAGTGACCTGCCAAGTTAAAAGACATTTTCGTAGGAGAAAATGCAGTTGCCTTCCTGGACTCGTCAGGGTAAGAAAAAGGAGGCATGGCTCTGTGAGCTGCCTGCTCCTGGTGGGCCCCTCCTCTGTAGGGGGTGCTGGCATGGATGCCCGGTGTCCCAGCTCTGACTCAGAGCTCCCAGGTCCAGGGCCCCCAGGTGGTCTTCTGCCCAGGGGCAGCAGGTCTGATATCAGAGCAGAGGGGATAACCTGTAAGCAGCTCTGTGGGGTGGACCCATCACCTGCTGGGTTTGGCACCATTGATATGGAGTGCCCAGGCCACCCCTGGTCCTGAGCTGCTGCCCGATATCCACACTTTGGCCTGGGGTTTGTCTATGTCCATGTTCTAGTTATTCCTGGGAAGAAGACAGTAAAGAGAACCAGGTTAGTATAGCGGGTGGGGCACTTGCTTCGCACATGGCTGACCTGGCTTCCATCCTTCAGCACCCCATAGGGCCCCCTGAGCACCACCCGGAGTGATCACTGAGTACAGAGCCAGAGTAAGCCGTGGCACAGTCAGGGGTGGCCCCAAAACAAACAACATAAAATGGTGAAGGGAAAATGTCAGGAACTTCTAAGAACTTATGTGCCCCTCAAAGACAATGGAATGGAAAGTGATTAGAGACATGACAAAGGGATTGGAAATGCTGAGGTCCAAGAGATGCCACCGGTTTCCATCAAACTCTGGGTAAAGGCAGACTTCTCACGCGGGCAGTAATTGCGCCCGCATGAGATGCACGACTGGCTGACAGCAGACCCCTTGTAAAGCGGTTTATGGTCCGAAAAAAAAAAAAAAAGCCCCTAATAGTAAAAAAAAAAAGAAAGCCCCTAATAAATATAACCATACCCGACAGGTCCAGACACTCGGCACACTGACTCCTGCTGGCCCAGGAGGGTCATGATGACGGGACCAAAGGCCAGGGCCGAGGAGGCTGGACCTCACGCTAGGCTACAGAACTGGAGGTCCTAGAGGGGCAGAGCTGGCAGTCTGGGAATGGGACAGGGACAGGGGTGGATAGGATGGACAGGAACAGGGACGGAGGCAGGATGGGGATTAAACCGAGCTCTCCACTGACCCACATGTGTCACGTCCTCACTGTCTTTCAGGCCAGCGACAACTTCCCCTCCAGCTCTGATTTACTCGGATAGCAGGCGGTGCTCCAAAGCAGCGTTACAAGCAGGACCGCAGGAAACATCTCCGATCACTATCACAGCCTCCCATTCAAGGCTGATTCTGCGGGCTGGTGACACCCTTCTGTGGCACATCAAACCCTGCAGTGCTGAGGTCTTTCTTCATCCTTCAGACAGGCCCGAGGCTCTGCTATGAAAGGTTGCAGGACAGGCTGAGGGGACAAGGGAGAGCAGTAGGACCTAAGAGGACCCAGCATCAGGGGGACATCATAGCCCGAACCTGAAGCTGTGGTGCAGATGGAAGATACCAGCTCCCGACCAAGGGGTGTGGCAGTACTGTCACAAAACATGAGGACAGAGGCTGGGCCGGGATCCTGGAACCAGGTCGGGCACATCTGATTCCAACCACACTGCTGGACCTGATTTGCTAGGGTAAAGGACTGGGAGAAAAAGCAGGAGGAAGTGAGGAGGGAGGGAGGGAAGGAGGGAGGGTGGGAGGGAGGGAGGAGGTGACACAGGCTGACGGGGCCCCAGCAGGACCATCACCTGGCTGTCTCCCAAGGCTGCCCAGGGCAGGGCCAGCAGAGTACATACCCCCTCCCCTCCTCTCTGCTCCCTCCGACCCCACGAGGGAACTGCCCAGTTCTGGGTCTTCTTTTCCTGTGGTTGGGAGGCGGTGCTCAGGACTCACTCCTGGCTCTGTGCTCAGAGCTCACTGCTGGCCAGGAGCAAACAGGGATTGGCCCCCTGCAAGGCACCCCCATCCTGACTGTTGACCCGTTTTCACGGTTTCCTTCTGGCCTAGGTCAGTTTTTCTCCCATGCTGAATTTCATTTGTTTCTTCAGAGGGCCCTGAGCTACTCAGTAACTCACACATATTCTGCACTGGGTGGAAAGCATCTCAGGTGTGCCCTAGGGTGGTGAGGGGGCAGTGGACCAAGAGGTCACCTAGATGTCCCACAGAAGCAGAGGCATTCCCCCCACCCACCACCACCACTGCTGTATCCCCTCTATGGCTTCCCTCCCTGCTGCTCCATGACCATCCCCAGCGTCCATGTGCAGGACTCAGACACCCCCAAGGGGAACTCTCTGATGCCCCCAGAGCAGGGTGGGGTGGGGGGCGGAAATAGCATGATGCCTTTAATCAGACAGCAGCGACCTTGGGGCAGAGCAGTGCCAGCCCCAGAGCAGTGAGGAGTCTTGCAGCCCCTTCAAGGGCTGCTGTGCAGGTGAGAGACAGGACACTGAGTAAATCTGGTTCTGAAATGAGGGCTGAGAGGGAGACAGAAGAGGCTGTGGCACAGAAAGATGATTGATCCAGGCAGGACGGCTCCAGCAGAGATGGGCAGACCACAGGCTGCTTTAGGGGACAAGCCAGAAGGCCACAGAAACCAAATGGCACTGAAGCCAGTGGTGTTTGATGAGCACCAGACACGCCCGCACTGCTGCTGAGCACAGACACCCAGAATTGGGCACCCATGGGGGTGTAGCAGCAGAGAAGCACGGCCAGGCGGGGCAGGGTCAGTGGCCAGAGGCTGAGTCTAGACACAGTGAGGATGGTGAGCAGGACAGGAAGACAGGACGGAGGCAGCAGGTGCAGGTCATGGTCAGGTGTGGGGGAGGGGTAGGCAGAACAGGCCCGTGTGGTGTCTTCCTCAGAGAGAGTGGCAGGCAGAGCCTGGTGGCTGTGGTGTCTGGATGACACAAAACCAGTGGGAGCTACGGAGTGTGGGCCAGAGTGAAGAGGCATAAGCACACACAGGCTGGCTTTGCATGGAGGGCAGTCTGAGGACACAGGCCCACAGGCTGGATCACAGGCAGGACCATGGGCTGGATTGTGCGCAGGGCCATGGGGCTGGGCCACAGGCAGAACCATGAGCAGGACCACAGGCTAGACCATGGGCAGGACCATGGCTGGACCATGAGCAGGACCGTGGACAGGACTATGGCTGGACCACAAGCAGAACCGTGGGCAGAGCCACACCACTGCAGACCACCGGACCTCTGCACACACACTAGGCTTGTGGTGCCAGCGTTACCCCATGGCATTGGGACATGGGCTCTTTGAGCAAATGAACAAGAACAGAATTGCAGAAACTCCTGATTCTCAGGTGAGGTGACCCAGACTCAGGTCATCCTTCTGGAATCTGGGTGAGACCAGGAAAGGACTGGGATCAGTAGAGGGCTCTGATGAACATATCGGAGAAGAGGAGCAGCGGGATCGGAGCAGCAGCTGCCCTCGGCAAGACTGGGCCCTGAGCAATAGTTCCATGGCCCCAAGAGGGTGCAAGACTTCTCAGGAGACCTCCTGGCCAGCTCACCAGGGCTCGCAAGCACCATGGCGATTTATCCTAACTCTTCTTCAAGGGGACGTTGGCACTCAGGCTCTGAATCCACTAATTCTCCCAGATTAGACACGCAAGCAAGGCAGCAGCGCCGGACTCAGAATCTTTGCTCTGAGGTTCAAAGATTTTGAATCTGCGTTCTCTTCTAGCTCATCATGCCGAGAACAGCTGAGAGTATCCTCTTTTACAAGCTTCTATGAGAAGAACAAAAGTCACGTGAAAGAGACCAATGGCCACAGATCACAGTCTTTCCTCCCTGCCCCAAATCTCCCTGGAAAGTGTCTCTTCTCCCCCTTCCTTAAAAGGAAGAAAAGTGTAAGTGGCAAGGCTGCTTACCAAGGGGTATATTTTGTGTGTGTTTCTAAACGCCTCAAACATTCTGGAGCCAAAGAGTAACTTATAGTTTAGTCAAGTCTCTAGGGATGCCTGTGGAAATATGTAAAGCATTAATCAGGGAAGCCACAATTGCACACGCATCATCTGAAAGGGGGGGGGAAACACACAAAGAGGAGAATCAGAAAACAAAATTGAGCCAGTGATGAGTCCGAAAGTTCCGTTCCCCTCTGTGCAAAGAGCCAAACTATTAACAATCAGTCTCATGGAGAACCATTTTCTCCTTTTACTGAACAATGGGACCCTACCCGGGCTTCCTTCACAGTGCACAAGCTTGCTGACACAGCACCAAAGGAAGCATCTCCTGTACAGAAAGGTGGCAGGAGTCAGGAGAATGAGACCTGTAGATGTTGTACCCCCTCCTCACCACAAGCCATGGCCTCGTCCCTCCACAGGCATCACCTCTGACTAGCTATGACCTGCCCTGCCTGTACCATCAACTGGCTGTGCCGTCTCCACAAATGAGCTGTGCATGATCTTCACTGCCAACTCGCTGGGCTTCTCACCACCACTAACTAGTGGTAACTATCTTCACCCTAACCTATGCACCGTCTCATCACTGGCTATTCTTTCTCCTCTTCACCAACTGTCCCTTTCTTCACCACTAACTAGCTCTGCCTTCTCTTTCCAACTAGTTGATAGAAGTGGGTAGAAGAGCAGAAAGAAGAGCAGACGGGGCAGCAGAAGGAGCAGGAGGAGGAGGAGCAAGAAGAGGAGCGGGAAGAAGGGAGGAGCAGGAGCAGAAGGAGGAGGGGGGAGACAGGAGCACAAAGAGAAGGGAAGGGGAGCAGGATGAGGAGAAGGAGCAGGAGGAGAAAGCAGGGGAGGAGGAGCAGGAGAAGAGGAGGGGCAGGACGGGTGGAGGAGGAAAGAGGAAGAGAAGAGAAGCAGCACCACCATCCGCATCTCAGTGCTGCAGAGACCAAGGGACGGGCGCTGGGGACCACGTGTGGAATCAACTCCTGGGATGAGCCGGCAGCCCCCAGGGACCCCTGCTCTCTCGGGAAGGATGCAGAGTTGGCTCCTCCCCAGAGTGCAGCTTCACCTGCTCCACCCAGAGACAGAGGACTGCTGCTCCCTCAGCCGAGCAGCCCCCAGGGAGCCGGAGGACCCACAACCTGCACCAAGAAGGTGGGGAAAGGCAGCTCTGGGCGCTGGGGCTGGAGCGCCAGCACAGCTGGCCCTGGTTTAGCTGAAACATCACACCCCGGGAGGGTGCCGGACTCAACCCCCAGAGGCAGGGAAACAGCCAAACTAGACAAATGTGCTTCCAACTCCTTCTCGCAGCTCAGGCAGGCAGAGAGGCCCCAGCTCCCGTCTGCCGACCATGCTGCTCACAGAATAGTCGCTGGGGAGGTGTGCAAAGACCTGATTCTCCACCTTCTGTTTCTCGGCAAGAGCCCTGGACAATTCCTCCACACTCAGTACAGCTCCGCCAGGAAGGAAACGACTCATTTTCCTTCCGAAAATACTCTCTTTCCAAAAATCCCCTGAGTCCAGGGATTCGGAATGATTTATGGGGACAACATGCACCTGGAGTAGCACATTGTCATAGCATTTTTAATATGAATAATGATACATCTTTCTCCTTTAGCAGGCCTGCCCTATAATAAACTATCACCACACTACCCACAGATAATGATATAACAATTTCTCCCAGCTATTCAAACAGCTGAATATCTGCAGACAAAAAGAGCGGGACACCCACTACTTAAGCTATTTTGCTGTCTGTCTGATGTCCCACGTGCCCACCGGCCCCGAAAGCTTTGGCTCTCCATGTGGTGTCACTACCGGCTCTGAGGCCTTCTCACGTGGTAGGAGGGCGCTGCAGCACCTTGCTGGACAGCCTGGAGGGGTCCCCGCTGCCCACCTCCACAGACAGCACCAGGCCTCAGCTTGACCCCCACACTGCCTGCCCACTACACTGGGAACACAGCCACCTGGCTGCGAGCAGAGATCCCGACATGGATCACACCACTTTGTGCCCTGCAGTGGGGAGGTGAGCTGGGCGGTGCCCACAGGCCATGGGAGAGGCGGTCATGGTCCTGGCGCCTTCTGCCCACCGCTGTCCTGACCCATGAGAAAGTTAATCCCGATTGCCCTTCTCTCCTTTCCCCAAAGGGGCCCAAGTCCATTTTCTCATCTGGGCTCCGGAAGACAGACCAACCGGAGTCCAAGCCCAAGCACACAAATGAGCACTCTCAGAACACACAACCCACTTCTAAGCGGCTAAATCTGGAACATTCCTCAGGGGAGTCTGAGAATGAGGCAAGCTGACTGGCAGGGCAGGGGACCACAGCCGGGAACTGCAGTCACCCACAGGCGTGACTGTTCACAGCACAGGACACAGGAGGCAGCGTCCAAAACCCTGAACCCACCTCCCCAACTCCCCCTCATAGAGACAGCAGCAGTTCCAGGAGCAGAGAGCCCAACCCTAGGAGAAATGACTCATCCTCGCCAGCCACGAGGGCACATCCCAGTGTGTCCAGGACACCGTCGTCTGACCAGTGTTGGCCTCCTAGGAGAGGACAGAGGCTGGCTCCTCCTGAAAAGTGTCAGGGTCCCTCGGGCATGACACTTCACCTCTGCATCTCCATGACACTTCACCTCTGTCCCGCATCTCCATGACACTTCACCTCTCTCCCCATCTCTGCACAGGGACTCTAGTGCCTGAGAAGTCACGTGCATGCCCAGGGCAGCGGTCAGGACATCACCAGGACCTGGGATGGACTCCCCATGGGGTGAGCTTTTCATCTCCCAGCCCCCGCAGTTCTCCCTCTCCCCCACTATCCCAGGGCTCTTCCTCCTGCAGGGACACCCCCTCCACACACACAAGGTTTGCTGCAAATGTCAAGAGTCTGCACGTGCACCGCAGCAGGAAGCTCCCCGGCTCCCTGGCTGCCTCCCTGCCCTTCTCTGTCCTGGTTCTGGGCACTGCCTCGCTCAGCCTGGGCTCCTGTCATGAGGTCACTTGCACTTGGAAGGTGTCCTCATGGCCTTGGGTCTGAGCCTCTGGGGCATGACCAGTTGTGTATGGAGGCACCTCCTCACGCTGATAAGCACAGCCAGGTGTTCACTCTGAGCCGCCCTGTGCACAGTCCGCCACCCGGCCCAGAGGGCCTTGTCGCTGCATCTCAGCCCCACTCAAATGGACACTGGCAGTGTCCACTGGCCACCACCATGCTCCTGCACGGCTGGTAAGGAGCAGGCTGGGGTGGCTCCTGCTCCCCAGAGCACCGGTCTAGGGTTACTGGGCTGACCCTGCTTCTGGACGGGGAACTGCTGGGGGCTGAGTCTCTACAGTGGACAACTCCACAGGTGATTCCCTATCACCCCCTATAGGCAGAGAACCCTGGGCACGTGGAAAATGAGCTCCCCATGATCTCCGAGCCACTCCCATCATGACAGCATCCTCAGTGCCCACGAGCTTCCACAGCAGCCCATGTGCACTATGGTATCCCAGGAAGTGCAGTGGTCAGGGCAATGGTCACAGGAACGGGCTTGTGTCCATGGCCTATCAATGACACACAGTCAATGACACAGGATTGTGTGTGAAGTCAGTTAATGACATGGGGCCGTGTCTGTGGGTAGTCAATGACACAGGTCTGTCAATGCCAGAAGGCCATGTGTCTGGTCAGTCAATGACACAGGGTAGTGTCCATGGTCAGTCAATACACAGGGCCATGTCTATGGTCAGCCAATGACACAGGGCTATGTCCATGGTCAGTCAATAACACAGGGCCGTGTCCAGAGTCAGCCAATGACACAGGGCCGTGTTCACAGTCAGTCAGTGATACAGGGCCATATCCGTGGTCAGTCAATGACAAAGGGCCATGTCCATGGTCAGTCAATGACACAGAGTCTGTCAATGATACAGAACCATGTCCACGTTCAGTCAATACACAGGGCCACATCCATGGTTGGTCAATGACACAGGGTCAATCAATGATACAGAACTATGTCCAATTGATCAATGACACAGGGCCATGTCCATGGTCAATGACTGAGGCCATGTTCAAGGATGGTCAGTGACACAAAGTTGGTCAATGACTAATAGTCGGTCAATGACATGAGTTCACCTCTGCCGTCAGTGACATCAGGGGGCTTCACACATTACCTGTGGACAGGGTCCAAGGTTGGGGACATCAGACTGTATGCCCTTGGCCCACCTGGCCCCTGGAGCAGATGAAAGCAACCCCAGGAACTGGTGCCACCCCCACCCCAGCCCTGAGGTGCACGAGGCCCCACCTTCCTTCTCGATGGGCTCCTGACACTCCTTTTCCCGCATATTCAATGAATTTAAAAATCACTGTAATTAAAAAATATAATTCATGCACCTCACCCAGGAGGTTTGCCTTTTGAAAATTAGATTTCTACCTTGACGCCTATTAAGACAAATATGAATTCCTTAAATACGTCACTGAGAGTTGAGGGGTAAGGAAGAGTAGCTGAAACACAGCAGAGCCTCTGAACAATGGGACGAGGGAAGGGCCACACTCTGCGTGACAGGGAGAGCTGGGCTCAGATAGGAACATGTCAGGAAACTGCAGAGCCTGCATGTGAGGGGGAGGCTGCAGGCCCCTGGACACCAGGGAAGGTCTCGCAGTGCCCTGGACACTCAGGGTCTCACCCAACTGAGGTCAGTGGGACTGAGGGTGTGTGTGTTAGTGTGCCAAAACCAGCCCACCACTTCCCCGACAAGCTGACAGGACAGAGACACTGCGAGTCACTCCAAAGAGATGTGCCAAAGATGCTCCCTCAATGCTGTGTGCAGACCACAAGGACTCTGCAGGCCTCCTCCTGCCTGCTCCTCCTGCCCGCTCCTCCCCATCTGCTCCTCCCGCCTGCTCCTCCCACCTGTTCTGCCTACCTGCTCCTCCCACCTGTTCTGCCTACCTGCTCCTCCCCATCTGCTCCTCCCACCTGCTCCTCCCCCCTCCATCCTCCCACCTGCTCCTCCTGCCTACTCCTCCCTGCAGGCCTCCTCTCTTTCTGTTCCTCCTTGTCTGCTTCTCCTGCCTGCTCCTCCCACCTGCTCCTCCTTACCTGCTCCTCCTGCTGCTCCTCCCACGTGCTCCTCCCTACCTGTTCCTCCTGCCTGCTCCTCCCACTGCTCCTCCCTATCTGCTCTTCCCTGTCTTTTCCTCCCTATTTGCTCCTCCTACCTGCTCCTCCCCATCTGCTCCTCCCTGTCTGTTTCTCCTGCCTGTTCCTCATGTAGGCCTCCTCCCGCCTGCTCCTCCTGTAGGCTTCCTCCCGCCTGCTCCTCCCACCTGCTTTTCCCTTCAAACCCTCTTATCAGGCCTTAAGTGTGCCCCTGCAAACACACGTGCCTCCCAGACGCAGGGGCCCGGGTTCCTCAGAAACCAGCTCTATTAATTACAGGCACCCTCAAATGCTACTCTGCCTGCATTTCCCTTCTCATGTATTACACCAACTCTCAGGAATTAAATTAATTCAGAAAGGAATGGCTATTTCCAAATTCAATCAGCTGCTGAAGACAGTCTGGAAGCCAATGCTGTGTTGCTAGCCCTGGACTAACAAGCGGCTTGGCTGACCCCATGCTGTCTAGGAGGACAGCAGGCTCTGGTGCCGGCCTCTCCCCAGACAGCCATGGAGAACTGGTTTATGTGAACCAAAAAAAAAAAAAAAAGCTTCAGCACTAAGAATAGAAAACTACCCCTTCACTGTTCATATACCAGCCTGCATCTGTAAACAGGGAGGAAATGAATGCTTTAAGATTCATCTAAATGCAAGAATTAAAAATGTCACATAACTGGTTTTTATTATAATCAAAACACTTCTGTGCTAAAAATAGAAAAATATCCCTGCAGAATTTATGAAGCCTTTGCATCCAAAAATAAAAAAAAAAGTAAAAAAAGGAACATTTTAGGATTCATCTGTAAAATAAGATTTAAAATGTCTGCATAGAAGGAAGAATGAGCTTTCCCCCAGAAAAATAACTTTAACAGAACATCAACTCCTAAGTCCTGGACAATTCAAGGATAGGATCTTGGTGCGGCTCCTGTTAATGGCCAGTGGGCTCCAGGGCAGACTGAGGCCTTGTGGCAAAAGGGGCACCTCAGCACGTGAACACGAAGCTCTCAGCTCGACCCTCAGACCCTCTCTCCAGAGACTTCAACTCACAGCTTCCACCAGAGCAGGGGCACGGGGTCCGAGAGGGCCCTGTGGCCTGCAGCCCCTGCCCAGGGTGGCGCTGCCTCTGCACCTGACGCTGAGGGGCGGATGACGCTCTCTGGGACTGCAGCTCCACGGATCAATCTTCCCTGAGCTCTCAGTCGACGCACACAAAAGCCAAGAAGCCTCTTAAAAGATGGTGATTTATGAACTTGTAAAACCCAAGAAGTCAATCACGATGTAATGAAGGAAAGAGAAAGAGAAAGAAGAGCAGGCAGGTGTGACAGCGCGTGGTCGATGGCAATTACTGACGAGCCGGGTGGAGGGGCTCCCCGCTACCACCCCCAGCCCCCCAGTTCAGAGGGGTTCCGGTGAGGGAGGGATGCCGGTCAGTGCCATCAACCCACACTGTCCACCCTCTCCCACCTCCTACCCCTGCCCACTCATGACCCAGAGCAGCGGGCACCCCCAAGGCCCTGCATTTCATTCACAGAGCAGACTTGCCCTCCCCATGGGTCACTGTCAGAGCGGCACGCCTGAACCCCTTCACATGAGAAAAGACCCAGTGAGTCATCCCCCTGGTGAGCCCCAGCCCACACTCCATCCCTCCCTCTCTCTGGTGGATGCTGGCCCATGCTCCACATCCCTCTCCATCTGGTGAACCCCAGCCCACACACTCCATTCCTCCCTCCCTCTAGTCCTGTGGAGGTAGTCCAGTGGGAATCACTGTTCTCAGCAGGATAGAACTGTGCCAACCCACAGTCTCACTTCGCAGGCGCACGGGGGAAGGGGTGGCTCGCCCAAACAGACAGACAGCTCTGTTCTGACAGCCACTGTGGTCAGGCAGTGAGGAGACTCTGCCAGTGGTGCAGATGGAGCATCATGGAACAAGGACAGATACTCTACCAAATCTCCTTTCTTCAGACTTGGTTGGGGTTCATTCGTTGCTCTGTAAAGAGAGGAATCGCAGAGCTGAACCCTACCAGTGTATTTTGTTTTAGGAATGACCAGGAGCACTTCTAAAAATGATGCCCATAGAAATCCCAGAATCTCAATTAAAAAAAAATTCAAAAGAAAAAAATACATACGCAATGGAATACTACTCAGCTGTAAGAAAAGATAAAAGCCTGCAATTTGTTGATACACGGCTATATCTGGAGATTTAGAAAGAGAGGAACTGACACAGAATGATTCCTCTCATATATAGGATGTAAAGAAATAAAGTAGGATTATAATACCCAAAGGCAACAGAAACTAAGAACTAGTCTTCACCAGGAAGTAGAAAGCCCACCAAATGGGAAGATGTGGGGCAGGGAAAGACAGGGCAGCATGGGGGCAGGGGGCAGGGTGTGATACTGGAAGGCAGGCGTCATGCATGAAACCCTATTATTAACAGTATTGTAAACCATAAAAATTTTTGTTCATTTGTTTGCTTGGTTTTGGTTTGGGGCCATACCCAGCTGTGCTCAGAGGTTACCCCTGACTCTGCACTCAAGAACCCTCTGGGACACTAGGGATCAAACTTGGGTCAGCCACATGCAAGGCAAGCACCTTACCCGCTGTACTGTCACTCTGACCCCCCAAAATAATTTTTAATACTAATAATGTAATAAAGACAGCGTAGAGGCAGGCTCAAGAAAATGATGTCCAGTGATCCACTTGTGCTTTGGGACATGGAAGCCTGTGTCTTCTGGCTCGGAGCCCACACACTCACCCTGTGGCTGGTTGGGCGGCATTTACCAGCGTCACTGCCACGGGGCCAGGGCTGGGAAGAGCTCTGTACCACAGAGTTTGCAAATACAGACCACAGAGAGCCAGAACCTTCTGCTAACCAGCATCCTGACAATAAGAGCAGATTTCTAAATCAATGGTTTGAGTAAGAGGAAAATGCCTGGCCTACTCATTAGAATTTTCTTTTTCTTTTGGTTTTCTATTTAGAAAAAAAAAAAAAACAGACAATTTCCTAAAACACAGAGCAAGGTCATTTTTAAAATCATGGCTTCTGGCAAAGAACATTTGCATCTAACTCAAGCAAACTCATAACTTTCTCCCAAAGCCCCCAAAGAAAACTTATTGTTATTAAAATTTGCCTAGCCTGAACATGCGTAATGCGTCAGGGGTAAAGGAGACAGAAGCAGCAGAGATAAATGGGATGCAGCCTCTGTCTCATCTCTCCTTACAGACTCCTCTTTTGACTTGATTCAATATTGGTTGATTTCCATGCAACAGGTCTGGCACTTAGCATGGGGCCTGGGGAAAACGGTGGTTAGAGAGAAGGGGTAGCTGCCAAGCACAGATTCCTGCAGGCCTAGAGCAACTACTGCCTGAATCAAATCCCAAACACTGCTCTATGCAGCCACGTCTGCAATTCACAAACCGTAGGTGTCCCTACCAGAAAACCGTGTGGGGCATCTTAAGGGATCAGGTTCCAGCACACTGGGGACACCTCTGAGACTCTCCTGCAGCCCAGTCCTGTCTCCTCCTCACCGACTTTAAGAAGACAAGATAACCAGGCAGTGCTGGGAACATGTTTCCTGGCCCAGAAGGGCGTGCCCTCAAGGCTCCCAGTAGCCCCCAAGGGACGGGACTATGGGAAGCAACTAAATTGTCCCTGGACCCCGCAATCAGCTCACTTCCACTGCCCCAGCCCCCAGCCCCCCTCCTCAAGTGCCTGAGTCAAGGATGGGATTTTCTTTGCGTATAGTTGACCCTGGGCACCAGCAAGGAGCCAGTTGTTTACAGGGCCCTGTGCCCAGAGAGAGAGACAGACACACAAAAGGCAGTTTCCGAGGCCCACTAAAGGCCTGCTCACACTGCAGTCTCGCCTGCAGATCAGCCCCACAGGGCCTGGGCCACAATACCCTCTGCTGTGCCTTTGGCCCCAGGGGCAGCCGCTATCCATCACCAGGACCCAGAGCACCCCTCCAGGATGCAGCAGGAGCAGCACTTCTGGAAGGTTCTGGTTTGCAAAAAGCCAAGGCGGCACCTTGAAGAAGGGGTGTCCCAGATCCAGAGAGTAAGTGCTAACCCTGCAAGGAGCCAGCCCACTTCTGCCCCTCAGAGCCAGGGACTCACTGAGAAGCACCAGAGACCACAGTGCTCACCCCTGCCCAGCCCTCAGCACCAGCCCCTGGTCCAGATAGCCGAGGCTGCAGGGAACCAGGGTCTCCACTGACCCGAGAGTGTAGGGCTTCTGGGCTCACCCCTCAGATGGGGCCCCTAACAGCAGGAGGCGCACGCAAAACTGGGATTATAAGAGAAACAGACTGACTTTCATGACCAGAGTTTTTCAAAAGGCTCTCAGGTTAGAGAGGGTTTAACTCAGCAAAGGAAACGTCCACGATAATTCATACACACTAAAGACACTCGGTTCTTCCCGAATCAGATTAAAAATCTGATTCCCACCATCAGTGACGACTTACTATCAACACATCTGTTAAATTAGATGGAATCAAATTTGAATTGCAGATGATTAATTTTAAAATAAGTATTATGTGAACATTTACTGGTGCGGGCCCACATTTTCCAGGAAGAACCTGCAAGCAGTTGCCACCCATGCGCAGGAAAACCCAGGGTAGAACACAGGGTTTTGCAGAGGTGAGAGTCCTGGGGCCAGCAGAGCCCTGCCCCCGCCCCCCACCCTGCACTGGTCAGCGGGAAGACCAGGGCTGAGGGAGCGCCAGGCCAACAAGGAGTTAAGTGCCTCCCGCTCAGTAATGAATGCTGGTAAGTTTGGCCTGGGAATATCAAGTAGATGCCAGGGCGGGAGCCACCACTAAAGGGATGACCTGCTGGAATCCTATTTGCATGTCAATGAGATGTCACAAAGGCACGAAGTCTGAAACTGCAATGCTGTTTCTAATCCCCGCTTTATTTTGTTGTGACATTAAGCAAACTGCTTTTTAAAGTAAAACAGAAATGATCCCAGCGATGGGAGGCTGGGGGAGGGGAGGAGGGGCCAAACCGGTGCAAAATGGACTGGAAAACAGCTCTGAGAGCCATGGGGTGAGGCTGGCGCGAAGGAGGTCCTGGTTTCCAGGGACGTCTCAGAGCAGGCCAGGTAAGTCAGTCGCTGGTTCTTGTCAACTGATCCACATCGCTGGCCAAGAATAACCACTCTCTCCCAACAGACAAAACGCAGCAGGAAGAAGAGCCAACTCCTCCCGCTCCGCAGATCCTTAACAGCCCCGGGCTGGTGCCGCAACATATAAACTCGCCACACAGTTCGGGTTTGCTTTTGTTCTGTCTTACTCTATTTTGTTTTGGGGAACTGTGCTTGTACTATTATAATTGGCTACTAGTCAGGGATTCCACGGTTGCTTCCCCTGTACCACCAAGGAATGCAACAACTTAAGACACTGGAGTAAATAATCTTCACAATCAAGGCTGCAAAGGAACGGGGAGAACCATTTTGTAAGTCAGGCTCCTCTGCTACAGACCAAGAAGGCATTCAGGAAAACCCTAAATACCCCTCTCCCCCAACCTGTATTTAAAGAACAGGAAATAAAAACTCTCCCTGGCTCCCTGAACCACAGCTCTGTTCCCTCCCAGAATCTGGTCTCATGTTCAAATCCAGGGCAATTAAGTGAAACAAAAACGAGACAAAGAACCTTCTCCAAACGCCCTGCCAGTGAAGACTTTCTCATTCCAGCAGTGGCCCAAGCAGGCATAGATGTCACCCAGTCCCATCCCACAGACAGAGAAAGTGAAAGAACTGAAGGCTGTTAGTCCCCCAGGCCCCCGACCCCCCTTTCCAGAGTCCAGAGAACCCCCTCAGACCCTAGCAGTTGGGACAGGCCCTTGAGTCATCCAGCAGACTGTGGGCAGCCACGTACTTGGCCACCAGATGAATATTTCTGCGTCTTCAACCCTCCCAAGGACAGGGAGCCTTTCAGAAACAACCTTGAGCTAGACCACAGGCAAAGCAGGGTCCAAAGCACCCCCCCCCCCAACCACCACCAAAGTAATTCTGATTTGAAGACTCAGTTATGCAAATAAGACCTCTCATCAAGACAAGGCATTTTTTTTTGCATTTTATCATTCATCGTTTTTATTTACATTCAGCTGAGAAGCCAAAATCAGAAAACAGCAGATTTCACCTCTTAATCCTGTCATCCTGCACCGGGAGAGCCAGGAGCACCTTGGGCAGGTGGCAGATGGCCTTCCCGTGTCACTAGGCAGAGGGACAGAAGGCAGAGGAATGGACCATGGGGCAGGGTCTGGGTCACACGAGTCTGCCTGCTGGAAGGATCCTTGCCCTACTGATCCATCTCCCTGAGAGAGGGGCTGAGGGGCAGCTTGGTGTGGATCACTGACCAGGGGAAGGCTTCACCCACCTGAGCTAGCAAAGATGGACAAAGTGGTGAGCTGGAACCTGCTTGGCCAGTGAACAGATGAGCACAGGGGCCTGGAGAAATTGACTGCAGTGGGGGAGGCCGTGCTGAGCAACCGGAGTCCCTCCTAATGCCACTGCCCAGGGTCTCTTTGGAAAAGACTTAGGCCACCTGTGGTCTGAGGACTAGCAGAAGTGGTCATTTTTGTTCCCTGGTCGCTTGTTCTGTCTTACAGAATTCCAGATCAATGGTCCCTTCTTCTCAAGCCTCCCTTTAAATGTTCTCCTATAAATGTCTGTATCAGTACAGTGAAACTAGGGTGGTCAGCCAGCCCCCTGCCACTGGCTGAATGAGTAGTTCTGGTCAGTCTGGGTGGATGCCAGTGACCTCACAGTGACCCCTGAGGAGCTTGGATCTTGGGTGAAGTCTTGGGGGTGGCTCATTCTCATCTGACCACTCCAGGCAGCAGTGACAACCCCGCCCCTTCGCTCAGGTGCCTCCTTCCCCCAGGCCCAAGGGCACACGTGGTGGCTCCTGTGGCCCAATGTCAACTGCAGAGAAGAAGATGTAGCTGTCCAGATAGGGAAAGGAAAAATGTGACTTCCCGCACTGGGAAAGACCGAGAATCACAGAAGTGTTGAGAGAAAGATACTCTAAAGGGCTGGGAGCAGAGCTCACATCCCCCAGGCTGGAGGATGAGGCCCTCCAGAGCCGCCTGTGCAAGTGTCCAGGCTGCCATTCCACCCCCTGTCTGCTAACAGCAGCCTCCAGGGCCCCCCTGACCCGGGACACAGGTGCCCAGATCCTGCCCTCCCCTTTCCTATGGTCATTCAGGGTCTCAGAGCCCACGTGTGCAGGAGCTTCTCCAACATCCCGGTCCCTCCTGTCTAGGACTCCAGCCCCACCCGGCCAGCATTCCCTGGGATGTGTCTTGAGGTGGCCTCTGAGTGTGTCCCACGGAGGTGAGAGGGTCTGTGCCAGGCTCAACCCAGCCCCTGTTCCAGGGACCCTTGTGTTCTCACCAGATTTCACTTAAATGGATCCTGGGGTCCCCCATATTCTCACCCAAAGCTACAGAGAGCTCCAGACCCAGACTATCTTCCAGTGACACAGGTCCCTGGTGTCCCCACAGCCAGCTCAGCAGCCTGGCCAGCGACGGAAGGGAAACTGAGGTGCAGGTGGCCATTTGTAGAGGGAGTGTGGGTCAGCTCCTGCCCTCGTAAGTCACTCCCAGTTATTTCCCTCTCCTTAGGACTTTTGCTTCCAAGTCTGATCAATATACAGGGCACACACAGCTGGCCTGGGTGAGTCTAGCTTCTCTGGCAGGGCAGTGCCCGCCTCTCTGCTCACACTCAGAGGTCTGAGATGTGGAAAGAGGAGGCCACACTGCCTATCCATCCCTTTTGTGCCTCAGGCTCTGTGGGACCCCCAGGACCACTCAGTATCCTCCTAGCAAACAGTCCAGCAAAGCCTAATGGACATCTGACCTGTTTCTTCTCCCAGGCTGTTCCTGACCAGGCCCCAAGTGCAGAAGAGACTCAGCTGTTCAGGCTCATCAAAATCCAGGCTCGTGAATTATGTTCCTTCCAGCCAATTCTCAATCAACACAGATTGACTCGTAAGAATTAAGAGCATTACACATTTTTCATGCTCCCACGGATTTGGTGTTAATGAGATTTTGTTTGTTAAGCTCACAGAACGATAGTGTCTGAAAGACAGACACAGCCTCCCGCTACCCACTCTTCCATTCGAGAAACAGTTTAGGGACCTGTGACAGGGCAGGGCCAGGACCCTGTCTATGGGCCACCCCTCCAGCAATGCTGAGGACACGCCTTCAGGATCCTGACCAGTCTTGCACTTTCATCTGCCCTCTACAGTCAGGAATGTCAGATATTCACAGACAAACCCGAGCTGCAGTGGGATGGACACTGACCATCAGACAACCAACTGATGGCCAGCCTTGTCATCAGAGCCACTGAGTGCCTGTAAGGTGCAATGCTCAGTCCCCAGCCATTCAGGCAGCAGCACCCCTAGGAGATACTCCAGGGAGATCGGGCAAGAGGCCTGGGTGTCCCAGGGATGGGAGAGACGCCCTCTTGAGAGGGGCCTTCCCACATAATCTCAGAGGACTCGGGGCCACTCCTGGTGGTTCTCAGCCAAGCAGACAGCACTGCTCCATACTCAGGCCTGCAGAGTCAGGCTGCTTTGTCCCCACTCCTAGGAGCCACCAGGACAAAACTGGAAGTGCTGGGGGACCCGGAGGGTGGGGCACAGGCCCTATCTGCGGACTTGCTCATCACGCACTCTGTGCCTCTCCTTTATCTCTATGGCCCAAGAAGTAGAGCTGAGCGTGTCCAGGCTGGTCCAGCTGTGCCTCCTGCCCGGGAAGCCCCAAGGCTTCCAGGCTCCCCAAGGAATGCCTGCCCTGCCCTGAGCTACCCGACTGAGACCCACTGAGGGTATGTGAGCTGACGGGGGTGCCCAGACAGAGGGGCAGACGGGGCTCTCAGCATCAGGCACTCAAGACAAGTACAGACACTCCTTCCTCACGACAGAATTTAATATACACAAATTTAAACTTAAGAAACATATAAATTAAAGAGAAACAAAATATCCTTTACTTTATCAAAGAATTTGCTACAGGACCTGCTTCAATGAATAGTGAGTTTTCCCTACCTGAAGCATTTAAGATGTGATTTTCTTTGGGGGGAAAAATGTGATTTACACGCACATTTAAAAACACAGCTATTGTATAAGAGCAATTTGGGCTCATTCACTTTGATTATTATAATAACCACTGATGAGCTGTACAAAAGTGGCAAATCTCATAAAATACCTGATCTCCCCCTCTCTCTTTGAAAGGAAGTAGAATATGTTATTCATCTTACCTATTTAACAGAAATGCGGGGTAAATGGAACAAGCTGTGAATAAGACTTGGAAATAAAGTGATTTGTGCAGACAACACAAACTTCGCTTCCAAATTAGGAGAAGATTATCACATTATTGGATAATCCAGGGGATCTGGGACATTGATTTGGCAATCTAAAGTGCTTTTGTCTTGCGTTTTCCAGCCAACTACTCAGGTTCCATCTTGAGGTCAGAGTGTCTCCTGGAGGGGGCCAGGCTGCTGGCAATGGCCCCTGGTGCACTCGGGGGCGTCCAAGGCTATGATGTCACCTCCCCAGGAGACACCTGTGCCCCTCTGGCCGCACACATCTGCAGCCCCCTCAGTGCCCATAGGGTGAGGTCACCCAGCCAAGACCAACACTCATTGGGGGTCAGACACTGTGTCTGCTCACAGGCTCCTGTCACCCCCCAATGCAAGGGCGCTGATGTCAAGGACCTGGGCATGGGTCAGCAGCAGGGGCTTCTCCTCCCTAACAGTGAGGGTGGACTGCGTCCACCACCTGCTCCGAGAGACGGAAGCTTAGCATGGCTTCTGGTTAGAAAACGTACCTGGAAGACGGGAATCCTGGACCGCCTAAGACTGTTCACAATAACCAATGCAGGGGCCCACATTTACATCCTAAACAGGTCAGGACAGATCTCCAGGACTCGGAGAACCTCCTCTCTGCACCTGTCAACAGCCTCAAGTTAATTCTTGACTAATTGGGGGATTGGAAGCCATTTGTAACTACTGAATCTAGCTCCAAAAGAAACATACCCCCCAACTAGAATATTAAAGCATGAAAGAAGCCCCCATTCTCCCATCTGATTGAAAACTGTTCTACAGCAGCTGCCTGGAAGGAGCTTCACACCACCCAGCCCTCTCCAGCAGCCCCGGAAGGACCTGGAGGAAGGCAGAGGCCAGTGTAGCCCTGCCATCAGGAAGCTGAGAGTGGCAGAGAACACATCTCACAGAGTGGTGCACTCACTTGGCTTCCCCACCCTTGTTGCTTGTTCCAGGGAACGCCATGTCCTGCCCGGAGCTGGGATGACAGCACCTCTCACTCACAGGCTGCCTCCATGGCAGAGGACACACAGGCCCATCAGCTCAAGCCCCCAGGAGAAGCACAATCACGTAGGTCCAGAAGCACAGCTGCCAGTCAGGGTGCAAGACACCCATTGCATGAGAAGTACCCCAAGACCACAGGCAACCAGCAATTCAGTCCATGATGAAACCGCCCAGCACAGACATAAGAGCAGAGACCCCAGACACCACCATTTCTAAGCTCTAATTGACTCCGTTTGAGAGACATTCTGAAATGCCTTTACAGAGAGTGTCCCGCTCCTTGGGACGGTGGTCATGCTGGCCTGAGGGAAAGTGGCTTATGGAACATTCCATCCCAATGTCTCTGTGCAGCTAAGTCCGTGTGTGTTTCCAAGGGCTCGCTGTGGCCAGGCTAAGCTGACGACACTGTGCACAGTCTCCAGCCTGGCATGGGGCCACAGGAACCAACATAAATCACACAACACACCGCTCAACCAATCACCGCTTCAAATGCCTTCACTTAGCACAGAGCCAAGCAGAACCTTTCAATCCAGCCTTAAAAACCAACTGCAGATGCCCAAAATATTAATCACGTACCTGGACTGAAAAAGAAAATCAACAAAATGCCATTTATAATAGAAGCTCTAGGTTTCAAAATAGACCAGCTACCTCCTCCAGAGACAGAGTCTCATCATTCCTTTAAAGAAACACACACACAGCATCTCTCTGGTACAAATGACATTTATACTGTCATTGAACACATCTGTCATCAGATTTGATCTGTGCTGGCTGGCATGCTTTCTGATGTTTACAAGTGTTAAGTAATGTTGAAGGGTATTTAGCAGCATTAATAATTTGGGTCTTACTTCAAAATGTGAGCCATAGAAGCAGCTCCAGCCTACTTGCTTCTTCACTTCCCACAGCCCCCAAGAAGGCTATAATATTTATATAGGCCGGGATCTAACTTAGAAGTCCTGAAGTCACAATCAAATTTCCAGTTCACAATTCCTGACTACTCACTCAGCAGCCGGGCTCATCCTGAACATCACAGACAAGAAAGGAGGTCTGGAATAATATTCACATGTGCCTCTCCCCAGATTCCCCCTAAACACCCAGTGCAAGGATGTGCTCCTCTGCAACGAGCCACTGGGTAGTCCACGCATGTGACTCTCGACAGGTCAGAGCACAAGGCTCTGGGACATGTCGCCTGGTGCCCTTTGTGCCACGAGAACCCAAGTCACAAGCCACAAAAACATGCTGTCCTTCTGCAGGAAGGCGCCCTCCCCCTCTCCCTGTCCCCCGCAATGTGTGAACTCGCCTGAGAGCACCTGAGGCCCTCTCCCAGGAACACAGGCAGCTGCGGTTTCGTCCAGGTATCCCTGCACCCCCAGCCTGGCCCTGTTGTGCGTCTCCCGAGCCTGACCGCAAGAAGACTCCATGGGGCCCCTTCCCCAGGCCGGAGATGCCAACAAGCAGAGCCCAGACACTGAGCTGCCTGACCATAGAGGCGTTTCCTTTGATTCCTGAGAGGCCAAGGGAGCTGTGGGACTATCTGCAGACAGGGTGGAGGCAGGTCCAAGAAGCGCTCCAGAGTCACCTCAAAAGACACGTGAACTTCTCCTGGGGGGCCTTCCCCATTCCTGGCTGCTCCTCCAAGGCTCATGCCCCCAACTCAGGCTCCCACTGGCAGGGGCAGGGCATTTGGCCATGCTTTGAGACCCCTAAGGTCTCAGCCTGGTAGGAGGGACACGGTCCTTGGTTGTGCTTCCTGGCCTGGGTGGCCCCTAAAAGCCCCCAGAGAACCACCTTGAGGGGCTCATGGAGCTGAGGACAAGGCAGAAACTCTGCCCCACCTCTCCCGACACTCAGTGAAAGCAGCAACAGTGAGCGACCCCTCCAAGGAGCCCTGTGAGGTGGCTCTCTGCACCAACATTTCAAGACATTAAGGTCAGCTGAGAGGCCATATTTCAGAAGCCGGAATGGCCCGGGTGGCAGCTCCTGGCGCAGAGTCTGTAGATGCACATGTTTAAATGCCCAAAGGAGCTGGGTGGGGAGTAGAAGTCTGAAGAGCAGGGATGGGACCCAATATGGTCTGTCTCCTCCAGATGAGTGCTATTTCTGCTGTCTCCCCCAAAGGAGGCATGGTGCTCCCTGATGAGGTAAGGGTGGGGCTCCACAGAGGGTCACTCCTGGATCACACTCCACCTGAGCTTGCTCCCACTCAGGGTCCCATCAACGCCCACCTCCTGTCACCTGACCAACACAGTCCTGTGCTCATTTCCCATTTGCACCCCCCAGTAGGGGAGGTGGTCTGCTTCTCCCATGGATGAGCCTGGTGCTGCCACCACCTTGCAAGGAAGGATGGTTTCCATACACAGTGCTGAAAGGAGTTTCAGAAGATGACATTGCAAAGAGATGCAAAGAAAGAAAAAGAAAATAGGAAAGATGAAAGGCAAGTCCGTTACGGAAGATAAAGTCGATTATTTGAAATGCTGGGTATATTCACCAACAAAAATAGATATGATGTGAATACATGCGAAGGTTAAACAAATGCCCTCCTGACCTCAGCGCTGATGCACACTGTCTCCAAGGCTCAAACTTGCTCCTGGGTGTCTGTTATTTTCCGATACAGGCTGGACCATGTGCTGGAATGCAGTCCCTGGTCAGACTCACCCACGTGAGAGAACAGGCATGCTTGGACCACTGGTTCCTCAGCAACTTGGAAATCTGTTCTCCATTTTCTCTGGTCATCTACGCCAATGAGTCCCCGCTCACACCTTCCTCCCTTCTCGTGAGCACGCAACATCTCCATCCTAGCACAGGCCACACCAAAGAGGTCAGCCTGTCTGGGCCATCAGTCCAGGACACGACACGGTGGACACAGGTTTAACACATGTCAGTGCCACAGAGAGATATTCATCATGACAATGTCCAACAAGTGGGCAGGAAGGGACAAGGCTTTCCTGGAACAAAGCAAGAGCACAGACTGGGCTTCTGTGGGGCCTCTACGGACCGGACAGGAAAGGCTGCCTCCCTCCTTCACACCTGCCATTAGCTCACATTTACCTGCCTCTGCTCACACCTACCCGCTCTCTGATCACACTCCCTCCCACCCACCTATCGATGGCACTAGCCCAGATCAGACATCCTTGCAATACCCAAGACCCTGGCCCACTCCTCTGCTGACCCTGACTCAACTCAGGATCCCACTGCTAACCCCTGACTCAACCCTGGATCGCACTGTCCCGACCCCTGACCCACCTCCAGATCCCACCCACCTCTTGACCCACCCCAGAGCCCACTGCTTTGACCTCTGACTTTTAACCCATCCCAGAGCCGATTACCTGACCTCTAGCGCAGAATCCTCCTACAGAAGGAAAAGCCTGGGATCTACTGGCAGGGAGGAAGATCTTCCTCTATGGGATCTATTAGTAGGAGGAGCCACCTACAGAACCCCCCCCACACACACACACCACTGCCCCTGGGGGCTGCCCATGCCCCCCTCCCCCACAGAGCACTGTGTTGGTGCCTGCCAGGGCCTCCTGCCATTCATGGACCTTTCCACCTCAGCAGGGCACTGCAAGAAAGCAGACTCTGGGGTCCCAGCTTCTGTGAGACTGGGCACAGTGGTGGTCGTTTGTTAGTCACCTGCAGACCCATGCTACAAAGCAGGGCCTCAAAAGCCGGTTGTGGGACCTTGCACGGGAGGGAGTGGGACCTGTCCTGGGCAGGGGAGGGAATCTCACTGACCACTTTGGGAACTCTCACCCAGCGTCTGTGCCAGCGCCATCCAGGACAAGTTCCCAAAGGCAAGGACAGAGTCTGGCCTCCAGGGCCTGGTAACTCCGGAACCAGCTCCCCTCTTGGGACTACAGGCCCTCCCCCATCTGAACTCAGATGAAAATGCACATCAAAGAGCTTAAGTTTATTATGCATTTTTGCTTTTGTCTCCTGGAGCTGGATTTCTTCCGTGGTGCTCTTTATTCTCTCAGTGCTTAACGGCTCCAATTTAGGAATAAGGGGAGAGAGAGAGAGAGAGAGAGAGAGAGAGAGAGAGAGAGAGAGAGAGAGAGAGAGAGAGAGAGAGAGAGAGAGAGAGAGAGAGAGAGAGAGAGAGAGAGAACGAGCCTACAGCTCTGAGCAGCTGAGCAGTTTGCAGGATTTTGCAGAATCTCCATCAACCTCCCTCCTCCTCCTCTCCCCTTCCCCCAGGCTCCCTCCACGTCACAGACCGAGGGAGCTGGGCGCCTGCCGCGGGTCGGGCAGACCCGAGCTCCTCGGGGACGGAGGTTCGGGGTCCCCCTTCCCCGGCGCGCCCCGGCCACCCCTTGGCGTCCAACTGCCGCTCCAACTGCCCGGGGCGCAACTGCAGAAGGCAGCGACGAGCCACAAAGCCCGGCCCGGTCTCCCGCCCGCCTCCAGCGCGCCGAGAGCCGGGGCAGAGCCGCTGCGGGCCGGGAGACGAGGCCGCGCGGCTGCAGACGCGGGGGCCGTGCGGAGGAGGCTCCGCGGCCTGGGCCCGCAGAGGCCGCGGGGTCCGAGGGCGCGGCCGCGGGCAACTGCACCCGTAGACACTTGTCCCCGCGGACGCCGCAACTTGCAGACAAACGCGCCGGCTCGCGGCTTGGGAGCGGAGGAGGGAGGCGCTCTGGCTCCCGCCGCGCCGCCCGAAGGGGCCGATTCCCCGAGGCAGAACCGGGCCGGGCCGACGCGACGGGTAGCGGGAGGAGCGTCGGAACCGGTGGGGAGAGACCGGGCCGGGGCGGCCCGCGCCGGGCAGCCTCGCCACGCCGCGCCTCTCGCTCCCCAAGCCGCCGCGCCGCGCCCCACGCCGCCCTGGCCAGCTCCCCGCCGCCCGGGCCTCGGCCAGCGTCCATCCGGGGCCCCCGTGCCGGACTCGCCGCCCGCCAGCGGGAGCCGGGAAAAGTGAACAATGAAAGTTGCTTCCCGCGAAGCCGGGAGTCCCCGCCGAACCCCAGAGCAGAGCCCGCGCGCCCGTACCGGCAGGACGGGAGGCTGCGGCGCTCCGGGCTCGCCTCGGCTCACGCGGGCCCCCGGCTCTCGCTCAGCGACCCCCACTGGCGGGCCCCAGCGCGGCTCCGCGCCCCCGCCCGCGCCCCCTCCGGGCGCCCACCCCCGCGAGCTGCCAGCCCGGGCTGCGCGCCCGCACCTTCGACCCGCGCCGCTTTCTTCTCCAGGGCCGCCCGCCCAAACCCGGGCCGAGCTCCGGCCGCCGGCCCCGGAGGAAGCGGCCCCGACCCCCGCGCGCCCGCGGCGTCTATCGGCATCTGGGCACGGGTTCGCCGCCCAGACCCTCCCATCCACCTGCAGCGGCGCCGCAGCTCCCGGGCCTGCCTCGATCCCCGGCCCCAAACTTGGCCAACTCTGCGGCCGACCCCCGGCTGCCGCTGCAGAACCCCCAGCCCCAGCGCGCCGGCTGTCGGCGGCGACCCGAGCCGCGGCCCCGGCTGCTACTTCCCGGGGCCGAAAGTTGCCCCGCGCGCACCGCCGGCACCGCCCGCCCGCCGGCCCGAGACCCCCGTGTCCCCCGAGCGCGCTGCTCCCGCCAGCACGAGCTCCCCGAGCGCGCTGCCCGCTCCCGCCCGAGTCCCTAGAGCGCGCTGCCCCCGCCGGCCCGATCCCCCCCGAGCGCGCCGCCCGCTCCCGCCCGAGTCCCGGAGCTCGGTGCACCCACCGCCCGAGCCCCCGAGCGCGGTGCCCGCTCCCGCCCGAGCCCCCCGAGCCTCCCGAACCCCCGAGCGCCCTGCCCCGCCGGCATCACGCACCCGAGCTCCGCCGGCAGCCCGCGCCGCTCAGTGCTTCCTCCGCGCTCTCCGCCGCCGCAGTGCCCGCGCGCTCTCCGGGCCGAGGGCCGCTCGCCGCCGCCCGCGGCCGTGGGCAGGCGGAGGAGGGACGGGCGCGATCCCGAGCCTCGGGCCCCTCACCGTGCAGCCTGACGAGGGGAGCGCGGCCGCGGGATCTGCTCCGAGCCGCCGCCGCCGCGCGCCGCCCGGCCGCCCCGGCTCCCCATCGCCGCCGCGCCAGGCCCGCTCCGGCACCTCCTCGCGCCTCCCTCGCCGTCTCCTCCTCCCAAACCCGCGCACGGCGCGAGCAGCAGCGTCGGGTCGGGGATGCCGGGCGATCTCCGAGCGCCGCGCGGGGCGGGGTGCGCGGAGGGGGCGGCGCGGCGCGGCGGGCGGGGGCGCACCCGCCTGGTGCCGGCCGCTGCAGGGCCCTGCCACCAGCCCTTCCTCGGGCGCAGGGAGGCGCGCTGCGCCTGACAGTGTAGGCGAGCCTCCTGTAGAGACCCCACCTAAAATACTCCCTGAACCTCGGGGGAAACCGAGGCAGCCGCCGTTACAACGGCTTCTGTATAGTCCAGGAGGAGCAGAATGCTGGACCTGGAGACAAAGGTTCCCTCAGGGACCCATCCTGACCAACGGTCCCCACAAGGAGCTGGTGGACCAGGAGGGAGCAACACTGAGTGGTCTCTGTCCTCTGACAGAAGAGGGAACTGGGGATGAGAGGGCTCAGTCCAAGTAAGGCAGCCCTGCCCGCTCCCCTGGGACTCTGCAGCCCCACGCAAACTGCCTGTCTAATCCCAAAGTAGAGGTGACCATAATTTCCCCTCACACGCACTCAGGCACTCAGCCTCAATCAAGCTCGTAGCCAGTCATGTATGCACTCAGCTTCACACTCATCATACCCACACTCTTGTATGCACTCAGTCTCACATTCACACATATTCATGCTCATGCATGCACTGAGCCTCAATTAAGTTCACACCCACACTCTTGCATGCACTCAGCCTCACACACACGTGCATGCACTAAGCCCCATGTTCACACCTATTCATGCTCATGAATGAACTCAGCCTCAATCAAGCTCACACCCACATCCTTGCATGCATTCAGCCTCACACATACTTATGCATGCACTCACAATCATGTATGCACTTAGCTTCACAATGCTCTCACACACTCACATTCATACACCAAGTCTCACACGCACGGGTTCACACACATGCATGTGCTCAATCTCACAATCACACATTCATGCATGCATCCAGCATCAGTGTTTTGTGCACACTTATGGCTGCACTCAGTGTTACACATACTTGCACACTCACATGCATTTTTTCAGCCTCACACTCAACGTGCTCACACACCTCATCCAGTCTCACACACACTCATTCACATTCACACTCATGCGTATAGTCTTACTCACGTGCTCACACACATACTCAGGCATGCACTCAGTGTCACATCACTCAGATATTCACACTCATACATGCACTCAATCTCATACCAATGGGCTCACATGCATACTTATGCATCACATTCACTTCCATGTATGCACTCAATCTCACATCCAGCTTCTCACACACTCACACTCATGCATGTACTCATACTTAAGCACGCTCATGCATACTCAGTCTCACATTCATACTCATATCTACTTGTACATTTACAATAATGCACACACTCATGTACAGTTGATACGTGTACAGTTGTACTCATATCAGCACTTAAACAACTCAGTCTCACATCCAGACCCACATAATCGCATTCACTCATTTGCACTCATTTCACACCGACAGTTCATACCCTGCTGCACTCACATGCTCAGACCTGAATGTAGGCATGTCTCTGCCACCTGCACGGAGACCCCCACCAGTGCTTCTGTCCTGGAGAAGCCACACCAACTCCTGCCCACCCCCACCTCCCCAGGAGCTGGCTCCTAGCCTGACTGATTGGCACAGTGGTCACGCTAACTCTCCTGAGACCTTCCGGGGAACCCTGAAAAGCAGACAGCTCCACATCCACTGACTGACTGGAGGCAGCGGCCATGTGCGAGGCCTTCATTGTTGGGGGAGGTTGGGGAGCACCCACAGGCTGAGGAGAGCCCCTCCCCTCCACAATGGGCTCATCCAAATCATCTTGCTCTGATTTTCATTTCAGCAGCTTTTGGAGGCACTGGAGAGCTTATTACCATATAAATATGTCCCTGGGACTGACACAACGTAGCTCACTCGGCAGCAGCAATTCGACTGAGTCAGTTTCTTTCCACACGAATGCCCTGTGCAAGCTAAAGCTTGCTGGTGCTGGACGCAGGCCCTCTAGGGAATGGGCCGCCACTCACTGGCCACCGTGATGCTCTGGGAGACAGAGCCAGCAGCAGGCAGGCCATGTCCACCTTATGCCTGGG
The DNA here is from genome assembly GCF_027595985.1 of Sorex araneus. NCBI lineage: Eukaryota > Metazoa > Chordata > Mammalia > Eulipotyphla > Soricidae > Sorex > Sorex araneus. The sequence goes on from NC_073304.1 coordinate 182,997,275, forward strand.
AACGCAGCCAGAAGAGTGGGTGTCAGAGGTCTTTGCTGCCGCCTCTGTGAGGCGCCCATTTCCCAGTACCCTTTGGGCTTCCTAAGGCCTCCGGGCACCTCAAATTCAGCTCAGCTGTGCCTGGCAGCATGTAGATAACATAGCAGCCAGGCTTTCCTCCAGGGCAGGCATCCGAAGGGCAGAGACTTCCTGCAAGGATTTTTCTAAGCCTTACCCTGAGATGTGACAGTCTTTGGAGCACGTGTGTTAGCGGCGAGAGAGTCTGGAGAGCCAGAGTGCAGTTTACGTGTAGGAGCCCTGAGTTCCATCTGCAACCCTACATGGTTCCCTGACCGCCTCAGGAGTGGCCCCTCAAGCACTGAGCCAGGAGTAATTCAGAAGGAACACAACTAGGTATGGTCCAAACACCAAAGCCAAATGAGAGAGGTGCCAGAGAGATAGTGGAGGGTTAAAGCATATGCCTTGCATGTAGTCACCTGGGTGGCCTGAATAACCCTCATTCTCAGGCTCTAGCATTCACCCACCATCCTGGCTGTCTGACTATCCCTGGGAGTCACAGCCCCACAAATATATGGCCCTCAGTGCTGACTGCCTGAGGGGTCTGCTGTGTCCCTTTAAAAAGGGTGTGCTGCCCAAGAATAGTAAAGATAAGTACCAGGAGGTTGGCTCCACGGCCTGGAAGCTGGCCTCACATACTGGAGGAAAAGGCAGCTCAGATAGAGAAGGAACATCAGGTAAAGTGTGTTTTAAGGACCTGCTGCGGATGGGAGATGCATGCTGAAAGTAGACTATAGATTAAAGATGATGGCCACTTAATACCTCTATTGCAATCCATAACACCACAAGGAGAGAGAGAACAAAAGGGAATGCCCTGCCACAGAGGAGGGGGCGGAGGGGAGGAATACTGGGATCATCAGTGGTGGAGAATGGGCACTGGTGGAGGCATGGGTACTCGAGCATTGTATGACTGAAACACAAGCACAAAAAGTTGTAAGTCTGTAACTGTACTTCACAGTGATTCACTAATAAAAAATTTAAAAAATAAAATAAAAAGGGTTTGCTGGTGCCCACATAGTGGCAAACAGTCCGCAGGAGGTAGGAGACCTTAAGGCAGAATCTGTTGACCATCTCATATTTCTGCCACCCCAGTTCTCCATACGAGGCCCGACAGAGCAAGAGACATGAGTAACACCTAAGTCAAAGGCTTATCTGATCATCAGAAACTCTGTAAGACCCCCTCTGACCAGGGCAGGCTGGACACTGAAATCCTTGAGGGAAGAAGGATAGAGGAAAACAGAATCTACAGCCAAACCAAGGTTCTTGTGTGTTTCTCCATACACCACTTCCAGCTCTGGGCTTGCCCCTCTCACCACTGAAGACACAGTCAGTTCTGTGCAGGCTCCACCCGGGGCACGCCCACCAGTGTCCACCAAGTGAAGGTTCCTGAGCGCTGCCTCATATCCCCCTCACAAAGAAGAGCGGTGTAAGGTGCTGCTTCTATGGAAGCACTTAGACAAAGGATGGGAGTCGATCAGCTGGGGTAGCAGAGGGTCTTCCGGGAACTGGGGAGGTATTTCTGCATGAAAAGAACCAAGTTCTCTGGTGACACAGAGTCAACCTAAGGTGGTAATTGGACCTGAGCTCTGGAGAGATGGGCAGACAGTGTTAGAATCTCCACTTTCCACATTCAAGCTGCATCAATGTGAGTATGTCACCTTAAGTCCCTTGCCAGGTCCTATAATGCCATGTAAGAATATGAGTTACACAATTGTTCATAAAAGCATGAATGTAAATTCATGTGCTCATGAATCTATGTAAAAAAGCAGCAAACACGTTTTAACTGACACTATTTTTTTCTGACCAGACACAAATCATTTAGCTAGTGCTTCTCAACCTTTTTCCTTCAGCTTTTTTCTTTCTTTAACTTCTTTCCCACCTATTTCTTCTGGAGGCCCCTTGCCTTATGGCTGGCTATAGCCCTCTCTGTGATTTTCACCTGTGACACCCCCCCTTGGAATATCCTGGGACCCCTGAGGGGGTCATAGGGTCCTTGTTTGAGAAACTGCATTAAATAAACACTTTATAACATATAGTTAAAGTTGGTGCTAGGTGCCAGAGAAAAATTTGGACTCTGCCACTTTACTCATGTGCTGAACTTCTATGATTCTAACTCAGGATCTGAAAAGCCATCTTGGCATCCACAATCACAGAGTATCTTAGCCAAACAGCAAAGCAATGATGCTCTGAGATACCCATGAAATTAATTTATATAAAGGGGTCACTTGGGGATGGGATCATTTTAATTTCTTTTTCTCTTTGCTAATAATGTTCCATAGATTACAAATTCACCTTCTGAAAATTACACTGTGTAATTACGAATTTATAAAATGATAATTGTAACTTGAATACTTCATAAAAAGTGTCTCTCAATAAACTTTCTGCACATCAGAATACAGAAGACAATAGATACACTTTATTCCTGTTTAGCTCCTTATGTTATTTTGGGTCACAGAATCCTTTAGACAAATGGCAACTCCTCTCTCTCTCTCTCCTCTCTCTCTATATCTCTATCTCTGTGTCTCTCCCCCTCTCTCTCCATCCTCACCATGCGTGCTTTCTACCCTAGAAGTTTTGGAAACACTCTCTAAGGTCCCTCTATGGAGTTCACATTAAGAACAAATGTTGTGTGTCAGATTTAATCCTGAACTTGGGTTCTGTGTCTCCAGTTTCCCAGTTCCTGTACTGATACTGCTTTTTCTAACATGTGTGAAGAGAGGAACAGGGGGATCCTTGGGACTGGAGATATAGGCTCTTCTGAGATGAACTAGCTCATTCCAAACTCTTCAGAACATTCAGAACAGCCAAGGCCATTGTGCTGTGCCCACAGCAGCCCTGGAATCCCCAGAACTAACTTCTCCCTAGACTATGAGACTTATTAAAAGATAAGTAATTAAAGTCCTAATTTTAGGTTTACAGGCTCCAAATTAAAACCAATAGCAACTAAATAAAAAAAAACTGCAGTAATTTTTTTAGAGCACAAACCAAAAAGATCTTTTTAACAGGAATATTTTGTCATTGATGTTTATCAGGATTACAGGTGTACTATAATACAGGTGTAGTATTATAATACTATAGAGAAAACTGGCTTTTCTCTTTAAATTGTTTTTTAAAAAAATCTCCATGGGAGAGACTATGAAATAAAGCTCCTGGAAGAGAGAGACACAGAACATCCTGACTTTGAGCCAGGCTGTCTTCATCCGGGCAACTCAGAGGGGGGCAGGTTGAGTTTCCCTCCCTGACCCAGCAGAGCCCCAGCAACCGAAAACCTCCAGAACACAACCACACAGCCATGCTCAAGGCCACTCTCCACAGGCTCAGATGAACCTCACCTAAGAGGAAACCTGCAGAAAAACCCAGGTATGAGGGACCCATGACTGATATCCCCAAGCTCGCTCAGAACGGGACTGGGCTTCCTTCTCCCAAGTCCCCAGTTTTCCAGGAGCTTGGCAGTCACACCCACAAACTGCCTCTGCCACCATACAATCTCATCAACGGCCAAGGTCCAGAGACTATGAAATAAAGCTCACAGAGGAGAGCGACACAGAATTTCCTGGAGTGTGTGACCACATCACATCCTCTTATACTCTAGTCCACTGATGTACCAAAAGTAGCACATATTTGTTTGGGCTTAATATATTGCTTGTAATCTCTTATACAGGGCCTAAATGGCTGCAGGATGAAAAACAACAATCTTCTCACACTTTCCTCTTATGGTGGTGGAAAGGTGCATGGTGTTGGGATTAGGTGTTTGAATATTATCTGTAATGAACCATTGTGAACAACTTTATAAAAATAAAATAAAATTTTATATAGCCCTCTTATAGGCCTTTTCTATCTTTCTGCCACCACAAACATTCATGCACATGTGCATGCATAAACACAATCACACACTCACACATATACATACACACTCACATACCTAACTAATTACACTTGTAAGCTAACTGCTGATCCATTTCAATTCCATTATTTTAGAACAAAAACCAAACTAAAGTTTGGACAGACCTAAGCCTACTTTTCACCAAGTAAATCATCTAACCAACTGCTGTTATTGTTGGGGGAAATTATGTTTATTCCTCCATCTTTGGCTAGGACTCTCTCATCGTTGACTGCACAAAGATGTATTAGATGCAACTACAGAGACTTAAAACACACACACACACACACACACACACAGCTACAAGTATCAGTTCTTTACCCCATCCACCTTTTCTTCTTGTTTTTGTTTTGTTTTGATGTCACACCTGGTGATTTTGAGGGCTTACTCCTGGCTCTGGGCTCAGGGATCACTCCTGATGGTGCTTGGGTGACCATATGTGGTGCAGGGGCTCAAACCCAATCAACCACATGCAAGTCAAGACCCCTATCCACTGTACAATCGCTCTGGCCCCTGCCCTCTTTTACATTCATTCGTCCTTTCAAAACTCACTTCTGAAGAATTATGTACTTAGCTCTCAACTAAATGTTGGGAATAAGTGAGAGGAAACTAGCTATCTGCCATAGGATCTTTAGTTAGAACCCCATTTATCAAATGGGCCCCTAAGAAGACACATGGTGAGAGGGCTGAGAATGAACCCTCCATGTTTGCCCCCAGCCTTTTAGGAGATGTCTGCATTTTATTCTCTATGTACCGAAGGGCAGCACATTGACCAATAAGAAAAAGGATATTTGGGGCCACATGCCAAGTGTCAAGTATCAGCAACTACTATATTAATAATGCCATAATTCCACTTTGTCTACACCAAAAACTTTTCTGCCCTCTTGACTGTAACTGAACCTTTTCCTCGTTTCCTGAGATGAGATTGCAGAATTTCTCATTCAGAAGCTTGTACACACAAATGACCAGTACTGTCTACACTGTATTGTAGGACAGGAGGTGAGGTGGGGGAGCGGTGAACTAAAGGATTCTGTGGACAAGTCTAGTTAGAGCATCATTCAAGATGCAAGTTCCAGACAACCAGCTTCCAGGCTTTGGGAACATGCCTGAGTTGTAAAAGAGGACAAACAAAAGGAAAGATGCCATGACGTATCAAAGTGAGCTTGTCTCAGAGGATGAGTCCCACCCAGCCCTGGTTTTGAGAGAGAAGCTGCTTTCCCACAACCCTTGAGTCCTCACCTGCCTACTAGTACCTCCCAACAATGGCCAGGCAGCATCAGGGCACTTGCACCACCATCTCAAAGGACGTGCCTAGTCTCTAACTAAGACAGAAAGAAAGATCCAAACAAATCCAGTAGAAAAAGCTACTCCAAGACATGAGTCAATACATTAGACTAGGGACTTTTTTAAAGACCGGATCTTTATTGAATTAGCAAAGTATTATTAAAAACAAAAGTTAATGTGTTATCTCAATTAGTCCTTCCCACATTCCACTGTGACTTTACAAAAGGGGTCAATTTACATTCTTTTGAAGGATACCTTGGCTGAACAAGTCAATATTCTTTCATTTCACCTGGCCAAATGTTAGCATGAATGTCAATACAATTCCTCAAAATGAACCCCATTAAACTATGTGCCTAACAAAATGCCACTGCAAGCCAGTGACTCGAGGCTCTAAGCTGTTGTCAAAAGATGGAGAAGCATTCTCTGTTTCCATATTGGATATATTTTTTTCACTGAGAATTACATCTAACAATTATAACTAATTTTCAGTAGAAGACCTAGACTGATCCTGAGAAGTAGCAGGTTCAAGGACCTAGTACTAACTGGGTCAGTGTTTTCACCTCAGAGCAGCTGGTCAGAATTCAAGCCAGCTTTGTGTGATTGGAAATCTCCTTTCCTCTTGTACTCAATGGGAGACCAGTTTGAAACCAACTGCTTCTCTGCATTTTCCTCTGATGATACATCAAGTCATCTGTACACCCACGACCTGAGTAGCTGACCACAGCAGAGGTATTTGCAGCACAAGTGGTGCTGACACCAGGAAGTGTGTCCTTGACAACCACAGATCAGCCTTCCTGGCCTCAGTGACAATGGCCATGTGGCCCGCCTATACTCCTGCATCTCCATCCTTTGCTACAGTGCCACCTAGGACTTTACTTGATGGCCTGTAGTTCTAGAATATATCTGTGTAGCTGGTGCATGTCTGTGTCTGTAGTCCTGGTGCATGTCTGACATTCTGGACTTTCCTGGAGCAGGTCTGTAGGATTGGTACATGACTGAGATCTGGCACATGTCTGTAGTCCCGGTGTATCCATGAATGGTGCGTGTCTGTGTGACTATGTGTGTGTGTGTGTGTGATTGGTCCATGTCTACATTCACTGGAGCATATCTATGTAATGGACACAAATATGCAGCTCCCATATATGCTAGTAGTCCTGGTGCACATCTGTGGTCCTGGTACATGACTGAAGGCACGTATCAGGCATAACCTCAGTTCTCACTCAACCTCATCCTCCCTGCCCCTGTTCTATGACTCTCTGCAATGCCAAAAGTCTCTCCATAAAGGACCTTCTTTCTCCACATCTGGAGGTGAGCAGCCCATGGGAGGGCACAATCAACACTTGTCTGCCAAAGGAGCAGACATATTGTGGTCATAATTTTTCCAGAAAAAGGTGAGAATGAATTTACCAGAAGACACCCCATACCAATTTAACTTTCCTGAGCATCAGAAGCTAAACAGGCAGTTTTTAAGATGGGATCTCTATACTGCAGAAACCATTGACTCAAGGGTCAGGAACTGTGACTTAAAGGACCACTTGTGCTCTGCATGTGAAAAATTAAGGTTTGATTCCCACATGGCTTGGTCTGCTGAGCCAATAGCAACCTGCAACTGCCAAATCAAGAGTAGCTCTCAAGGAGCTGGAGAGACTGCACAGTGGGTAAGTGTCTGCCTTGCTCACAGCTTACCTGGGTTCCATCCCCGGCACCCCATATGGTCCCCTGAGCACTACCAGGAGTGCCCCAAGTGCACAGCCAGGAGTAAACCCTGACCATCAACAACAACAACAAAAACGCCAACACAATAACCATAAAAAAGAAGTAACATCTAAGCATTGAACAAACCAACAAGCAAACAAATCTGAGGGACCAGAATGTAGGTCAGAGGCTGAGCACCGCCTGGCATGAGTGAGGTCCTGGGTTCTGTCCCTGGTAACTACATAGCCCCCAAAGGCTTCTCTTGGTTCAGTTACTCTGGAATAGTACATCACCTGGCCTAAGCACCTCTGAGTGTGGCCCTCGGCCCACGTGTGGCCCCCACAGGAAGAATTCTTCTGAAGCACAAGATATGCTCTTGACATGCTGGGGCTTCTGTGTCTTTCTGTGAGTCTCCTGGTTATCTAGGACCATGCTCAAATCTAAAAATTGAGGAAAACTAAAGTTATTAGATGAGAACCTAAAGCGATGTGATTTCTTCATATAGGCCTTTCAATTGCCCCAAACCAAGGCACGGTTCTGCCCAACGAGGCTGACCCCACTTTTTTCACAGACAGAGTAGTGGGCCATTGCTCCACAGCTGGCCAAAGCCCAGGATGGCCTCATTTTCCTGTCTGTGGGAGTTGCTATGGCATGAGCAGACACCTGTGCTGAGGGGATGACACTCACCACAACTGAGACAGATGGGTGAGAGCCTGGAACACTGGGAGCACTCAGTAAGGCCAGTGAAAAGGGACAAACATGGAAACTCCTCACACTGCTGCGCTGGCAGTGAGGGCTCCTATGCGACAGTGAGAAAATGGCACCTTCTCCTGAACTCACTCCAGATTCTAAAACTCCACTCTACCCTGCTTTGAGATGCTAAGCAAAACCCACCATTCTTCAATGTATTCTTGGGAAAAGAGCATACCGTTGTCAGCCCATATAATTTTGTAGTGAGTGTAGAATTTCTTTCTTTGACAACTTAAGGGAACATTAAAAGGATAAAGAGCCAAGAATGGAGAGTTCGACTTCAGATCACAGGGAGCAAGCCACCCACTATATTAAGTCAGGGGCTCTGGACTAGCTACCATATCTTACCAATTTTACATCTATCCATCTATCCATCTCATCACCCATTCATTTTTCTAGGTATCTATGTATCTACATACTGTCCACATATCATTCGTGTGTATGTGTATCTATCCCAACATGAAGTCTATCTCATATCCATTCCCTCAGGTTGGTCTACTTAACTGCTACTCTCCACCCTCCTAGATTTGCTCTCTTTGCCATATGGCCTCAAAGATGCTCTCAGAGCCACGAGCATGGCCACCACCTTGCCTGGGCCAATGGTGTTTGAATAGAGGAAATGCCCTAGCTAATATGTTCCCCACCCTTCAGCCATAGTGAGAGGAACATGGTCTTCTGGACCCCTGGCCCCAAAACAAGGGGACGTCCTTAAAGCTGAGCCTCCCCAAAGAACACAGACAGGACCAGCTGGCCCCCCAGATGACCCAGAGACACATAGACCATAATTAGAGATTGCTATTTTAAGCCACCAAATTTGTAGTGATTAATTACAGAGCAATAGCTGGGAAACACAATGCTTTGTATTTCAACAGCCTAAATTCCTTGCATCATAGCTCGAATAACCATGCAAGTTTTTGTCTAGCACAGCGTGGGGCTCAAGACAGTGTCAGTAGTATTTATTGACTGAATAAGTATCTGTAATCCTTCCCAACCTACCTCTTCACCCTCAGCTCTTTCTTTGACAGCTCTGTGTGGTGAGTTAAATCTGGTTCCCACCTCAAAACCGATAGATGGAAATCTTGATCCTTCCTTGTAAGAAAGTAAACATGCCTGGAAACTTGGTCTTCACAGTAAAAATCACACTGACCTGAGGTCACTGGGTTTGATGTAACCCAATTTCGTGGTGTATTTATAAAAATAAACGAAATGATCAGGACATAGACACATATGCAGGGAAGATGGAGACAGAGCAAAGCTGTGACAGGAATGACATGGTCCCCAACCTAGGAGCACCAACAACTGCATGAAACACCCATAGATGCCACGGAGTGCACCACCCTCCTCCTCCTGACATCTGGCCCTAGGAGCTGGGACTTCATCTCAGTGACTGCAGGTCTCCGTCTACCCTACAGTTTCCCTGTCTCGGGCTGAGTGGAACGGCCAACACCCTTGACAGGAAAGCAGCCCCCCTGTTACCCCGAGTCAGGAACAACTTTTTCTGAAGAACCACAGAGAATAAATCCACAAATGTGGGGAAAGAGCAGGAAATCCCATAGCTCTGAAGCATTTATGTCAAGTTCAACTGTGTGCACAGTTTCATGGATGAGAACCCATAGAAAACAGGGCTACAATGAAAGTGGACAGATAGATAATTCCAAGCATGAAAGAATCTCAGAAGTGGAAGCCAGCCCTTATACCTGTTCTCTCCACTGCTCCACAACCAGCTGCTCTTTTTAGGAAGTAGTCTTAGGTGTATAGCTGTTTCTTTTATTCCCATGCACATTTACAGAAATGCAATTAGTAGAGGAAGAATACTGGAAGAAAGAAAAAGATGATATGTGCTATTGGGGTGCCCAGTTTTTAACTACTAGATAAAATTCACTGTATGACACTTGCATTTAGGGAATAACATAAATAAGACATTCGTGCCAACAGTTTTGTGGTCTCATTTCATACCTGCAAACTTCCATTAAGAAATATATCTTGGTGTAGGTTTCAGGCACATTATCATCCTTTTGTCTTTAGACTATTTCTATTTCCATTAGGAAGGCCTATTCAGAGGCAAATTCTTGTGATTAAAAATTGCATTTCATGGAATCTATCTTCAAACAGAGCAAAAGTGTGCCCACAGCATCTGGTTCTAATATGCATGCATTTGTCTTTATTGATGAAAAAATTTGATTTGCAGCAGGGAGAGACTCAGCCATGGGAGGGCAGGTGGTAGGTGGGCAGCACCTGCCTGTGATGGGGTCTTCATGGCTGAGTGTCGGCCTTGTGCAGATTGCTCCCAAGGCACCACCAGGATGGGACACCCATCAATCAGCCTTGAGAGGAAGAGATATGAAGAAAGTTTTGTGTGAATAGAAATACGCTTAAAGTAGAGTTACCCCTAGTGGTTTTCATTTGACTGTGTATAGAATATGGTATTTGGAGGTCTTACTAATATTGTTAGGACAAAACCATGCTGAGCTGCTCTGTTCCAGGAAGCAGAAGGTGTCACTCCATGCTCCTGCTGGGTGGCAGGAATCCAGACTGATCAATCAGTAAGGACCCCAAGGGACCTCCTGCTGTGGTGCACAAGGAAGGGCTCTTTCTCAGGCCTCATAGGCTTGGCTTCCACTCTGGACCAGAATCACAGGCACCTCCCACTGCTCTCCCAGAGCCCTGAACCACTAGGCACGGAAAGGCTGTAGGCTTCCTGCCATTTCCTCGGACCTGTGGGAAGGATAGGCTGCAGGTGCAGAATAGGGGAAGTGACATGAGGCAGGGACAGCAGCAGGGGCAGGGACAGGGGTAGGAATGGGGATGGGGACAGGGGCAAGGATGGGGCAGGAACAGCAGCAGGGACAGGGACATCGGCAGGTACAGGGAGGAGTGCCCTGATCAGTCTTCCTTCTTGTCCTCTGACATTTATGGCAACCCCACAGACCTGGGGAACTGGGCTTCTCATGTGAACACAGGTCTAAGCAGAGAGGAGGTCTCTAAGTGCCTCTTGTAGGCAGGATACATGCATGTGGGACATGTGTGCTTCCAGGTAAGATGAGTATTCCTGTGGTCAGGAAGGAGAGCTTAGTGGGGAGAGGCTAGAAAGGGTCCTGTGGAACACCCACTCCTGCCCAAGCTGGGCAGGGCCATGTGTACCCAGGGGACGCAGGCTCTGTGCTGTGAGTGAGTCCCTCAGCTGGGGAAGATGCAGCCTATATAACACATTATGACTCTAACTAGAGCCCTGGAAGCTTAGGAAGGGATGTTGCCCTGGAAGAGATGTTGTCCTAGGGAGAGACGGTATCCCAGAGAAAGACAGTGTTGGGAAGAGATGATGTCCTAGGGAGAGACAGTGCCCTAGGGAGAGACAGTGTTCTGGGAAGAGATAGTGTCCTAGGGAGAGACAGTGTCCTGGGAAGAGATGGTGTCCTAGGGAGAGATGATGTCCTAGGGAGAGACAGTGTCCTGGGAAGAGATGGTGTCCTGGGAAGAGATGGTGTCCTAGGGAGAGACAGTGTCCCAGGGAGAGTCCATGCCACAGGGAGAGACTGTCTCAGAAAGAGACCAAATCTCAGAAAGAGACTGTGTCTTTGATGCAAGAATGAGCAAACCCTTGGAGTCACAAGGGAATGGGTGCTGGCCTTGCACACAGCTGATCCTAGTTTGATTCCTGGCACCACATATGGTTCCTTTAGCCTGCCAATAGTGAGTCCTGAGCACAGAGCAAGAAGTAATCTTTGAGTACTTCTGGATATAACCCACCACCCCACACCCCCATGGCTGCCCAAACAAACAAATAAAAAGAGCAAGCCTGGCACTCAGATCATCAAAGATAGTTTCAGCAGGGGAGAGACTAAAACCACTGTTAAAAACAAATCTCCAGATTTCCAAAATACACTCTAGGTGAAACAGGTAACTAATCCCCTACACAGAAATGGAATTCACCAAGAATAAGCATCAATAGCAAATAAATAAGATTATAGATTATACAACAAGCATTCCATTGGGTTTCAAGAAACCAACCAAGGAGCTCAGGATGCAGCTGTGGGGTGAGGGGCCTGAGATGTGTGAGCTGTGAGTTTAGTCCCTGGCACCACCGCCGTGCAGTGTGAACCCCACACCACACAAGGGTGATTCCAAGCCCCTAATATCTGAGGTCTGCAGCAATAACTAAATGAATGAATGAATATTCTGATGAAAGAGAGAAGAATAGGAAATAAATAGCGTAGGAATAAAACAAAATAAGTGACTAAAAAACTGCAAATAGCATACTTCAAGGGCAAAATATTAATATTACAATATTAATGGCTGAGTGTAATAGAGACGTTACTGGTGCCCGCTTGAATAAATCGATGAACAACAGGATGACAGTGATACAGTGAATGCTTAAAATATGCTTGAGGAGAAACCTCTATCATCATGAATTCTCCTCAGTGTTATACTGGAGAGCAACCAGTAAAATCAGAATAAGAACTGCATTTCTTAAATTCTAAGACAACATTTGAAGAGTGAAAAGGTTAAGTGAGAACTCGGGAGAGAGTGCTGGTTGTAGTGGTCTGAAGTGGAGGAAATATATGGAACTCTTGCAAATACTAGGAGCACTCAATTGGGTCATGGTCAAAGATGAGGCATTTCACAGCATAGTGTGTATGCTGAGAGGCAACCTCGACAGTGATCAGGGAATCAGGACGAGTGACCTCATCCCATCACAGTTCCAAAGTTAGCAAGAACAGCAGGTTGGAAGATGCAGGATAGCCTGTGTGGATGAAGGCCCAGGCCACCAAAACATCACTCCACTGCTGTGAAGATGTTCATTCTAAACTCAATAGCTGGGTCAAACTTGCACATACTTCTGTGCTAGCATTGTGCAGAAATGCTCACTGTGTGTGTGTGCATGTAGGTGTGGGTGTATGTCTGTGTACACTGGGATTATGAGTCAAAGCTCACAGCATGTGTGTTAGGATTGTGAGACAAGCTCACAGTGTGTGTGTGTGTGCTGGGGTCATGAGATGAAGCTCACAGTATCTGCGTATATGTGCTGAGATTGTGAGATAAGCTCACAGTGTGTGTGTATGTGTATCTGTGTATGTGCACTGAGATTGTGAGATGAAGCTCCTAGAGTGTGTGTTGGGATTGGGAGACAAGATCACTGTGCGTGTGTGTGTGTGTGTGTGTGTGTGTGTGCATGCTGGGATTGTGCAGTAATGCAGAGCAAATCTGCAGGATGTGTGCTGTTGGGCAGATTGAGATGTATTTATACATGAAGTATTTTACCACAGAGAGAAAGCACTAAAGATACCCTTGCCCATGTGAGCATATCACAAATAACTGTGTTCTGCAAAGACATAAGAAATAAGATTAGATATAGCTTATACCATTTGATGCATTTTAAAATGTGCTAACTGCCCTATTGGAGAGGTATATGAATCTGCATTAAAGCTGTAAAGAAAATGAGATTTATATACAAAAAATTCAGAATACTGATTATTTTTGTGGAAGAGGAATAAAATTGGCAAAGGCTCTAAATGACATCTTGTAGGTTTATATCTTATTTCTGAAGAAGAAGGTTGAATACTTGAGCATGAATAAAGAATGCTTTCTATATCCATGATAATTTTTGTATGCATGACGTCCGTAATCATAATTAAATTAAATAAGGCATGAAAAGATGCAGAGTATAGATCAGGATGCTCTGAATTATGTTGAAAGGAGCTGGTGAACATAGAAGATCATCTATGCTGGGTAATTCCAAGTTCTCAGCTCAAATGATATGTATGAATGGGGCTAGCCAGGGCCTCAGAGGCAGTGTCTGAAGAGATGAGGGGAGGCACTTTTTGCAACAGAAAAATGACCAGGGTCATCATATTGGAGCACACTTTGTTAATAGGATGAATTAGAGTAAAACTATGCACATAGACACACTCAAGAATGAAGATGGAGAAGCCATATCACCTATAGGGGAAAAAATCTTGTTAAATTGTTTGGGAGAAAGATGGCTTTTCATCCATTAAATTAATTGCCTGAATTCTATTGGATCATCTAGTTAAAGTTCCAACACAAAACAATTGTCTATTTTGGCTTATATACCCCACCCCCCAAAAAACTATCATTTAAGAAAAGGTTCGAGAAAAAAAGTGCTCAGATATCAAAGGATAAGGAGGTCATCATCCCCTGACTCTTCACTATAGAGAATCAGAAGGAATAAAAGTAAAGCCAGAGGGAAGAAAATTAACAAGAAGTCTGGAGGTGCTCAGAAACAGATAAAATGCTAGAAGTTAATAAACTGACAACTGCTTTTGTTTTTGTATGGAAATGAAAACTCTGGGTAACTCTAATAAGAAAGCAAAGGTAAGCTGAAAGAAGGTATTTGGTAAACAGTTAAAACAGAAAACACACCAAGTTCCTCAAGTACTCAGAGAGGACAGAAATAGGACATAAGACATTCTCAAAAGTATTGAGAAATGTGTGTTAAGATTTTAAGGGTAAATGTTAAAGAATAAAAAGTCTTATATCTGTCAGACCACTGAGTAAATTTTAGAAGGATACAGGTAATATCTCATTCCAACAGAAGGCAGAACAAGAGTATAGGAACTTAAGAGAAAAAATATGGTAAATGAAAATTATGAAAATCAGAAGATGACTGGAATAATTTTAATTTTATCAGGAATCATAATGAACCTAAATGAACAAAATTACAGCTTTCACAAATGAGAAACCGAGCATATTCCACACTGACATCCTGACTGTCACTTTCCCAAAACGTGATCTTGCAGATGGCAATGCTACCTTCCAGTTTCTCAGGATCAACCTGAATCAACTTCATACCCATATTCCACCCTTCACAAACCTTCTACCTTTCTTCTAAATGGGCCTGGCTGCCATCATGCTGATGAATTATTTCCTACATGGTCTTCAGACTCCCCCTCTGTTTTCTTCCCTTAATTTTTCTTACACAACTAGTCCTAGGGATCCTTTAAAGGTATAATTCAAGGGGCTTAGGGATGGCTACATAGTTCTCTACACAGCCAATGCAATCCCATCAGCACTGCCATTATGATCCTCAACCCACAGACAATCCTGGGATATACCCCACCCCTAGCAAGCACCATAGTCAAGTGTGTGATGCACTGTGGATACCACAACCAAGTGTGTGACCCTCCCCCCATAACAACAACAACAAAGATGAGGAAGGGGAAAATTTAGAAATTACAATAACACAAAATAAAGCTAAAATAAAATTCAGGTCATGCACCTTCTGTCCTCAAAGTCTCCAAGTCCCTGATCTCTTGGAGTAAAACTGATATCCTTACAATGACCTGCACGGTCCCACCCAACAACACTTACAATATTATTTCTTTTAATTACAAATCTTCCCAAAGATATAAATAATGTTCTAAACTATTTGCAATATGAAAGTTTGAAACCACAATTATTAGGATACTGAGACCATTATTTTAAAGTTTTTATCTTAAATGTTTACATTTTCTGAATGATTTATAATATCTATATTAAATATCAGGACAAGGTAAGGGGTAAAACATATACAGTGGAGGCTCATATTCATCATGATCTGCTGGTGGAACGCTGTTGTTGACCATGGTCAGTGATTTGCACATATGTAAGGAAGCATGCACACATGTGTAAGGTGAGCACATGCACGTGACGAATAAATGAGCATGAATCTGAGGGAAGTGTGTACACATGTAATTGAGGTGAGTACATGTGATTATACAATAGTGACAAATGCACTTGTGTGAGGGAAGCATGCACATGTGCAATGAAGGTGTGCACACACATGAGACAAGCACACGTATATGCAGTTTGCATATACGTAATAGTTGTACACACACATGATGGGAACTTATATACAAAAGGAGTTATAAGTACATGTGAGGGAGGTATGCACATGAGGAATATAAATACATGTGAAAGAGGTGTGCACATAAACGAAGGAGTGCACACATGTGAGGAGGTGTGTACACATGAGTAACACATACATGTGAATGGGTGTGAACACAGATGAAGGAAGCATACATACATGTGAAGGTGTATGCATACATGCGGGAGGTGTGCTCACAGACCACACTGGTGGGGTGAGGGAGGCACAGAGTAGCTTACTTGAAGAGGATCACCCCTCTTCAAATCGGAAGAAACTAGGGCCTAGTTTCTTAAACTCTAGGGTCACCTATTTGAATATGGAAGTCATGAGCAATTGACATTAGTAAAAGGATTCTGTACTAATTAGTAAAAGGATTAGTAAAAGGATTCTGGTTTGGAGCAATAGCACAGCGGGTAGCGCATTTGCCTTGTACACAGCCGACCCAAGTTCGATTCCTCTGCCCCCTTAGAGAGCCCAGCAAGCTACCGAGAGTATCCTGCCCACACAGTAGAGCCTGGCAAGCTCCCTGTGGTGTATTCAATATGCCAAAAACAGTAAAAGACTCACAATGGAGACATTACTGGTGCCCACTCGAGCAAATCGATGAGCAACGGGATGACAGTGATACAGTGATACAGTGAAAAGGATGCTGAGCATACAATGCAATTTATTAATTATCAACCAAATAAGGAAGCTAAGGTATCTAAGCAGTGCTGACTATTGCTGTCTTTCTAGGAAGAAAAGGTCCTGAAGGTGTAAAGTTGAGCACCCCTGCCTGGTGACAGCAGTGAGGCTGTACACTCAGACATGGGTCCCCAGTGTTGAGAACAGGCCCACACAAAGGGGACAATAGGAAGTGCAAACCAGACTCCCAGGTGGATTTCACAGGCATGGAACTTATCTCCACGTGTGCCGAATTGCAGAGAGCAGGCCCAGAGCTGTCTTCAGATTTTCCCATTTCCAGAGAGGCTATTGTGGGTTCAGGTCAGATGACTTCCACACTCTTCCCTCTTTCAGAGCTCCGCCCCCAAATGGCTCTGGCTGTGGGAAGGATGGGCAGGCACCTTCTGAGTTCAGAGTTGGAGAAGTGCCTCTAATTGTCGGGGGCTGGGGCAGGCCAGTCTGGCATCACACCCTTGCCACACCTCTCCTGGTGAAGAACACTGGTCATACAGGAGGAAGACAATATTTGATGTCAGATGCACCACCATCAGCCCCAGATCTCCACTCAGGAAAGTGGCACGATGCTTCCTGCATTTCCTGGGGAAGAAAGAAGAGACATAGGTCAGACAAAGAGGAAAACTCCTGTCGTAGGATCTTTCATAATCACAGACCCCCTTCTCTGGAAATAATCATAACCATATCTGT
This sequence comes from Sorex araneus, assembly GCF_027595985.1. NCBI lineage: Eukaryota > Metazoa > Chordata > Mammalia > Eulipotyphla > Soricidae > Sorex > Sorex araneus. Next base: position 183,014,173 of record NC_073304.1, read on the forward strand.
AAAAAAGAATCTGAAACAACCCCGAAAGTGATTTCACCTCAGCAATGACCTCAAGGGATCACTCGAGTCATCTATGAGTATATCCTTCTTAGCATAGTGGCTGGTCCATAACATTTTGGATCACCCATCGGGTGCATTCTGCTGAGCACTATAGCAGGTTTATGATACTCCAGGGCACACCTAGCATGGTGACTGGCCTGTGACAAAGGTTTATGTTGCAGGTCAATGTCTTTCTAGAGAGTTTAGTGTGATATTGGGGCATCTGTACCACATAGAAAGGGCAGAGTTTTGCAGTTTGGCAACTGTGTGGGCTCTGGGAGGAAGTTGCTGGCACTACGGGAGCAGAAGAGCAAGCAGAGACCTTTGCAGGAATCTTTAGAAACAGAGGTAAGAAAGAATGCTGGGCCGGGAAAAAGCAACAACCCTTTGTCTTCTCCTACGTGGCCAGAGGTCCTTGGAGAGACCTGGATAAAGGAGCAAAAACAGTCCGTGAAGGAACACAGCTATGAGAGACAGCTCAGAGCCTCGCAGCACTGCAGTCTGAGAGCAGTGAGCCCACAGGAGTCCCAGGCAGTGACACTGATCTCATTGACACCAATTAGAGGTAACAAGAAAAATGAGAGGGCAAAGAGGCCACTTTACTGAAAACATTAACATTTTCTCAAGTTAGTTGCACCATATTCTACCTGTGTGAAGGTCAGTTTAATATGCTCTCCATCCAGCATAGCTCTGACTTCAGATATTAACCTCTATTTATTTATTTATTTATTTAGATTTTTGAGTCACACCTGGCGGTGCTCAGAGATTACTCCTGGCTCTATACTCAGGAATCACTTGTGGCAAGCTTGGGAGACTATATGAAATGCCAGGGATCAAACATGGGTTGGCTATATGCAAGGCAAGTGCATTACCCACTGTACTATTGCTCCAGCCCCTGACCCCATTTTATTAAGATTATACCTGAGAACTCAAATGTCACTGGGGTTCTAGGTTATCAGGCCACTTGAAAACAAGTCACCTGATCCAAGTTTTGGTCATGCTGCTTTTCACTTTTGCCCTTGCAAAATGAACAACTTTGCATCTGTGTTGCTACTAAGTATGAAACATTTGATTTATGAGGTTGCCAAATTAGGAAATAAAGCACTTTCTATAATTAACACTCACATCAGAATGCATTTCTTACTCTCCCCAGTTAAAGGCAGAGATGACACAGCAGAAATCATGAAGGGTTGATAAAATTATAGATACTTCACTGCATCAGGTTCAAAAAGGATATCCTGACCACCAAAGGAAATTAGAGCAGCAATAAGTACAGTTAAGCTTTACCTCTGGGATTTCTAGAGTAGAGTCCTTCACTGAGGTAGGAAAGCACAGTGACACAGTTCTATATTGTTTATCCCTCAAGACTACCTGATGAGACTGGTTGCTGTTTTCTCCCTGCACATGAGACACATAATCAATAAACCCAGAAAATTTACCTAGGTAAGTTCTAAGTTGAGAGCTAGGCTAAATCTTCTGAATTTACATTAATTCTTTGAGTCAACTGATTCCTTTTATTACCCATGTACTTAATGTACTTAACCTGTATGTATTTTCTGAACAATAAAAAATATTTTGATGAAAAAGGAATCACTCTATGTTTCATGATTGCTGTCAGTCCTCGGTTCCTGTCTATATACAAGTGTGTGTGTGTGTGTGTGTGTGTGAGAGAGAGAGAGAGAGAGAGAGAGAGAGACAGAGAGAGAGAGAGAGACAGAGAGAGAGAGACAGAGAGAGGGAGAGGGAGAAGAAGAGAGGGAGAGGGGAAGAGAGAGATGAAGAGAGAAGAGTGAGGGGGGGGGTGACTCTCAGAACCCTGCTGCAGAAGTCAGGCCCCTGTGAACCCCAAACCCAGGCTTGGCATGTGCTCAGGAGTCCTATTGCTCTGCTGTGTGATGGACTTGCTCAAGCAATTCCTTCTTTGCCAAACTTTGTTTCCCAAGGAATTCTAGGTGGTCTGTGAATCCCAGCCTGGCACAGAGATGACCTGAATTGGGCTGTGTAGTACAACTGTTGGCTCTCTGGGCAAATACTGAGCTCTGCGTAGTGTGATGTTCTGTTCATAATAAATTTATTTCTCTGGAGGTCTGCACCAGTATGACGTCCTGTCCATGATAAGTGCGTTTCTCTGGAGAAGTGAGTCCTGCACATAGTATGGCTTCTGTCTGTGATGAGTGTGTTTCTCTGGAGAAGTGAGTTTGGCGCACAGTGTGGCTTCTGTCTGTGATGAAGGTGTTTGTCTGGAGAAGTTAGTCCCTGCACAGTGTGGCTTCTGTCCGTGATAAAGGTGTTTTTCTGGAGAAATGAGTCCTGCACACAGTGTGGCTTCTGCCCATGATGAAAGTGTTTGTCTAAAGTGAGACCCGCGCACATTGTGGCTTCTGGCCGTGATGCGTGTTTCTCAGAGCCACGAGCCCCGACTTGGCGTGTGGACCCACTGTGGCTGAGAGCTGGTTTCTCCTCTCCTGGCGCTGCCCGCGGGGACCCTCTTGTCACTGAGGCGGGGCTTTGTCACCTCAGGGAGCTGGTCCCAGGGAAGGCTCCAGTCAGGTGCTGAGCGATCAGGGCCTGCTGGCCTTGGAAATTGAGTCCTGGGGCGCGCTTGGGGTCGGGGGTCAGGAATCGGAGGCCGGGGTTGGGTGTCCGGGGTAGACCCTGGGGCGCGGCCGCTCTCTCACAAGGCCCTGCCCGAGTGCAGCCGTCACGAAGCTCCGAGAACCACGAGAACCACGCGGGTACCTGCACGGTGGGTGTCGCGAGAACTCACGAGAACTGGGGAGGGTCACGGGGGCAAGCGGGAATGGAGGTAGGGGCATGGGGCACAGGGCGTCGCACCTGGCCGCGTCCTGCGCTGCCGAGGCCCGGGCACGGGATGCCCGCCTCTCACACGTGGCACTGGATGCAGTGAGTGTAGGCAGCTCCCGGCCCGCTCGGCCCCTGGCCCTGGCCCTGGGCCTGCCCCGCGCTGCCTCCTGTCCCTCCAGTCCCCATCACTGTTCCCATCCCGGCCCGTTTTCATCCCTGACCCTGTCTCTGTCTCTGTTCCTGATCCTGTCCCTGGTCCTATGTCCACCTCCGACCATGCTTTGTCCCATTTCTGTCCCCAACCCCAGACTCAGTCCATCTTTCCAAGCCTCCACCTCCGTGCAGTTTGGCCCAAGGATTGTGACCGCTGCCACCCTCCCCAGGTGCTTAGGCCTCAGCACTGACCCGCCCACCTGCCTGCTGCTTGGAGAACCCCAGAAGCCCCTCCCCTGAGGCCCAGGGGCACATGGTTATGCATGTATAGTGTGTGCATGTGTGGTATATGTACCTATGGTATGTGTGCATGCATGGTGTCTGCTTGTGCACGTGTCATGTACATTGTATGTGGTATGCTTGCACATGTGTATGTATGGCATGTGTGTGCGTGTATACGCCTGAGTGCTCAATCTGGGGACTTGACAGTCCCTCCTCTAGCAAGGAAAGTACCCCTACAGGTGTAGGCCCAGGTGCATGTGTTGTCTGCCAAGCATGTTTTGTGGACCTGTTCTTGTCTTGCTCATACTTGTGCCTCTGGATCCCCTCATCCCTTCATATTCTGGCCCCAGGTTCCTGAAACCCCCATTTAGCCCATACTTCAGTGCTGTCATCTCCTCCTTAGCCTGGAAACTGTGTGAGCACAGGCCTCTTGCTTGTGTGATGGCAGGCAGAGCACAACTCTCACAGGCCATTTTAGAATCACCTCGTTTCATTTTTGTAAAGATTAAAAGAGCAGTTGTGCAGCTGTGAAGTCCAGAGATAAAAATGCAGGTGAATTCACAGTCCTGGGGTGTGGGCCAGCAGCATGGACCTTGGAGGGTCCTGTCAGCTCTGACCACAGCAGTGAATGCCATGCTCCATCATTCACAGTGTAAACTCAAGGTTTTCAGCAAGAGCAAAAACTCATATGAGATTCTGTACCTCGTATGCTTATCTTAAGATATACCTCCGAATCCCAGATGGCACTTTTTAAAATTTCCAAGTGTTTTTCAAGTTGTAATTTCAATAATATCTATCACTACTGTTTGTTACCTCTTTATTAAAGAGCTGAATGTCTTACTGTTCTGTACATTTTAAGTCATACAGGAAGTACATTCATTCTCTATCCTAACTCGAAATGCAACCAAATGTCCTGGGGTTCTTTTCTGTATCATGACTCTGTCAAAGCAAAACTGATAACAGAGTTTTTAAAAATAGAATAAAAGTGGCTGCAAGTGTTTCTCTGGTAGGCTGTCCTGATCTGAGAGTCAGCAACCACTGCCTAAGGAGGAATTGTTTAGATAAAATGTCATTCAGAACTTCACTTCCTAGTGTCCTTCATGTCTAAGCCACTGAGTCAAAAGCTTTAGGTTCCCTCGACTTTATGGTTTGGTGAAACTGACAAAACACAAGAGCTGCAGAAATTACATAAGAGCTTAGCAAGGGGATAAATGTGGAGAGAAGGACCTGGAATCATGATTATAGACCTGTCCACAGAGCTGGATGAAGACAAAAATTTCCTCTCTGTCCTTTACATTCTCACTCCAGATTCATATCTCACTGAGAAACTGAGCTAAACCACATGATTCCAACCAGAAATCCAGAAAAAGAGCCAGTCTAGAGCTCCCAGTGAGACAAAAAGAGCAGGTTATCTACAAAGGAAGCATCAAATATGCAGAGATTTTCTGAGACAACACTGCCAGCAGAAGACAATAAGGAACATTTAAATCATATATGAAAGGAAAACTCTTTTGAATCGCAAATTCAATCCCTGGTCAAGCTGTCTTAAGGTCAAATAAGAGCATTTCATACAACCAAGGATTATGTCCTTCCTATCACCTGGACAAGCAGCTTCCTAAGAGGAGCTCTAGCGAATTTTTGGTAAGAAGAAAGAAGCTTAAGAATTTGAGACATTGTGGGACTAAACTATCAATTTGATCAAAACTCATTCTGTAACGATAACTTGTGAAAAATTGCAAAAATCAAGCGTGACGGATTTAAAAGTGAGTCAAAGGTTCTGTGAAGAAAGACCTCAGAAATAAAATGTCAGGAGAGGATTAAAGGTGGTTGAGAGCACAGCCAGGGATGGGGCTTTGACTGCATTCACAAAGCTGAGTGGTGTTTTGTCAAGCAGAATACAGAAGAGCAATCAGAAACTTCCAGGGAAAGTAAGCACAATAACACCCCAGAAGTCATGCTGCAGACAGGAGGAAAACAAAAGCTCTGTGTGAACCCCACAGAGGAATGCAGGTGGATCTTTAGCTGGGCAGGAGATGGAGTTCTGTCCCCCTTTATGGAGTGGAGTGTCCAGGGAATCCTCCCTGAGGGCGCAGGACCACTAGTAGAAATGACATGGGGCAGGGGGCGGGGGGAGGGAGATTGGCATGAAGAATATGAAAACACGGGCATGAATTGACATAAATTCCTTCATAGGAAGAAAAAGATCGAAAGCCTAAGGTTTTGTACTCAATAAAATAGCATAGTAAGAGAACCCACGTCTCCCTTTGAGAGGGGGGCTCTCTGGGGGACTTCCCGGCAGAACCAGAGATGAGACTGGCTTTTCATGATGAGGTTTTTGCATGACATGTCTTACTGTTATGATATCCTTATCACATGGTTATATTTTCTTAATACTTGATATAATAAAGGGTGCACACAAGGAGGAGACATGATGTAATAGTGTTACAAATGAAAGACACATGGCAAATAGACTGAGACCTCCAGGAGGCTAAGAGAATTAAGAGAAAGTTCCAGGAGATGCTTTTAAATCAAAGTATATTTGGCAAGAAAAAATTAGAAACAAGCTTGTGATGGGGTGTTCATGTGCACATGTGTGCAGTGTTGTGTTGTGTGTTGTGATGTATGATCTGTATTGTGGGTCTGTGATGTAAGGTCTGTGTGCATGTGATGTGTAGCTGGCATGTATGTCATGGGTCTGTGATGTGTATGGTGTGTGCATATGTGTGGTGTAGATATACCATTTGCATTGTCTTTTTTTTTTTTTAGTTCACACCCGATGGTACACAGGAGTTACTCTGCACTCAGGAATTACTCCTGGTTGTGCTTGGGGGACTGTATGAGATGTTGGGAATCAATCCAGGTCGGCTGTGTGCAAGGCAAATTCCCTACCTGCTGTACTATCACTGTAGCGCCCCCATGTTACACTGTGGATGTGCATAGTGTGCATGGCATGTGCATGCATGTTGTGGGTCTAATACGCATCTGTATGCACATGTGTGGCATATGCTGCGTACTTGGTATGAGTGTGCATGCGTGTCGTGGATTTGTGTTCTGCATGTGTGTGATGTGGACATACAGTGTTGCCTGTGTGTATGTGCATGTGTGTGGTTAATATACTTGGCATGAGTGCATGTATGACATGGTTTTGTTGTGTGCTTGTGTGTGCATATGTGCAGTATGATGTGTACCTGGGATGAGCAGATTATGTTGTAGGTCTATGGTGAGAATGTGATGTGGGCATACAATGATGTATGTGTGGATGTGCCTGTGTGTGGTTAATGTACCTGGCAGGAGTGCGTGAATGTCATGGGTCTGTAGTAGGCATGTGTATGCACTTGTGTCAGTATGATGTGTTCCTGGCATGAGTGTATATATGTTGTGAGTCTGTGGGGTGCATATATGTGTAGATGTGTGCATGATGTGTTCCTGGCATGTGTGCATGTATGTGATATGGGCATATCATGTTGCACTGTGGGTGTGCATGTGTATGGTGTGGTCAGTGTACCTTTCATATGTGTCTGTATGTTGTGGGTCCTTGATATGTGCATGCATGTGATGAAGCCCATGTTGAGTGACTCAGCACTAGGTAAGTGTAGGTTAGGTAATTGTGGATAGATGGAACATAAGGGACCAGAAGTTCCTTAAAGGAATCGTATAAGGCAAAGAAAGTCAAAGCTTTTGGGGTGTGATGTGACCACCACGTGGAAAAGAAGAGGCACCTGGATTGCAGACCTGGTCTGAGCTGTCACATGCCTCCAGTTGCTTGTGGTAACAGATGGTGCTGAGGGCCTCTCTACTCCCTCGGCTCACCTGCCACAGACTAGGGAGAGGGCTAGAGCCAAGGAGAGCCAACACAGAATACCACATGGTTATCACATGGTTATCACACTCAGTGCCAAGCCACATGGCACTGAGTCCAGGCAGAGACGACCTCTTGGGCTGTGGGGCTGAAGGTCAGAGCCGTGGGCATCACTGCCTGTCTAATGTGAACCCACCGTGCCATCACAGGCCAGGGTTTTTTTGGCATGCCATATCAAGGTATTGTCTCACCTAGTGCTCAGAGTTTGCTATGGTCACTCCACAGAGTAGTACACCAGAGCTTATTTCCCATAGTTTTGCTTCTGTGTTTTGAGTCCAGCAGACTAAAGTTAATCCTGTTTTAATTGGGAATGTGGATTTCCTTCCTTAAAAAATCAATGATGACCTCCACTCAGTAAAATAAGGTTTATATATTTTTTAAATGTTGTAGTTCCACATGTTTTGGGAGATTTACTTGGCTGTGTAAGCACCATCACAGCCAAGGTAAAGAAGGGTCTTGTTTTCCAGTTCCCATACACACTGGCAGTTTTACGTTGACCCCTCCATCCACCCCCCCTCACATATGGCTGGTGAACTCTGAACTGTTTTGGCCTTTGCAGGAGAGACCTTGCAGTGACAGTGAAGACAGGCATCCGAGAGTGGTGCTCTCTCAGGAAAGCACTGGAAGGTCAAGGGATGGAATATTGGTGGGTCGTGGGGTTGCTCCCTCTTATTGCTGAGAAATATTCTGTTATTTGGCTGGGTATGAAGAGTTGATCTATCTGGACCTTGTTGGGACACTTGTGAGAACAGTAAGCATGGCTTACCAGTGAACTGATACCTGTTTTCATGGAGCACTGTACAGTGGGGGTACTCAATGACCATGCACGTGGGACTGTCAGGAACATTGTCTGCTGCTATTCTGACCTCCTCCCCCAGGGCCCCCAGCCCCCAGGCAGCATGACAGTTTTGAGGGTCTGCCTGACAGTTCAGAGCTTGACATTTTCTTTATTTTCTTTATTTTTATTTTTTATTTTTTTTTGCTTTTTGGGTCACACCTGGCGATGCACAGGGGTTACTCCTGGCTCTGCACTCAGGAATTACCCCTGGCCGTGCTCAGGGGACCATATGGGATGCTGGGGTTTGAACCCGGGTCGGCCTCGTGCAAGGCAAACGCCCTACCCGCTGTGCTATCTCTCCAGCCCCGAGCTTGACATTTTCTTTAGAATCTTGTTGGATTTCTTTAGAAATTTAGATTTAGTTTGATTTAGTTTTGTTCTAAAAGACAGAGATAGTTGTATCTTATGTGGTTTTAAATTACAATTCTCTACTGATTGCTGATTGAAAACCTCTTGGTGTGTTTATTTACAGCCTATTTTCTTTGATGATTTTTAAGTTCAAATATCTCCCCCACTTTTTTTTTTTTCCTGAATCACAACTCGTTGGTGCTCAGGGCTTTCTCCTGATTCAGGGATCTCTCCTGACAGTGCTTGGGGGACCATGTGTGGTGTCAGGATCTAACCAGGGTTGACAAAATGTCAAACAGGCATCTTAACCCTTGAATTGTCCCCAGAATCCCTGCTTTAATGGACTATTTTGTATTAAATATTGAGCATTCTTTATATAGTATTAGTAGAAATTCCATGTTGGACTTATGATATTTATACTTATGACTTATATTTTCTTCCTGTTTGTAGTTTGACTTCATGTTTTTCTGACAGGTTCTTTGATGAGTAGATGTTCATAACTTTATGAGGTCTAATCATCAAACACTTTTATTTGTGAATTATGTTTAGGGTGTGGCATCCAAGACATGGATATTTAACTCAGTATCAAATATTTTATGTTTTCTCTTAGTCTTGTAGTTTTAGGTTTTACATCTGGTCTATGATAAATCCATTGAGGTTTTGCCCCCGTCTTTTGTAAAAACTGAGAGGTGTGGACTGAGATTCATTTTTTTTTGAATAGCAACCAGTTAAGTTTATTGAAGTTGTCAGCAATTTGCTGCTTCATTTAAATGAAGATTTCCTTTCATCATATATATTTTAAAACACCCACTGACACTTTGGTTTGGAAAAAATATCCACAATACTATTGTACAGTAGAGGTCTGGGAGGTAATAGGTAAATTGCCTTAGTTTAAATTGCTATTACAGTAACGTTTCATTATCACCAGAGCTACCTTGGGGATTGTTTTTTTTTAATTTATTTATTTTTTAATTAATGAGTCACAGTGAGGGTACAGTTACAGATTCACACATTTTTCGTGCTTGTTTTTTCCTCATGCAATGTTTAAGAGCCCATCCCTACACCAGTGTCCATTTTCCACCACCCATGAACCCAGTATCCCTCCCACCCCCCGAGTCCCAAGCCCCCACCCTACCCCGCCTCTATAGCGGGGCATTCCAATTTGATATCTCTCTTTCCTTTTGGGTGTTGTGGTTCCAAATAAGGGTATTGAGTGGTCATCCTGTTCAGTCTCTAGTCTACTTTCAGCACGCACTGAGATTCATTTTTTAAAGGTTCCTCATTGGTTGTCCATTTGTCTGAACATCATTTGTTGGAGTGACTTTACTTGCTTCACTGAGCTATCTTCTTCTGTACCTCCTTCAACCATTGATTGGTACTTATATGGGTTTAGTTCTGGGCTTTCTCTTCTGTTGCATTTTTTATCTAATCTCTTGGCAACATCTCTTTTGACTTTTGTAGTCTTATAAAAAGTTTGGAAATTAGTTAAGGTGTTTTTCCAACATTCCTTTCTCTCTCTCTCTCTTTTTCTCTTTTAAAAATTGTTTTGACTATTCTAGCTTCTTTGACTGTTAATATAAATATTTAAACCAGCTTGTTCATTTCCAGAAAGATATCCCTCAGAGGTATTAAATGGGATCACATTTGATTTACAGAACAGTTTGGAGAATTGACATACCAACATTTTAAATTTTCCATCTGGGAACTGCTCTGCCTCACCATTAATTTCTTTATCAGTGTTTTAGCTTTCAGCATATGGACCTGCCACTTATTTGGTATGATTTATACATATATATTTCATTTTTGGTGCTACTGGAAGTTGTCCTTAAACAATTGTATTTTCTGATTATTCGCTGCTAGTACAGATGGTAGCCCACTTCTCATGCTTCTACTTGTGATGGTGCAGAAGTGATGACATGAGGAGACACTGCCGTTCAGACTATGAATCTGATTTTTTCCATCCTATGACATGGGACAGCCTCAGTGATCCAGTCTGCAGCCACCATGCAGGCCGCTGATGCACATGTGCTTCAAAGTGGTTGTCTGTGCTTTGGTGGGTCTGTTTCTGACTTCAGTTCGGTTCCATGACAGAGGCCACATGACAGTGGCTGTGGGGGCTATGTCAGAGGGCACTGCCCCATGCTGGCAGTGGAAAGGCTAAGCACATTCTTGGCAGACGCAAAGCTCTGGTGCTGGTGAATGCATTCTCTGCCTGGGGGATATATTCTCCACCTGGGATATACCCTCACCTGAGATATACTCTCACCTGATATGCTCTTCACTTGTGATATACTCTGCACCTGTGATTTGTTCCCCACCTGTGATATACTCTTACCTGTGATTTATTACCCATTTATGATATACTCTCACCTGTGATTTACTCTCCACCTGGGATATACTTTTGACTTATGATACACTCTCTACCTGTGATTTGTTCCTTACCTGTGATATACTCTCACCTGATATATACTCTTCACTTGCGATATATTTGATATATTCTCACCTATGATTTATTCCCCACCTGATACACTCTCACCTGTGATTTACTCTCCACCTGGGTTATACTCTCATCTGGGATATACTCTCCACTTGTGATACACTCCCCACTTGGGATATACTCTCCACTTGTGATTTATTCTCCACCTGTGATATACTTTCCATCTATAATATGCTCTCACCTGTGATTTATTCTCCACCTGAGATATGTTCTTATCTATGATTTATCCTCACCGCTGATTTATTCTCCACCCGGGATATACTCTCACCTGTGATTTATTCTCCACCAGTGATTTGTTCTCACCTGTGATACGCTCTCACCCTTGCTATTTTCTCCTTAGCATGGTTTTGTTGGGGTGGAACCCGTGGCAAGTCAAGGAAGATCTCATATAGAAATACGATTAAACTTTCATATTGCCATTGTATTCTTCATCCTTGATACACTAATTAGTTTTAATAGGCGTCTTTGAAGCTTCTTTGAGATTTTCTACATAGACAATCATGTCATTTGCAAGCTGAGGCAGTTTTGTCTTCCGACCCATGAGCATGCCTTTTATCTCTTTGCTTGCTTCTATTGTAGTTTGCCTTTTTTTTTTTAGCCCATTGTTCTAGCCTGTCAAGAACTCTGGAATCATGAAACTGTCACCTAGTGTTTCCACAGTTGATCAAAAGTTCACCTATTCCTCATTAAATTAAAAAAATTTAATTTAAAAGTTCTAAACCAGGTTTTTTTAAAAAAGAAAAACAAAAGTATTTGTTAATGAGAAAAACTTTCTAATATTTATGGATGTGGAAAAATAGTATAATGAGCCCCTGTACCTATTTCAGAGCTTCAGATCTTAACATAGGTCTACCTTTTCATTTCTCCTCCACTGGCACTCCCAGACCCAAACCTTGAATTATTTTGAAGCATATCCAGAGAGCAAGGCTTAAATTCTGTGGCTTGCTCTACAAAGATGGAAATAGCATTTTCTTCATACTTTATGCCTACAGCATAACTCAGCCTCTGGGAGTATATCGGTTTTCAAGAAAATTTTATTGAACTAAATTTGTACGGAATCTCTAGTTCTATTATAGATCTAGAAACCATATTTTCTTTTGTTTTTTTTTTTTTTTTGCAAATCAGGCCAGATGAGGTTGAAGTCTTTGACTTATTTTCTTGTTCAGATAAACTTCTGAAAATTGTCTACCACAAGTAATATGCTACAAGTAAGACTTAAATGTGAGTCTGAAAGCATTTTGAAGCAGCAGATACTGAACACTCAACCCTAGGACTGGAATTTATCCAATCATCAAAGTCACTTGTTTCCTTTAAAGCTGCTCTCACAGTCAGAGTCACCTCTTGAATTTCCTCATACATATTTTGCATAATTTTATACATGTGTAGACATATATCCTTACCTGATGTCAAATATGAGGGACCAGGCAGATAGTACAGAGCTGTGGCACTTGCCTTGAATGCAACCAACCAACTCCAGTTTGGTTCTGGCACCATATGTTTCCCAAGCACCACATCGTGCAGCCCTGGAAGCCCTTTGACTGCTGCCATGGGAGACCTCGTTAGTGATCCCCATCCTTGATCAGCACCTCCATCCTCACTGAACCACCAGCCCCGATGAGTACCACAGCCTCCATCCTCACTGAACCACGAGTTCTGATCAGCATCACATCCTTCATTCTCATAGAGAACCACCAGCTGCTTCATGTGGCATCTGTAACCTTTTGAAAGAACCTTTACTTTCTTCTCTCAGATCTGTTACTGCAGTGGAACACTCTACTCCTTACCTTCTGTGAACCCTGTGATACATTGATACCATCTGTGCTTTAGGCAGCAGAGGTTCTTTAAAATTTATTAAAATTGAGTTAAGATTTTTATATTTACTTTCCCTTTCACTATTTCTGATGTTTTTCCTTCCTTCACATTCACCCACGTGTTTATTCAATACTAATTCCTTCTGCTGAAATAGCTCTGTTTAATGTCTATTAGGTTATAGTTAAGATTTTATAGCAAGAAATGACCTTAGCTTCTGTCTGAAAAAGTCTTCATTTTGCCTTCCTTTCTTATGGATAGTTTGGAGGTACAGAAAAATTCTGGGTATAGTTCTTTCAGCACTTTAATAATAAATGTCCACAAACTTTGTGATGACAAGTTTGCTGTTCTCATTTTGGGTCCCCAGCTCCAGAAGGTAAGACCTAGGGTGCTATCTCAGCCCTTTGTGCTGCTCTGGATCTGTATTTCACTGCCTCATTGCTGTCCTTATATTGGTTGGTGTCTAGTGTTCCGTTTCCAAAGTTTCTTCCTTCCTTCCTTCCTTCCTTCCTTCCTTCCTTCCTTCCTTCCTTCCTTCCTTCCTTCCTTCCTTCCTTCCTTCCTTCCTTCCTTCCTTCCTTCCTTCCTTCCTTCCTTCCTTCCTTCCTTCCTTCCTTCCTTCCTTCTTTTCTCTTTTTGGGTCACACCTGGAGATGCACGGGGGTTACTCCTGGCTCTGCACTCAGGAATTACTCCTCATGGTGCTCAGGGGACCGTATGGAATGCTGGGAATCGAACATGGGTTGGCTGCGTGCAAGGCAAACACCCTACCTGCTGTGCTGTTGCTCCAGCCCCAGTTCTCAGTTTCTTACCCTGCTCTTTTGCCATCTACTGATAAGTCTGTTGAAGAAGAACCTTAGATGTTATCATTTATAACTTTCTTATAAGACACTTTCATTTCCATCACTACTGACTTACCATCTTTTAAGCATGTTTCCTATCTTTTCTGTTAGATCCTCTAGAATATTAATCATAACTATGCAGTTTCTATCTCACACCTGAATTATCTGTACATCTTATTCTATTCATTGCTTTGTCTCTTGATAGTCATACTTTCTTTTTCCTTGCTTTCTTGGGTCTGTCTTTCGGCTTTCATGGCATGTGGGACCTCCTCCGTGGACAGCAGACCCAGGACAGTTTGTCCTCTGACTCCAGTGGAGGCAGAACAGTGAGGATCTCAATTTGCAGTCACCACCATGTTTGCCCCCGTATACCCATGTGGGGTTCCTGTAGTATCCTGTCCTCCTGTGTGGCCTGGGCACTGACAGGATTCTCAGGGTTGCATTCATATAAGCCTTGTGTCAAGGTTCTGCTTAGTGCCCCTTCCTGGAGCCGTGCATGCAGGCAGACTGAGGTTTCCTGGGCCCACAGCAGGGCCTCAGGGTGGAGGTGTTCCACATGTTCCTACAGCCCCTCATGGCTCCCAGCTTCACCTGGGAGGTACACTTTGACACTGTCCTTCGGAAGACAACACTGCAAGAGTTTCCCAGGCAGGAAGGAATACTGGGCTGTCCTCTGGGACATGTGGCAGAGGCGTGGCTGCCTCCTGCTGCTTCTCTCTGAGAGAACTGTCAGGGAAGCATTTTCAGGCCTCTGCATGCAGGCAGATGCTGCTCGCTGCCTGCACAGCTCTCTGCTGAAGGGGCATGGGTGGGTCTGGTCTCCTGAATCCTGCAGGGCCAAGCAGGGGCAGCTGCAGGCCCATCCACCCGGGGTTCTGGGCCGTTCAGACATTGCAGATGGTTTTTTTTTTTACCTATGCAGGCATGGCCCCTGGATTCTCCTGGGTTCTGGCAAAGGTCTAGGAAGTCGCACACCTTTCTTGTCAGTTTTCACAGTTGCCTTAGCTTCCTAATGGCCCCAGATGACTGAAGCTGTCTGAACCCTGTGGCTTCTGTGGCTTCCATCACTGGGAGTATGGCGGTGGCTTTCTCTTGCCACGCCACGGCTTCCATGCAAGCTGGTCACTGAACCTCACTCTTCTTGTGAATGTTAGCTTTCCAGAGTCATTGCAGGTGCTGCATGTGGTGGTCTTCATTTACATTCCCTGCTTGTGTCTTGTGTGTGTTCTAGACACCCTATTTTGCCATCACCCTGTTTGTGTTCATGAGAGACATTGCTTTGAGCTCCTTGTTGTGCTGTTGCATCTGTGTGCTTCCCTGTTCTCCCCACAGGAGGGGCCATGCACCTACTCAGGTCTAGCCTTGCTCTCCGAGGTGCCCTGTGTGCCTGTCCTTGCCCCTCCTGCTCATCCTCCTGTCCTGCCCTTCTGATGTCTAACTCCTCCTGTTTTCTGTTGAGTCTCTGCTTCACTTGGCTTTTGATCGAGCTCACACTCTGTGGTCTTGATGCTGGTACTTTGCTTATTTTTGACCCCTGGTCCTTCCTTCCTCCTATATTTTGACTCGGCTCTACTTCTGAAACTTGAATTGCATTGATGTATAATATCTTCCCTTAATGTGGCACCTCATTTCCTCATTCTCCATCTCTAGTTCTGGCTAATGGAGGCAGCATTCTTTTCTTTTGTGTGTGTGTATGTGTGTGTGTGTGTGTCTGTGTGTTGCTATTTGAAATTCCATCTCTCAGTACCCTCTAGCTTGCCTTAATTTTATTCTAGAAGCATTTTAACTAGTTAACCAGTCACAACTCCAAGCCACATTTCTCTCCTTTGTCTTCGCGGATATTAAGAAAGATGAAGACAAGATTTAGACACATGGTTCAGAAACAGTGATCCATTTATTTTTGGCTCCAACTTAGGCATATCAGAGAACTGGCTTCATAAGGAGCAAATGAAGATTTTTCTTCCTGCTTGGTGCTCATGAAAGGCATTAATGCTCAGGCCATAATATGTGTGAAGAGAAATTCAGTGAGAGACACAATGTTTATGCTCTCAATGTCAATTGTCGGGAATACATTTTATGATAACAGAAATATAGGTAAAGAACAAGATAGAAGTTATGGGAGGAACTGAATAAAGAAACCCTTATTTTCTGTGTGCTATGAGTTTCATTTTCCCTAGGGAAGTATTGATTCAAAGCAGCTATGGAGTGCACACAATTCTCTTCCCTGGATAGTTATAAAATCAGGAGAAAGCATGGCTGTGCTCTCAAGGAGATTAGAATTTAACAAAGATTGGTATGCCAGCCGATACTAATGACTGCATCAATAAACACGTGGTCAAGAGCGCACATAAATAAGAGTGGCGACTCAAAGGGGTATAACTCAACTGGTCAGAGAGGTGAGGTATAGGCAGTTCAAGAATGAACATCTCGTGGGCAGAAAATGTGGGGGAATAAACACATCCCCTCCGGAAAGGGATTTTAGCAGTAGTGTCTTGCCATGGGGCAGAACTCATGCAAGTACTATCCTCCCCACCCACCAAGTTGCTTGTCCCACCCCACCCCACCCCACTTCCGGGTCCAGTGATGGTGTGTGATGTCCATGGGAGCCCCGAGTGGTGCATGATGGCCACAGGGCCTCTCTGCCGTGCATCCTCTGGTCTCCCAGTGATCTCACGGTGCTTCTTCCAGGCACCAGGAACTTTACCCCAAAGTACTCTACCAAGGCAGATTCTCAGAGCAGGGAGAAAGCTCAAGTGGCAGAGCACACACCTGCATGTAGTGTGACTCTGACACTTCTGATGCCCCGAAACCCTCCAGTACTGTGGAATGTGACCTTGAATGACCCCTATAAAAATGCCAACTCAGAGGATTCCCCAGCATCTGAATGGGACAGGATGGCGGGAATATAGTCTGTGTTACAGAACTCTGTGTGGTTCTGACTCACCTTGGGGTCCAGAATGCTGTGTTGGCTAGTAGAAGCCACTTTATGTGGGAGGGCCACACCCAGCAGAGAAGGGGCAGCTTCTCTGTCATGTCCACAGGTGCTTTGTACTTGGAAGGAGGAGTCAGTGAGTGCTGGCCTTTGGGCCCAGTCTGTTCCTGATGGCTTGTTTGTTGGTAAGTTTGTATTGGCATGAGCTAGTCTCTTCATTTCCTTGTCTCTGACAGTGTCTTACTTCACTGACCACCAATAGCTGCTGTCAGGCAAGGGCAGAAGGTGAAGGCTCCCCCACCTGGAGACCATCTTGGGCCAAGAATCTCATGGTCATTGATCCTTCCTGAGCTCCGCTGCCTTTCCTGGAGGTCACTGGCCTTTGGGTGTGAGGAGGACTTCTGAGAGGTTGTGTGAGAGGTTCAGGAGATAGTTTCTCTACACAAGACCCCTCACAGTGGATGGGTCCTCCTTGTCTTTGTGACCAAGAGACCTCCTCGCTGGTCTCCAGCAGAATGCCAGGGAGGGTCCAGTGTGGTTCTGTCACCTGACACAGGAGGCCACACCCTGATGACCACACTGGCTTATACTCTGGGAGCTCCAGGACCTTCCCTGGCACTCATCATATATGACCTAGGGAACATCACCTAAGTGCAAGGGCCCGTGGGATTGCAGTGAGCACAGCAGGGCAGCTCATGCTGTTACAAATAAGAGACGCCGTAGTTAAGTGGATGGGCATGAAAAGTTTCATGCTGAGTGAAATGAGTCAGAAAGAGAGAGACAGACATAGAAAGACTGCACTCATCTATGGTATATAGAATATCAGAGTGGGAGACTAATACCCAAGAACCGTAGAAATAAGTACCAGGAGGTTGACCCCATGGCTTCGCGGCTGGCCTCACGTTCCGGGGAAAGGGCAACTCAGAGAAGCGATCACCAACTACATTGTAGTTGAAGGCCATGTGGGGGAAGGGAGTTGCGGGCTGAATGAGGGCTAGAGACTGAGCACAGCGGCCACTCAACACCTTTATTGCAAACCACAACAGCTAATTAGAGAGAGAGAACAGAAGGGAATGCCCTGCCACAGTGGCAGGGTGGGGTGGGGGGGAGATGGGAGTGGGGAGGGTGGGAGGGACGCCGGGTTTACGGGTGGTGGAGAATGGGCACTGGTAAAGGGATGGGTTCCCGAACTTTGTATGAGGGAAGTATAAGCACAAAAGTGTATAAATCTGTAACTGTACCCTCACGGTGATTCTCTAATTAAAAATAAATAAATTATAAAAAAAAAAAATAAGAGACGCCCTTCATCTCTGCTTGCTGAAGCATGGGACTGTGCTGAGGCAGCCAAGCCAGTCCTGTCCCAGATGCTTTCTCAGTACTGGACACATCAGACTCTTCCTGTTAAACTGACATCTCCCTGTCTGATGTTTATGGCCACCGTCTCTAAGACAGGACTGTGCTTTATTTTAGCTCATTTTCTGTGACACTAGAAGCCAGGCTTCACACACGCAAGGCCTGCACTGGTCACCACCCACCATGGACACTCGCGTCCAGCATCCATTGTGCTCACCATCACACACTGAGCACTCTCATGACCGGCCACCATCATGGGGCTCACCACCAGCTTCCGTGGGTGCTCACTGCCAGCCATCATGGGGGCT
Organism: Sorex araneus; assembly: GCF_027595985.1. Taxonomy (NCBI): domain Eukaryota; kingdom Metazoa; phylum Chordata; class Mammalia; order Eulipotyphla; family Soricidae; genus Sorex; species Sorex araneus. The sequence goes on from NC_073304.1 coordinate 183,032,238, forward strand.
CACTGCTACCCACCATGGTGCTCACCACCAGCTTCCGTGAGTGCTTGCCTCCAGCCCCCTCCCCAGCTCAGATTCAGCATGTTCTAGAATGTTTTCTCACTGATAAACTAAAGGAAGTAGAGACCGTACACACCATGAAAAATAGAACCAACACCAAGAATTGAAATAGCAAATACCATTTTTAGGGAAGGATAAAGAGCTAGAATGAGAAGAATGAGAGAAGCATATTCATCCAATCAGATCAAGGGCTTGGGCCAGAAAAGCATGCTGAGAGTCTCTGCAATCATTTCAGAGAGCCGGCTGCTTCTCCGGATATGGGAAGGGTGTTGTTGCTTCTCTGACCTGCCAGTGCAGGTCTGAGAACCAAGCAGACTCTCACACGGCAGTTCCATGGTGCTGGGAGGAAGGCCATGGCTATGTGGTCTGGGAAGAATGTCTGTCTTTGAGGGATCCTCCCCAATAGTGCTCAGAGAGCCAGGGGCCATGCAGTGTGAGGGCCCGAGGATACAGTTGTTGGACGCTGCCATTTTGGAGTCCCAGGGCTACCCTGGCAGTGCTCAGGGACCTTGAGTTCTAGGGTTTAGACTTTGGTCCCAGCACATACAAAGTGCCTGACCACTGACCTCTTTCCTGCCCCAGGATGACTTCCTTGCCAAATAGGCACTTTAGGAGTGTAAGTTTGTTTTGGAGTGTCACTTGTTGATGAGCTTCAGGGATGTATCTTCCACCTGCCAGCATTCCAGTTGATCCAGAAACCTCATCGAGTTCCCACAGAGGGGACACTGCAGACTGCCTGCCAACCACTAGGCTAAGGGAGCGATTCAGACCTTAGAATGGCCAGCATGATGGCCAGTCAGTGGTCAAACACCTTGGGTTACCATTTTAAAACTCTCTCAAGGTGTGCATTTAAAAAATTTTTTTATTTTAATGAATCACCATGAGATGCAGTTACAGACTTACAAACTTTCATGATTACATTTCAGTCATACAATGTTTGAGTACCCATCCCTCCACCAGAGCCCATTCTCCACCACCAATGTTAAGGTGTGTATGTCTTTATCTCATCTTCGTAGTAACATTGCAAAGGGGAAGAGGTTCTAATTAAATTAATAATCAGGCTAACAATGAGCTAATTATTAAAACCAATGTTTAATAGAGTCTTGGCCCAAACCAGAAAGATCTGGGTTCAAAGGGGAGCCTTGTTCCTTCCTGCTCCCTGGGTGCACTGTGCTCTGGGATGCAGAGATGAGCGTGGCCACCCCAGCTGGCCCTGCATGGTTGCTTGTGAGCTTGGGGACCCAGGGCTCTGTTCCCTGTTCAGCTACTCATAGCTCTCAGTGCCCACTAAGGGCCTGGCAGAAGGGCTGCTCTCGGCACACAGTGAACACGACCGCCAGCTCTCCCAGAGCACACTGGACACGGCTTCCAGCTCTTGGCACACAGTGGACGTCGCCTCCAGCTCTCCCAGAGCACAGTGGACATGACTTCTGGCTCTCAGCACACAGTGGACACGGTTTCCAAATCTCAGCACACAGTGGACACAACTTTCAGCTCTCCTGGAACACAGTGGACACGGCTTCTAGCTCTCCTGGAACACAGTGGACACGGCTTCCAACTCTCAGCACACAGTGAACATGGCTGATTGATGGCAACAGCAGAAATTCTACCTTAAAAAACACCCACACACCAGAAATAGTGTGACAGCTTATGAGTGACTTTCCAAGGTGTGAGCTCAGCAGGGCTCCGCCTGGCCTGACCTCAGTGTGTAGCCAGTATTGGACAAGACCGGGGGTGCACGCAGCCTACCGCCAGACGCCTTTCCAGGGGATTCACATCTGCACGCTTGTAAGGCTGATGTCTGCAAACACAGCAGACTTGGCCTGGCCACAGCTTTACAAAAACAACAGAAATGCCGCAGAGACAGTTGGATATCGACCCTCCCTGAAGGCTCAGGGCAAAATCTCCATGATCATCAATCAGCCAAGGCATTTCTAGGAGAACTGAGATAATTTGGCCCAAGTCATTGCGTCTCGAGATCAGATTTAACTGCAGCTAGTTGGGAGAACCCCAGCCAGGGGAGCAGGCGGTGCCTGGCGGGCTGCCTCAGAGCTTGCTCCTGCCCAACTACTCCAGGATACAGATATGCTGCTCACTCGCTATAGCCGGGGCTCGCATGCCTCACACAGGAGGGTAGGCTGGATCCCCAGCTCTCCAAGGCAACACCTTCCTGAAGGTAAGACCAGACATGGACCCATTCAGTAGAGCAGAGGAGCTGTGAGTCTATCGGAGGCACCCCAACAAAGGAGCTCTCTCTCTCTCTCTCTCTCTCTCTCTCTCTCTCTCTCTCTCTCTCTCTCTCTCTCTCTCTCTGTCTCTCTATATCTCTGTCTCTCACTGTCTGCCTGTCTGTCTCTCCTCTCACATTTCCTCATGAGAAATCCTTGGTGGGTGTCCTAAGATTGCCCAGTCTAGAACAGGTCAGTGACTTTTTTTTTAATCGAATCACTGTGAGCTCCATACACTTAGAAAGGTCTCATGTTTAAGTTTCAGTCATACAATGATCAATCACCCATCCCTCCACCAATGTATATTTTCCACCACCAATGTTCCCAGTATCCCTTACCCCCATCCCTCCCCTCCCCATTCCTCTATGGCAGACAATTTCCCTCTCACTGTCCTTTTGGGCATTATGGTTTGCAATACAAATACTGAGAGGCTATCCTGTTTGGTTCTTTGTCTACTTTCAGCACACATCTCCCATCCCAAGCGATCACTCCAACCATCATCGACAGTGATCCCTTCTCTATCCCAGCTGCCTTCTCCTCCAGCTTCTGAGGCAGGCTTCCAACTGTGGAGCAATCTTCCTGGCCCTTGTCTCTACTGTCCTTGGGTGTTAGTCTCATATTATGTCATTTTATATTCTGGCCGGTGACTTTTCTCCCTGGAGCTGCAGTGGTAGGGAGGGATCATGGCTGCTTTCACTCAGACCCCCAGGCAGAGAAGTTTTAGGGCACATGCACTAGGGCTCACTTAGAATCATGATTCTGCCTTAGCACAATGCATCTACATTCCTTCTCCTGCAGCCATTTAGGATTGTATCATCAATGTCTTAGTTCTTGTCCTTAGAGCCTGTCTACACGGCAGACAGAGCCCTGATGTTCATCCAGGGACCTGCTGTCAGTCTTAATTTCCATGATGAATAAATCTATTGTCAACATCTCTCTCTCCCTCTCTCTCTCTCTCTGATATTGCATTTCTATGTATTGTTATTGTTCTTTATTTTTTCAGAGGTCACTCCAAGCAATGATCCAGGTGGACACACAATTCGAAGACTCCTTTGAGATCTAGGTCTTGGATTGTTCTGTCTATAATTTCCTCAGTGTATAAATTCAAGTCTGATCTCAAGGACTTTGAACCACTTTGAGTTGACTTTTGTGTAAAGTGTGAGATATGGATCCAGATTTAATTTCTTGCATGTGGCTATCCAGTTCTCCAGACATCATTTGTTGAAAAGGCTATCTTTATTCCATTTCATGCTCTCAGATCCTTTGTCAAAAATTAGCTGACCATATATATGGGGGTTTATCCTTGGATATTCTGTTCTGAACCATTGGTCAGAGAGTCTCTCTTTGTCCAGCACCATACTGTTTTGATTACTATGACTTTATAATATAGATCCAAGTTAGGTTGTAAGATACCTCCCAGTTTCTTGTTTGTCAATATGGTTTTGACCCGTGCCTGCATCATTTCCATATTTATAAAGCACTTGCTATGTTCTCAGCAGCCTATGAGAATTTGTGGATAGAAGACAACGTTGGGGGACTGGAGTGATAGCACCGTGGGTAGGATGTTTACCTTGCAAGCGGCTGATCTGAGTTCAATTCCAGCATCCCATATGGTCCCCTGAGCACCGCCAGGAGTAATTTCTGACTGCATGAGCCAGGATTAACTCCTGTGCATCGCCGGGTGTGACCCAAAAATAAAAATAAAACAGAAGACAACATAGGGGATCTGCAGTGATAGCACAGTTGGGCGGGCATTTGCCTTGCACAGAGCTAACCTGGGTTCAACCCCCGGCATTCATATGGTCCCCCGAACACCACCAGGAGTGATTCCTGAGTGCTGAGCCAGGAGTAATCCCTGAGCATCACCAGGTGTGATGCCAAAACAAACAACAGAGAAAAGAAGACAGGATAGTTTTTACTTCCATCCTGGAGAACTTCATGGGTTATCCAGGGAAGAGAACGTAAATATGCATCTAAGTCTGTAGAGAGTTGCAGAGGGAAGGGTGTGGAGAGTGAAGAGCCAAGGTGTGGGCGCAGAGAGAAGCTGGCCCTGGAGAAGGGCACAACCTAGATCTCAGCCAGACACTTGGACTTGTCTCTGGTGGGAGGTCCAGGACTTTCTGATGACTCAGACTTCAGAGTTAGTGTGGGGGGGTGCGGGCGGGGGGGGGGTGGAATGGGACTATCCAGACCTGAGAAAGAGGCCATGTTCACTCTATGTCTCAAGGGGACACTTTCTGGGTGGGGGTATGTCCCCTGCAGAGCTGTCCTGGGGGGTGGGGGGAGGAGAGCCAGAGTGCAGGGCCCTGACAGAGGGAGGGACACTGTAGCCCTGAGTCAGTGGGCAGGCCCAGAACTGGCACCCTCACACTTCTGCTCTCTCCTTTCCCTCTCACGCCTCCTGTCTCTCCTCTCTCCCATTCCCCCTCCCTCCTGCTCTCCCCGCTTCTCCCTACTTCTTCCTGCTCCCTCCTGCTCCCCCCTGCTCCCTCCTGCTGCTCCCTGCTCTCCCTGCTCTTCCTGGTCCCCCCTGGTTCCCCCTGCTCCCTCTTCTTCCTCCTGGTCTCCCCCAGTTCCCTGAGCCCAGGGAAAGAGCACAGGTCTGGCAGATTCTCACCATCCCTCCAGACCCTGGCCCAGACTCTTGTTGGGCTGGGGGCCTGGCGGACTGTGCCTCTTGCCCTGCTTGGTTTTCAGGGCACTTAGAAAGGGTTTGCATTTGTTGAATGAACAAACGCTTTCTGCATGGTGTTGCATAAAGTCTCCTCAGATATTTTTAAAGCTCTGTTTGTAGCATTTAAACCTGGGGGATGGCAGAAAGTGTAGGTGTCAGCTGGTAGATGAAAAATTCCCTATAAAGTGTTCTCTGATCTTCCCTGGGAAACTAAGAGGGACGAACCGTAAAGACTATATTTAGACAGTGAGTGTGTCTTGAAATAACTGGAACAGAAAGGAAGACATGATTCCGCCCTGCTGGTCAGGGTGACCCAGCCAGGGAGCGAGCTACCCTCTCAGCCAGACGGCTCCTCTATGTCACTCTCTGAGGGGCCGGTGCCGGCAGCACCAAGGCTGGGTTGGGTGTGCAGCATTGGGTGAGAAGGGGGCCAAGGTGGTCCTTAACCCATCTCAGCTGGGACCCCACCCAGCCTGGTCCTTACCCCACCCATCCCTGAGCCCTGCAGAAACTGGCCGGGGCTCCCTAGGGTACAGAAACCCAGACAGTTTGCCGTGATTCAAAAAGACTCCTGTAGACGCTAATTCCTGCCCTAGGGGTCCTAGCAGGCCAGAGCTGTCCCAGTGCCAACAGTTCCCTGTCGTGAGGGTCCCAGTAGCTATTCTGGGGCCCGATACCCCACTGTCCTGAGTATACTGGGAGCTGTCCCGGAGCCCTTCGGTCCCCTGTCCTGCACTGCCCCTACCTGAAGGTCCCAGAGCCCTGCTCTACTCCTGTCCTTCCTCGGGGCTCCTGGAGGGTGGACAGTGCTTCTGGGTGAGTAGAGGTATCCTGACTCCCCTTGTGGGTTTCCAGACAAACATCATGCATTCCCCCACCCTCCTTCCTTCCATACTTGAATTATTCTTGATCTATTGCCTGCATTGCTTGCAGGCAGTGAATTTGAGACTATCGGAATCGATGGTAACTAGCTGATGTGGTATGCAGTGCCTCTAAGTCTCTTAGAAATATTGGCTTGGGGCAAATGCTGGCCAGAGCAGGACATCTGTGCTTCCCTCTGTGTCCATTGCTTCCATCGCTCGCACCTGGTGTCAACAGCCACGCCTTCCCCCTCTCCTGCCCTCTTTCCACTTCATGTTCTGAGGAACCCCAAGCTGGCACGTGAAGGGGGCTCTCAGCACAGGGGTCTCATAGGAGTGTGGGGGTCAGCATCCAGTCAGGACACCGTATGTCGGTCTCCAGACCAGACACCCTGGGCAGGAATGAGGCCAACAGCTGCCCTAGGGCTGGGATGCACCTCTTTCTCTTCCTTCACGGACAGGGCTGAGATCCTGGTTCCCAGAACAAGAATCAGCACTTCTAAGGCATTTTGTGGCAGCTTGGAGAAGATTATAGGGAAGCTGGATACAAGGTTAATATTTGTTTCCTTTGATACAATTGCAGGAAATCAAGGTGTAGACTCACGGGACTATCTTTGAGGGTATTTGAAGAAAAATCATTATCCCTATAATTGGTGGGATATTTTGGACATGTTTTCATCTCTACAGTGTTTCAGAGTATTGATGCATGATAAAAATTTATGAATTCTTATTTTAAGTAAAAAAACTTCAGGAGCCGATGACTCCTATCCTTGAGGTCTTTGTTTCACTGTTAATGAAATCCGGATTCAACTGATTCCCCTGGTGCAGTGCCTGGGCCTCAGCTTATAGAAAGATTGACTGCTAAGAGTTCTGTGAATACGTTAGCGGCACAGAAATGCTGATTATCACTGGCAGTAGTCATGAGCAGGGCTGATGCTGCTGAGAAGTCAGAGGTAGCAGTGTCACTTTGCTGCTTTCTTGTGTGTGTGCGTGACACGTCAGTTGTGCAGAGAAAAGCTTTCCGCGCAGCGCCTGGCTGTTGAAGGGTTTCTCGACAGAGACAGGTTTCTTTTCTTTTTCTTTTTTTGATTTTTATGCTTACATAGCTACTTAATTATTTTCTTTATTTTTAATTATTGAATCACCATGAGGGTACAGTTACAGATTTACATATCTTTGTGCTCTTGTTTCCCTCATACAAAGTTCGAGAACCCATCCCTTCACCAGTGCCCATTCTCCACCACCAATAAACCCACCATCCCTCCCACCCTCCCCGATCCCATCTCCCCACACCCCACCCCGCCACTGTGGCAGGGTTTTCCCTTTTGTTCTCTCTCTCTAATTGGGTGTTGTGGTTCGCAATAAAGGTGTTGAGTGGCCACTGTGTTCAGTCTCTAGCCCACATTCAGCCCGCATCACCCTTCCCCTGCATGGCCTTGGACCGCATTGTACTTGGTGATCCCTTCTCTGAGTTGTCCTCTCCCCAGAATGTGAGGCCAGCCTCCTAGCCATGGAGTCAGCCTCCTGGTACTTATTTCTACTATTCTTAGGTGTTAGCAGAGACAGGTTTCTTGGCAGCGCATTCTTGCTTATGGTCTGCATGTATGGTGGGAGGTGATCCCTTGTTCTCTGGGCACCCGTGCAGAGTTCTCTTAGGCTGTGGGTGCAGAGGGGTGACCAGCAAGTGGAGCCTGGTCTTATGACAGCTGCAGATTTGAGCCCAATTTTGCTTCTGAGAATCTCAGTCCTCTCCACCAGGATCTACACATAGACCCGGCTCTTTCCGGTTCCGGAGAGCATAGAGAGATCTCGAGTATCTACCCAGAGCAAGTGGGCTGGCCCTGTACCTACCTCAGCTTACACTCTGGGGCACCATCCACAAACAGTCGCTTGCATTCAGACTCTCCCACCATTTCCTTCTGAAATGTCAGTTTATTTTAAGGAATGGATATTTTAAAAATACATGTGAATTAAATGTGAAATTACATTTAAAGTAATACACTAAATTATCACAAAGGGCAAGTTAACAACATCTTAGATGATTTGCCATGTTTCCCGTGAGGACTTGGGGGAGGCGGCACTCACGGGCTGTGATTTAGCAGTGTGATTTCACTCACAGAAAGCAGCTGGGTGCAGAAGAGCACAATGTGATTCGCCAGGGCCCGGATCCCGAGCTGGGGCTGCAGTGAGCATCGAAGCTCTGAGGGGTGAGGGGCAGCTTTGCATTCTGGAAGTGTTCTGTGGGGCTTGCAGATGTCCCTAAGAGCCGAGTCCAGGCTACTTCTTGATGAATATCAGAAGCCGAGCTCCCCGAGGAATCCTGTTTTTGTTCTTTAGCAGATGTTCATGGGCCTGCAGCTCCAGGGAAACATCCCGGACAAGAATGCTTCTTGCCTATCACCATTTAGATTGCTCTGACAAAAGATTACTAGCGGCTGGAAGATTCCAGAGCTGGCCTGGAGTGCTCTTGGTGTCCAAGAGCACTGCCGGCAGGGTCTAGGGAGGAGGCCTGAAGTCCCACGCAACCCTTGGCCCCCACTGGGGCTCCTCAGACAGCAGTGCTGAGGCCGAGTCTGTGCTCCTGGGGCTGTGAGTGAGGCAGGCACCGTGGGTGAAGGTCTCCGGGAGGGACCCGAGGAACCCTGAGCCTGAGCAGAGGCGGCTCAGGGAGACTAGGCAAGCGCAATGTCCGACTGGCAGGCCTGTGGGGAAGTGCGGCTCTGAGGCCCCCAGTCGTGGGCTGTGAGGAAACTTCATATTGAATCACTCCCAGCAGTGGAACAATCCTGGCTCTGGCCTTTTATTCCCCATAGACGCAGAGATGTAGAGATGCTGTTTGTGGAGCACTTGGGGCCCGGCCCAGCTCCCTCCTCCTGGCAGGGAGGGTGAAGGCGTGAAGAAAGGGATCAGGTGGAGACTGGGGAGAGCCAGACTGTGCCTGGCTAAAATTATCCCATTGGGGAGGGAGCTGCTTGGCTTCTCTGCGGGAGCCCGCACAGCAGGAATAGCCGTGTTCTCACTCTGCGCTCCCCCAGGCTCAGGGTTCAAACTCCTCCTCGTTCTGGAGTTTTCGGGATTCCGTGGCGGCGGGCCCACGCTGAGCTCATTCCACCTGCAGTGCTGTATCCCCCCTCCCGGGGCATGGCTTCTCGGCTCCCGGCTCTCCCTGGGGAGATGCTTCTCAGCGCCAAGGCAGGCACCTGCATGAGCAGGACTGGGCGCTGGGTCAGCGCGTCCCTCCTTGGCTCTCTCTGCACTGACCGTCTGGCACCACAGCCTTCCCCTGTGTCTGTCTCTGTGGGTAGCAGGCGCTCACATGGCAGAGAGGAAAGCAGGCCCCTGTGTGACAGAAATGAGGAATAGTAGCAGCAGCGAAGCGTCAGAGCTGCATCCTGGGCAGATGTGGGGGCTCCCCCACCACTACCCCTGCAGTCCTCCCGCCTGGGCTCCCTCCTTGGATGAGCCCTGCAGCCTCAGGAAGCTTCCAGATGAAAACTGATGCGCCAGGGCCATTCCTGCTGGAGCTGCTGGTGCCTCTCATGGGAGCAGCTTCTCTGTGGGGACAGCGATGGCCAAGGGGCCTGACAGTGGCCCAGAGGGAACTGCCATTCCATGCTGAGTCCCCAGGGCTGTTACCGAGACTCAACGCAGAGGCCATGCAGAAAGTCCCATACCTGGTCTGCATGTCCCACCTTGTGACACTTCTGCCCGTCCTCCAAGGGCCCCTTGAGCACTTTCCTGGGCCCCCGGAAGCACCCAGGGCACCTGCACAAGCCCTCTCGGGGGAAGTCATGGGCCCCTGGCATGATGTCTGCCCTGCCATGCAAAGCAGAGGTGCCCCTCAGCCTATCGCTCCTGTCCTTCCTCAGGCTCAGGATTCACTTGCTCTGGTCTGACATTCTCAGAGCCTCCTCCATCACCATCACAGTAGTCTCAGCTTGACCTTTGGCTCCATCAGGGCCTTGTGAAAGGCAGGACAGAATCTGCTCCTGTCCAGAAACCCTCCTGGCCTTTGTTCTAGAACCTTCTCTGCACACTGAATCGTCTCAGCACACGTTCTGGCTGGCGCATGGAAGTAGGAATGGTTCTGGGAGGGGCAGAGATAAGGGTTGTAGGTGGGCAGGCACTGAGAAGGGACGTGGAGTGGGGGGACTACCCTTCATCAGGGGGGTCTTGGATGGGAGCTGCCAGGGATGTGTGGCTTCAGGCCCTGCAGCAAGACTGTGCACCAGCCCAGGTGCCCCCTGATGTCTGTGCCCCACAGAGATGCAGCTTCATTCAGGGGAGCACACGGAGAGGCCCTTGGGAGGAGCCTCTGTGGGTGTGGGGCTGGGACTCAGCTGCACAGGGACCCCTACCATCCTCACCACCGTGATGAGAGACCGTGAAGAGTGATTGCCTCTTCAGAAGAGCAATCAGCTTCTTAGCACACCTCCTTTCTCCAAACACCTGCCTCCTGTCAGGCCTAAATCCATGCTACAGATGGGGGGCGAGGGGGACACCGCGCCCACCCCACAGAAGGCCTCAGCAGAGGCTCCTCACAGGCAGGAGCCACAGTCCTGGGCCTTCCGCCCCAGGCAGCCGTGGAGGCCACCAGCCCAGGGTAGGCAACTGGCCCATGTTTCTGCACGTTCCCTGTGCATCCTGGGTAATCAGAAAGATCAGGCTCCTCAAACTTCCGCGATGAAACTTGCATCTCCACCACTGTTCCTTGCAGAGCAGACTGTTGGCAGGGGAGGCTGTGCAGGGCACTGTCGGCAGTCAGAGGAGCTTGGGGAGAGCAGAACAGCAGGCAGACGCTGGCCAGCGCTGGGTGAGAGCAGGCAAGTCTAAAGCACTCATTCCTCATGGTTCTCCTGTTTCTCCCAGCACAGCGTCGCAGTGAAGCCAGCTCAGAGAGGTTGAAGCCTCGGACATCCTGTGGAAACTGTGGGTCACTTACACCGCTGTGCAAGTAACACCATGTCTTTGGTGTCCTTGCAGAGTCTTTGTTCCCCCAGACCCCTGCTCATCTCTGACAAAATGTTTGCAAGCCTGTGGCCAGATGGGTAGAATAAAGGGCAAGGATGGTGCCACAGCCAGAAGCTGTGGTCAGTGCTAGGTGCTGGTACTCAGCATGGAGGGATGAACTCAGCAAACATTTCTGTACGAATGTGGGTCTCCCGCCATGAAACAGGGCGATGCCAGGGCCACGTCTCCACCTGGCAGGGTTCTTCCGTACTTACCATTGCTCATTCTGCTTGTTCCTGACACTGGCTTGTGTGATCTGGGTGGCCCAGCTGTGAGGCCAGGGCCCGGGTCTCACCCTGGCTGAGCTGACCATGGCAAGCTGGGCCTTTGTGGGTCCTCACAGAGGCTATTTCTCCATGGGCATCAAGAGGAGGGCCCGAGGTCACATTTGCAGTAGGCCCAGCTGCAGACCACCTGAGTGATGACCTCTCTGTCTTCCCCACACAGCTTCCCAGGGGAAGTGGGACAGGGTGAGTGGGTCACGCGGCGAGAACGACCCCCAGGCGCATGGCCCGAGTCTGAGTTGCTCTGGCACCATTTGTGTTTGCAGGAAACGGCTTGGGGCGCCAGCTGGACCCAGTTTCCTTCAGTTACTGGCATCCCGGCAGGCCGTTCACAGGATACTGTGGCTGGTGGGGGTCTGGACTCGGCACTGCTATGGGAGCCCAGGGGGCTTAGCAACTCCGAGTCTCTGAGGCAAGATGGCTTGTGGGGAGCTCTGGGGCTGGAGTCAGGGGCAGAGGGGGCACCGAACAGGGCCTTTCGGGGGCTGTGATGGCCAAGCAGCCCCGGTGCCTGTGTGTGCGGCTGAGCTGCATCTTCCAGGAGAATGGGGACTTCAAGCAAAGCGAGGTGCTGACCCAAAGGGACAACATCCGTGTGGAAGGGACCCTTGGCACTGAGATAGACACATCTCAGGATGGAGATGGAGATCGGGAAAGATGGAGCCACCTGGAGGAACCATCTGCCAACACACTGCCCGGAGCCACCAGCAGACCCTCCCCCACGGCCTGCAGGAGAAGCCAAGCGGCTGACCCTGTCCTCAGGCTCCCACCTCAGAGCCGTCTGTGGCTGCTGGTCAGAGGGCCACCCCAGGGATAGTCCAGTCCTGTTGTCCAGTCCATGCTATTCCTTGGTCTCCAGGTACACAGCCCGGGCTCCTCCCAAAGGCCCTCAAGGCATTCCTGGTGCTCCCAGTACTCGTGGTGTTTGTGTTCCCGATACTCCCAGTGCTGTTGGTGCTCAGTTATATGTTCTCAGTGCTCCCAAGACTATTGGTGCTCAGTTATGTGTTCTCAGTGCTCCCAGTGCTGTTAGTGCTCAGTTACGTGTTCTCAGTGCTCCCAGTGCTGTTAGTGCTCAGTTGCATGTTCTCAGTGCTCCAAAGACTATTGGTGCTCAGTTATGTGTTCTCAGTGCTCCCAGTGCTGTTAGTGCTCAGTTGCATGTTCTTAGTGCTCTCAGTGCTATTGGTGCTCAGTTATGTGTTCCCAGTGCTCCCAATGCTGCTGGTGCTCAGTTACATGTTCTCAGTGCTCCTAAGACTATTGGTGCTCAGTTACATGTTCCCGTGCTCCCAAGGCTGTTAGTGCTCAGTTATGTGTTTTCAGTGCTCCCAAGCCGTTAGTGCTCAGTTATGTGTTCTCAGTGCTCTTAGTGCTCCCAGTGCTCCTGATGCTTTTGGTGTTCTTAGTGCACAGTCATGTTTTGCTGGTGCTCCCGAAGCTCCTGGTGCTCAGTCACGTGTTCTCAGTGCTCCCACGAGGACTGGTGCACTATTCATAGCGCATGATCTTATTTCCAGGCCACTGTGTCCATTCTGTGCCGGTACCATGCCTGTCTGAGCATAGCAGCTCCGCCACGTGGGAACTGTGACACTCCCGGCTCCCTTTTCTTTTCTTTTTTTGCTTTTTGGGTCACACCTGGCGATGCACAGGGGTTACTCCTGGCTCTGCACTCAGGAATTACCCCTGGCCATACTCAGGGGACCATATGGGATGCTGGGATTTGAACCCGGGTCGGCCGAGTGCAAGGCAAACGCCCTACCCGCTGTGCTATCTCTCCAGCCCCGGCTCCCTTTTCTTAAGATGCCTTGGCCACTCCGGTCTTTTCTGGGCCAGACAGATTTGAGGACATGAATATTTCTGTTGGAGTCCAGGGAGGATGCTCAGAGGACTGGAGTCACGGCCAGGTCTCATCCCAAATCTCGTGGCCTCCAGCACCAGCAGGGTAGCCTTGGTGCTCCCAGCACTGAGAGCCTCAGGGGCTCCATATCACTGGCCTGCATAGCACATTGAGGGACTGCCAGGAGTGGCCAGGAGCCCCAAGCATTGTGGAGTCCCTGCTTCAGGTGCATTTGGAATTTCGTTAGGACTTAATTGGATCTGTGGATGGTACTGCGTGGTCTACACAACCCCATGCAAGAACATGAGCTGGTGTTGCCTCGTGTGTGTTTTCTTTTTGTCTTATAATTTCAGTATGCAGGTCACTATGCTCCTTTTCAGATTTAGGAATATTTGTACTGTTTTTGATGTGACTGCAAGTGGCAATTCCTTTATTTCTCCTGAGAGAGTCCATGATACTGTAGCATTCCATCCTGAAACGCTCCTGAACTTGCAGAGTTCTGGGTTTCTCTCTGTGAAGTACCACTACAGCACTTCTTCCTTTCCAGCTGGGCTGCCTACTCTCTCTCTCCCCTGACTCTGGGACTCCATCACACAGACCTGCTGGAGAGAGCTTTGCTGGCCCTGCTCCTGATCTGGAAGAAAAGGTGGCTGAGCATGTGCTGTCAGTGGCCTGTCCACGCATGGCTCCCTTGGGGTCCTGTGCAGTCTTGTCAGTGGCTTGTCCACACATGCTCCTTTGAGCTCCCATGCAGCTCCATCAGTGGCTCACTCACTCGTGGCTCCCCATGGGCTCCATGCAACCTTGTCTGTGGCCTGTCCATGTGTGGCTCCTGTGCAGCCCCGTCAGTGACTCTTCCTCAACTGGCTCCCATGGGCTCCTGTAGTGCAGCCCTGCCAGTGGGCTCATCAATACACGTTCCCTGTGAACTCCAGTGTGGCCCTTTTCTTTCATCATGAAATAACGTAGCACTTCATCGTGATCTGTTTATTTGTCAAATGCTGGTTCTGAAGCCAAAGACAACTTGGATTTTCCAGATTATGAACCAGTCAGTCAGAAGCTGGTTGCCTGTTGTGAAATAGACCCATGGGGGGCCTTTCTCTTACCTGGCAGCTGGCCCAGGGGGCCACTTCTTAGAGGGGGTCTCAGCAAACACGACTATGTTATTAGCTTTGGAATTCAGGCAAATCTTCAGTCTCCCTGATCTCAGGTTGCTGTAGACCATAAAAGGGTGATGGTGAAGGGGCCAGAACATCACACAGTGCTGAATTTAATCGGTGTCAGAGCTGGATCATTTCTCCTTCACTCTGTCCTTCCTAGTTCTGTGACTCCTTCCTTCTCAAGACCAGCCTGCCTGCTGTGTCCACTCAGAGCATGGGCACCAAGTTGCATTTCCCATGCTTCCTTCCTTCCTGGCCACCTCCCTTTCCATAGTGGCCTTCTGGTGCTGTTGCATGGACCAGGTGTGGAGGACTGAAGACCCCGGGTCTACCACAGAGACTGTAATGTTGTTCATGGACAGTCAGGTGTTGGTCCACAGGTTGGAAGACCTGCACTTACCCTTTTCCTTTTCCCCTCTCCTTTCTCTTTTTCTCTTCTTCCCTTCTCCACATTCAGCCAACAGCACTTTGCTGCTCTGTCTTCACAAATGTTGCGCAAAGCAGAGTGGTGGAATCTATTCTTGAGCCAGATCTAAGCAGTTCTCAAAGCGGTGGGCAAAGGACTTCGTGCAGATTGTCTTCTGCTCCCCACGGAGACCAAAGGGCTTCCCCAGACCCTGTCAGCCAGACACTGAAATATTAATGGAAAAAGCTGTCGGCAAGCTCAGGGCAGTTTGAGGGGGAGCCGGCGGGTGGTGGAGGCCATGGTGAGCAGCCCAGGAGGCTGGCATTTTGGGCTGCGGGGTGCTGAGATGCTCTGCAGGCATCACCAGGAGAGATTAGCCCCTGTCCCATCCACAGCGTGAGAGCCGTGGTCCCGAGGGTGCACCGTCCTGGGCTACCTGAGGCAGGACCAGGGCAGTGCTGTAAGGAATGCACAGAGCCCTCCTGGGAAAAAGGAGGAAAATCATGCTGAATATTTTTTTAAGTTTTGAAAAGGAAACATCTCTCAAGATTTTCCTCTTCTAAGTGGCATCCTGGCTTTGTAAAAATGCATCCAATCAGACTTCCCCTGGATCGCCTTTAAAAAGATGCCAATAAAGTTGTAACACCGCCAAGCTTCAAAGGAACAGATTGAAGCACCCAGGATTATAAATTCAGATTTCTCCCATTGAAATGGCATTTTAGTTTCCTTCCCAGAGGACTTGGGTGTTGCTGTCTATGCACGCTCTCTTGTTTTCTTTCTTCTTTTCTACTTCACTTTCCTTTTTCCCAGTGGTGATTGGGGTCCAAAGAGATGCAGGTACATAGGTGGCAGCTTGGTTAAGTCACTTAAAGAAACTAAAAAGCTCTCCCTCGGAGAAGCTGAATGTTACTGGTTTCGCCAGTGACACCCCAAGTGGAAATGGCGTTCCTTGGATGGGGTAGATCTTAACCTGGGGTGTAATCACACTGGAGGGACATTGAGCCTCACTGTGCCCAGCTACCTTGTGGTCTCATCTGGGCGAGGGAAGGTGCCTGACTTCCGGGCAGCTCTGCCCTTCCTTTTTCCTTGGCCCTGCACTTTGTCATCACGCTGCCCAGTTCAGCTCTGCGGCTCTCTTGCGTCTGCTGACACTGTGCACTTGACATTGTGCTTGGGTTCATGCCAGTGTTGCTGGTGTGGCTGGACCCAATGCGCTCAGACTGTGGGTCCCTGCAGCCTGAGGATGCTGGTTCTGACCCTCTGGTCTCAGAGATGCTGACACGGGGTCCAGAGCAGGAGAACCTCGATCACAGCAAGATGAATGCTCAGCTCCTGCTCTGAGCACGTGCCACCGTGGGCTTGCTGCTGGGGCTTCCTGCCCCTTCTCAAGCAAGGACCAGGGGTGTGTGCCCACACACTGGGCTTCCTACTGGGTGGCTGCACGCAGGCTCCTGAGGGAGGTGGGAGGACCAGTTTACACAGCTGGTGCTGCTCAGTCAGACCAGGTGCTCCCCTGGCCTCAGATCTCGGCAGACTACGGTGGTGCCCTCTCTGAGGTCTGATGCCTTGATGCTGTGCCTTTCCGGGCCAATCAGAGACTGGCTGCATTCTAGCTTCCTCATCTACACTAGGGAGTGACACGGGTCAGAGCCACTTCCTTGTGCATAAATAAGACGTTTGAATGCCTGGGAGAATAGCATGCAGGCACTAGTGATTATTATTAATACAGTTTTGTGGCTAGGCATAGCTGAAATAATCCCCAGTGATCTGGGTATAATTCTCTTTTTTCTTTCAAAGTGCTGTGTTGGCAATCTGTGGACAGAGATAAGAAAGCAGCACAGAAGGCCATTGGCCTCACACCCACCTTAACAATGAGCTCTCCTTAAAGAAACGGCAACGGACACACTGCACAGCGCAGAGGGCTGGCTGTGGGGGTTCGGGCCTGTGCAGGCGGGTGAGTGTCCCTGCTGCTGTCCAGATCCTGACCAAGGCCGGACAGGGAGTGTCCCTACTGACCGGGACTGGGTGGCCCAATAGCAGTGCCCCCCACCTGCCTTGCACTAGATGGAGTTCTTAAGTTATTGAGAGGCATTTGGCATGTTGCAGATCCCCACATGGACTCAGCCCCAGGCTGCTCCACCCTGAACCTGCATATTTGCAGAGCCACACGGGGGGCACCCAGGACTCTAGTGCCATAAGGGAGATGCAGTCGAGAGCCAGCACATGCTGTTCTGTCCTCCCCATTTTCTTCCCTGTAGATAGGAGTCCACATTAAGCAGGCACTATACCCCCTTCCCTGTCTGGGCCCCTCAGGCAACAGCCTGAAGGGGGCCCTTGACCTGTGGAGGTGAGTGTTCCCCAGCGGCTCCTAACATCTGCCCCATTGCTGCCTTTGCCTCCAAGTGAGCTGCTCACAGTGAGTGAGGATCTGCCTTGGACGGCTGATGATGCACATGGATCTGGGCTGGGGACAGCAGTTGACTGGGCATGGCTCTGCCTTGTGCAGTGGTCAGTGGTGGGCATGCATCTCCCTTGGGCAGTGGCTAACTGTGGGCGTGGCTCTGGGGGCAACATGGGTGACACAGAAGGACTCAGCTATGGGTAGTTTGCAGATAAGCTTGGATATGGACCTTCACTGCAGAGGCAGTTTCCCCTCTGTCCTCAGGGCTCTGAGAAAAGCTCCAGAGAGAGGGGAGGGCACTTGCCTTGCACACAGCTGACCCATATTCGGTCCCTGGCATACATACAGTCCCCTGAGTACCACTAGGAGTGATCCCTGAGTGCAGAGCCAGGAATAACCCTTGACCATCACCTATTGTGGCCCCAAAACACAAAATGAAAAGCATGAAAAGCTCCAGAGAGAGCCCAAGGCTCTGAGGCGGTGTTGGAGATGTCCCAGCAGGCCTGGGAGCTGAGAGTGTGTGAGGCTGCAGGTGTGTGGTGGAGACCCTGGCTGCAGGACACTGAATGGGAGCAGGCTGCCTAGGAACAACCAGGTGTTTCCTGGTACAGGCCCAGCAGGGCCACAGTCCATTTGGTATCAGCAAACCAGCTCCCCTCAAGGGATCTCAGAGACCCTCTGCCATGCCTGCATCTGCCCCGAGTCCCTGATTTGCAGCTTCCAGGATGCTCTTGCCCAGCTGCCAGCAGAGCACTTCGTGGACCCTGCTTCAGCCACTTTCTCCTTGTTCACCTTTTCTTTCCTGGGTTTCGGGAATATGTATATTCACACATGCAGCTGTACATACTATCACACATATGCAGATATACATATCAGAATGCATGTACTCACACAATATAGCTGTACTTGTCAGCACACATGTACTCATACATGCAGCTGTATCAGCACATGGAGCTATACTTATCATCACTTGTATTCTCACACACATGCAGCTGTATATATGAGCAAAAATGTGCCCAACATTTATCTACATGTATCAACACACATGCACCCACAGATGTGCTCACATATGTATCTACACATATCAGAACACATGTGCTCACACAGGTGCACATGTCAGACCATGTGCCCACACAAAATGTACATTTCAGGCTATGTGTGCCCATATGCAGGCACATATCAACATACGTGTGATTGTGTACACAGATTTATGTATCAGCACATCTGGATTACAGCAATACATATCAGCATACATGCTCACACATGGAGCTTTACATATTATCACATGTGTGTTCATATATGCAGCTGTATATATCAACATACCTGTGCTGCGGCTATACACATCAGCTCACATGTATTTATACATGCAGTGGTATGTATCAGCATATATGCTCAAACACAGCTGTATATATCAGCACATATGTGATCATACATGCAGCTATATCTTTGCATCTATGTTAGGTGTCCTGGTTAAATTCAGGTTCCCAGAAACATCGTCTAGAGTTGTTTCATGACCTTGCACTGGGAGGGCTGCTCATGTGGCTTCCTGGTAGATGCATTAACTTGACCATCTGAGTCAGATGCCAGTGAGCTTATGGATGTTCCTTCCTTAGCTAACGGGAGGTGAACCACAGAGGGAGGAGCTACCTGAATTCTCTCAGGGACTGTTTGGAGTCAGCCCTCTCTCTTAGGGCTCCAAAATTCCCCAGTGGGACAGCCATGTCCAGTTAGTCAGAGAGAGGGGGCAAGCAACAGGACTGAACGGCTGATGTCTGATACTCTCCACGCATCCATCTGTCATCTGTGTCCGTCTCTCCATCCATCATCTGTCCTTCTGTCCATTCATTGTCTATGTCTGTCCATACATACACATGTCCTTCTATTCCTCAACTATTATCTATCCATCAATGCATCATGTATTATCCAGCACCTATCTGTCCATCATTCAATGCTTTCATCAGTATGTCATCTATGTAGCCGTGTATCTATTTATCTATCATTCATCCATCATCCATCCATCCTTCCGTCATCTATTAACCGTTAATTCATCTATCATCCATCTATCCATTATCTACATATCCATGTTTCCATCCATTCATCCATCCCACCATCTGGCATCTATTATATATCCATTGTCTGTCCATCCCTTCTTCCAGCATTCCTTCTTCCATCCATTCATCATCTGTCCATCTATTCATCCACGTATTCATTCATTCATCCATCCCACCATTTGGCCTCTATTATCCACCCAATATTTATCCATTCCTCATTCCATCATCTATTATACATTCATCTATCATCAATAATCTGTATATTTTCCCATCATCTATTATCCATCTGTTCATTTATCCCACCATCCAGCCTCTATTATACATCCACCAGTCATCTGTCTATCTGTCATCTGTACCAGCGTAGCCACCATTCCATCCATTCCTCCTTCTATCATTTATCCATCTGTTGTCCACTCATTCAT
Source organism: Sorex araneus (assembly GCF_027595985.1). Taxonomy (NCBI): domain Eukaryota; kingdom Metazoa; phylum Chordata; class Mammalia; order Eulipotyphla; family Soricidae; genus Sorex; species Sorex araneus. The sequence goes on from NC_073304.1 coordinate 183,051,631, forward strand.
ATGTCTATCCATCATCCACCTATCCATCTACCCATCATCAATCTATTGCCAACCATGTGTCTGTCACATATTATCTACACTCTATCATCTATTTAATTTTCTAATTTTATAGTTTGGCTTTTAACCTTTGGCAACATGGGCTGATCTGTCATGGTAACTTCCTATTTTTCTTTTGGTTCAGTACTCATAGCTCTCTCTGTGGACATGGACTTTTCCAAGACCTGTTGGGAGAACAAGTGAGGAGCTGGAAGGAACACAGGTGCCTCTGCAGATAGCACAGACCTGGGGTTGAAGCCAAAAGTGCACCCTAAGTTGCCTCTCTTGGAAAGCCAGCAAATCTCTTACTGTGAGCTCTACCACGAAGGATCCCTTTTTATTACAGGGCCTCTTACAAAGCTAAAGCTGCAGGAGTTGGCTTTGATGAGGTCATGAGCACATGCGTGGGCCTGGTACCAGGGTGACGAGGGGCTCACAGATGTGCCCCTGGTTGGCACTGCACCTGAGTCTACCCTTAGTCTTCTGCCATGTGTTGTGTGGCCTGCTAAGACTCGACATGCAAGCTTGCAGATGCCCAGGCTGGGAAGGAAATCGAGTCTCTCCTCCCCTTTCCTGACAGTTTGGACAAGGACTTCTTGGACCAGGAGTGCGGGCACAGGGGACTCCTGCCACTGTCTGCTCTTCTCACATTTCCTGGCCCACAGCCCATGTGCTGTTTGCATAAGGTCTGAGTGCTGCAGTGAGTGTTAAGAAGGTGCCCCAGAAACCAGACCACTTCCAGCTTAAAGCACTAGCTCTCCCGGGCAGTCACGAACTAGCTTTCCCTGGAGAGAACTGAGTGATTTTAGGCTGATACGCCCCAAGCCGCCTGGTCTCGGAGATACCCGAAGGCCAAGGGCATGTGCTTCATGCAGAGTTTGTGAAGGTCAAGTCTGGGCCTTCGAGAAAAGCCCAGGCTCCTTGGCTACTAGCTCAGTGACCTTGGCCAATGCTTCAGTCCTCCAAGCCTGCTTCTTTATCTGGGGGGTGGGGGGAGGGCGAAGAGTGGGAAGTCAGTCTGGGACTGTCTATCTCTGGAGTCCTACACAGATAGTTGGGAAGGCAGAGCTGGGGAGGGGTCAAGAGTCACACTCCTTCCATCTTTGGAGGAAGGACCGAGTTCTAGAAGAATTGTGAAATAGAGGAATCTGGAGGAAGCAGACTTTGCTGTGGCTCCCCGTTCCGAGATGGACAGGAGGCTTCTCTGGAAGGTATTTTTGGTTCTTGTCGATTCCAGTAACGGCATGGTGGAGATGTCAGAGCCAAACATTGAGAGCAGTGAAGCCGGCCCGCTGGGTGCCATAACAGGCTTCATAGCACTCAGGATGGGGGGAGGGTTAAAGAGCCTTTTAGGAAGTTGCTTGGGAGGAATAGATTTTAACATTTAAAATATTAATGTCTGTGTATGTATCTATAAACTGAGGGACTATTTAGATCTGTTCCATAGTTGCATTGTTAGCTGCTCCTATGTCAGCTCAGGAGCATAGAGACAGACCTGGGACATCCCTGGACCCCTCCCCCCCCACCTCCTGTACCAGCAAGGGACTTTTAGGGGCTGTGTTCCTACTGGTGGGCTCCTCAGGGAACATGGGTTCCTTTAGATACTCCAGGCATTAGGGATGGGATTCTGTGGGATGTAGGGAGGGAACCTCAGAGTCACTGGTTAGACTAGAGGCCTGGAGTGAACTCAGGTCTTAGACTAGCCAATGGCTGACAGGATCAAAACCTATTCTTGTTTGTTTTGTTTTTGGATCTCACCCAGCAGTGCTCAGGGCTTACTCCTGGCTCTGTGCTTAGTTAGGGATCACTCTTGGCAGGCTTTAGGGGACCACATGCAATGCTAAGGATCAAACCCAGATTGGCCATGTGCTAGGCAAGTTCTCTATCCACTGTATGATCTCTTTGGCCCCTCAAAGCCCAGTTTTTAGATTCCCGGGTCAGTGTTCTTGCCTCTGAAATGAGTTGTCATGCATCTTTGCTTATGATGGAAGAGCAGAGAACCCATGCACGCGCATCTGGGTGTGGGGGTCCTGCTCATCTCTCTGCTTCCTCCCACCCCAGGGCTGCTCCCACAGGCCTGAGAATGCTGGGACCTGGCAGGACTCAACCCATGCCCAGGCCACTTGGTTGACAAACATTTTTGTCACTTTCTGTTCTGGTCACCCATGCTTACCTTTGAATATCTCGGGGTGCTGGTGGGGTCTCCTATAGGGTGCGGTGCTCCTGGCTTGTGGTCTGCTATGCCCACCAGGGCCTGCAGGCTGACTGTGAGTCAGAACTAAACTCCCCAGACTGCATGAATTACCAAATCTCCAGAGCTTAGCTCAACACCAAGGTCCCAAGATGCTGAAAAGGCAACTCATTTGCCAGGGGATTTCTGCAGTTTGCAGTGGTCAAAGGGTTTCAGGTGGATTTTTAGCAAAATGGCCTCACTCCTACTCACGTTCCAGTTCTAACAAAGCCGCAATGATCCATAAGCTGGGGCTGGAAACAGCAAAGCAGCTACAACCCGGTGTCAGACCTTGGGCATGTGTCTCTGGACCAGGCATGATCTATGCTGGGAGCTCTGGGTGGGCGTCTGTGGGGCCCACCCAGGGGCGAGCGTGAGTGCTGAGGAAATGCAGGGGCCACTGGGACCCCTCATCAACAGAGCCATACCCGGCACACGCCACACCCCTGTTTGAGCCATGGAGGGAGGGATTGGAAAACAGTCTCATCCATGGGGAACCCCATAGCTGGGCCCAAGCTATGGAGGGAGGGATTAGAAACTGACCACATCCATGGGGGACCCCACAGCCAGGCCCTGCCAGGGGGTGTCTGAGTGTCCTCTTGGCACCAAGCGCTCTAAGTGTGGGTCCACTGAGAGCTGCCTCCTCCTCCCCCAACCCTCCACCTTCTGGTCACTCCGAAATCTGCCTGGGAGATAGCTAAGAGCCTAAGCTGCTGCCTAATTCTGCAAAGATCTCTCCACTGTGTGGCCTCTGAAAGAGCAGCTGCCCCCAGCGCTGTTCTCTGTGGATAGGCCAGCGGCCGTGTGGGCTGGGTCCATGGATCTCTAAAAAGCTTTCTCATCAGCTCGACTCCAGGGGCTGGATGAAGAAGAGTACACAGCTCATTCTCTCTGAGGAATGGGCTGGGCAGTCCCCATGGAGCCAACAGCCAGGGTCACGTCACAGCCATGAGAGCTGGTTCCCAGTGGGAGAACAGGGGGAAAACAGGGACGCAAAGGCTTTGGCTGCTCTCCCTGCTGTGGGAGCCCTCACATCCCTTCCCTCCTGCTCCCCCACTGTGACTTCTGTCCAGAGCACCAGCCTATGATGGCCATTTGGTGCCCTACAAGGCTCATGCCTATGACTGTGACCACATCAGGCCACTCAGCTGCACACAGGCCACGCTGCATGTCCATGGGCTTGGAAATGACTCCAACACTGAGAGAAGAAATGACTCAGTCCAGCTCCTGACCTGACCCCGCAGCCCCATCTGAGCGTAAACCTCCCACCCCTGGCCCTCCAGGGCACAATCTTGCCGCCCACACTTCCAGACTCCACTCTGTCACTACGGTCCCGAGGCCACCACATTGTCCTGAGGAGTTTCAAGTGTCATCTGTGTGCATTTTGTTAACAGAGACACACTGCCTAGAGATGCCTGAGTTGGACCTTGATGGAGGGAGGTCCGGGATTGGGCCAGGAATCAGTGTCCAGGAGAACCTTGCAGAGTGGGCTATGGTGTCTGAAGCCGCTGGCCATGATGGCATGGGGACTCGGAAGATGTGAGCCACACCAGTGAAAGATGTGCAGACCTGTGCTGACTGTGGTAAATAAAACCACATGATTATTAGTGGAGAAACCATGCAAGACAGCATGCTTCTGAAAAGTGCAGTGGATCTGCTTGCCAGAGGTGGTCAGAAGTGGATGCTGGGCAAGCTAGCGGGCCCAGGAATGGAGAAACTCTGTGTCCTGTGGCTGGAATACTTGTGTTCCTGTATGCTGGGCTTGGCAGTACAAGGAATCCTGAAGATTTAAGACTGTGCACACTCAAAAATCAGACACGCTGACAGGCCTACACCAGAAAAGGCTCATGTGGTGTGTGGTGGGAGAAAGTCCATGGGAAGGAGCCTGGACGTGCGCTTATGATCATGAGGTCAGTTCACTGTGCTGGTGCTGGTGACCTTCAAGCAGGGTAACTCGAGACTCCCAACAAGCAAGTGCCTCTAGATGGCAGACCCCTGTCTGCTGTCCAGTACTGTACCCTCCTTGACAGGTGTCCCTGTCCCAGACTGGCCAGGTCAGAGGGTGGAGGCTGTGGTGTGGGTGGAGATGTCTCAGGGCCTAAGGGCAGGACTGCCCCACCATGCCCTCTCTCTAAGATGTGCAGAGATGGACACAGCTGTGTCCATGATAAACCAGAGTCAGAACTACACATGGACCACTTCCCACCACGGCCTCCTGCCTCCTGGAGCCACGGACTCTCTCGTAGACTGCTTCTTGGGCCATAGAACACCCTGAAGACCTACCTTCCCTGGGGTCATAGACAACCTTGTGGACCTGGGTCCTGGGTCCAGCGACCTTCTAGAACCATAGACCACCTTGTGGGCCTTCTCCTGGGGTCATAGGCCACCTCATGGACATTTCCTGGGTCATAGGCCACCTCGCAGACATTTCCTAGGTCATAGACCATCTCATAGACCTGTTCCTGGGTCGAGACCAGCAGGCTTTTCCGGCTATGGGCCCTTCTTTGTCAAGGAGCTTCCATTGTTCCTCCGATCTCCCTCCTTTCTTTCTCCTTCTTCCCCTTTCCTCTTGTCCTCTCTCTTTCCTGCCTTACACCTTCCCTCTCTTCCCTTCCATCTTCTTTTCTCCTACCTTAATTTTTATTCCGTAGTCATTACTGAGTTCTCCAGGTTTGTCATGCACACTGGAAAGTGCAGAGGTGCAGGAATAAAGAGACCAAAGCCTTGATTCATTCCTCTGTAGAGTGGACTGTATTGTGAAGTGGTCAGGATTTCAGCTTTGGGGTGGTAGGTTCCCTAATCACCGCCTATGTGAACCTCTTGTTGGCTTTAATTTCTTCTACTCTGTGCGAGAGGAGCAGGTGTACTGTGAAGGGTTATGGTTATAGAACATAGATGCTAGAAGTGAGAGTGCAGCTGTGTGAGCTCTGTGGTGTGTGTGTGTGCGTGCTTGTGTTTGTGTGAACTGTGGCATGTGTGAGCTCTGGTGTGTGTGAGCTCTGAGATGTGTGTGAACTCTGAGGTGTGTGTGTGTGTGAGCTCTGAGATGTGTGTGAACTCTGAGGTGTGTGTGTGAGCCCTGAGATGTGTGTGAACTCTGACGTGTGTGAGATCTGCAGTGTGTGTAAGCTCTGCGGTGTGAGTGAGCTCTGTGGTGTATGTGAACCCTGAGGTGTGTGTGAGATGTGCAGTGTGTGTGAGTTCTGAAGTGTGTGTGAGCTCTGCAGTGTGTGCGAGCTCTGTAGTGTATGAACTCTGAGGTGTGTGTGAGTTAGGGGATGTGGTGGCGTGTGTGAGCTCTGGTAAGTGTGCACTCTGCAGTGTGTGAGAGCTCTGCAGTGAGTGAACTCTGAGGTGTGTGTGAACTCTGGCATGTGTGAGCTCTGTGGTGTGTGTGAGCTCTGTAGACTGTGCAATCTCTGTGTCGTGCAGGTGCCCAGGAATGTCAGCCTTGGTGCCCATTGCTTTTCATCTTTGCCTTAGACTTTTTCCAGTTGCCTGTCAGATTAGATGATGTCTGTGAAAGCTTATTGTGCTTAACACTTCTGTTTCAGTTCTCCACTTTTCACATCTTTTTATGAAAGCTCCATTGCCTCTTAACCTTCTATGAGCTTTGGGTTAGCATCATTATAGATCAACAACTGTAGAAGCTGCATTAAGTTCACCACTAAAAATCCAATTTCCGTTCTTCACTGTATACTAGCCCCCTTCCTTCAGGTAACCACTAATTGATCTGATCATCTGGAAGTTTATTTTTTATTCAATTAATTCACTTTCTTTGCTTCACTCTTATGCAAGATTGCACTTGGCAGCCTTTCCCTGTCTGCCTCAAGGCATGGAGCACAGCCTGCTCTGCCCCCATTGCACCGCAGCCAGCCTGCAGGCGCCTGTCCTTGTCCCTGAGCTTGTCCCCACTTCTGCTCTCTTCACATTAGTCACTGGGGCTCAGAGTCACCTAGCTCTTGGCTATTCAGAGTAGTGCTGAGGTAAACATGGTGTTCACATGTCTCTTCAGATGAGTGTCTGTAATTCTCGGGTCAGTACACAGAGTGGGGCCTGGATTGTATGGAAATTCTGTTCTTGGTTTTTGACGGTTCCCTACATGCTTCCACCAAGGCAGCACCACGTACTCCCGCCACGTACTCCCACCCCTCCACAGACACAAGGACACAAAGACACATCCTCTCCTGTACTGGTTATTCTTGTTTTGGGGACCATGGCTCTTCTCCCAGCAAGGGGCGAGTGGGGATGTTCTGGGCATACATGGCAGAAAGTGGAGAGCAGGACACTATGACGGTCCAAGCCCCCCAAGCCCCTGTGAGCAGTCGGTTTTCTAGTTTCGAGAGGAAACTGTGGAGACTGCCCTGGCAGCAGATCAGGGCTCGGAACACAGGGAAGCAGGGGCCTGTTTGGCTAAGACGCTGCTCCTCGACATGCTTCCAGGGCTCTACAAGGCCACGACACCAGGGTCACAACATGGGGCTTCTTGTGGCAGAGGCACCAACACCACCAGGCTCATAGGCCAAGACTGAGGGAGAACAAGGTGTGTGTGTGCACGTGTGCCTGCCTGCTTGCATAGTGCATGTGTGTGCACTTGTGTGTGCATGTGAGTATGTGTGCCTATGTGTACATGCGCATGTATGCACCAGTGTGCATACGTGTAAATGTGTACCTGTGTACATGCATGTGTGTATATGCATGCTTGGTGTACATGCGTGCTGTGAGCACCTGTGTGCATGTGTACACACATATGTATGCCTGTGTGCTCACATGTGTAAATGTGTGTACCTACTGTGTATATGCACGTGTACACACGTTCTTATGTGTGCACCTGTGTGTGTGTATGTTACCTGTTTGCTCATGTGTGTAAACACGTGTACACCTGGATGCTTATGTATATGTGCATGTGTATACATGTGCACTTATGTGTGCCTGTGTGTGCACCCATGCATATGTATGTTTATGTGTGCACTTGTGTGTTCATGTGTATAAGCATGTGTTCACCTGTATATGCATTTGTATATATGCATGTGTATATGTATGTGCTTGTGTGTGCATATGTGCACCTATATTTTCAGATGTGTAAACTTGTGTGCTTGTGTGTGCACTGTGTGTGCATGCACTCAATTGTATATTCATGTGCTTAAATGTGTGCATCTGTGCATGCGTTTGTATACGTGTGTGCTTGTGTGTGCATATGTATAGGCGTGCATGTGAGTAGGTGCATGTGTGCAAACAGAAGCTGGTTCATGGGCAGTGCTCTCTCTGAGATGTGAGTCGCAAATAGTGGAGTCAGTTCTCACTGATCCCTGGTCTCAGAGAGACCTCTCCTTCCTTGGCACTGCTGGGCACATTCTTTTATTTTCTCCTATTCTTGGTGGTTCTGGGAATCAGACTCCAAGCTTCACACCTTCGGGGCAAGTGTTCTGTTCTAATTGCTGAGCTACACCCAGCCTAGGGAAAACAGTGTAGACATGCAGAGAAGAGAGCTGGCATGTAACTTGGGCATTACAAAGTCCAGAGAAAAAAAAGGATATCAGAGATTTATCATTTTGTTGAAATAGGCAAGAAATTTAAAATGTTTGCTCATGTTTTCCTTTGCTTCACTCTTCTTCATTAGTTGGTTTATCAAACAACCCAGAAGTCTGATTACTGCCACTGAGAATTCATCTCTTCCTTTTACTCAGTTATTGCCCAGGGTGTGATCTGAAATTATTTCTGTGATTTGTCTCTCTCTGTCAGAACAGTCTGTAATGATGCAGGCACTTATTTTGTTTACTTTCCTCTTGTATTTTATTAATGCTAAGTTGGGTTTCCCCTGTTCATTAGTAACCAAACATATGACAACAGCGAAGGTTATTCTGTGTTGAACAATTGTGTGTAATTTTAGACTTGCTTTAAATTTGCAATGATTGATCTTTGTTTGCAAGTAAATGAAAAGTCACTTTTGTCCTTTTTGTTTTTTGGTGTTTCTGATTGAAGCTGGACTGAACTCCTGGAAACTCAGGCCTCAAACCTGGGTGAGACCTGACTGGTCAGTGTGTAGAGAGACAATACCATGATACACGTCCTCCCTGTGCCTGACACATGTGCTCCCATGTGCCACCCCACAGACACCACTGGAACCAGGCTGTCCTTATGAGTCACTGACCCGAGGCTGCTCCCCCTGGACTCAGCTGCCAGACCAGTGCGGTGTGGCTGTGGCACTGTCTGTGGCCATGTGAGTGACCTGGCCAGCCAAAAGGGTCATCCCTTTCCCAGCCAGGGAGGGATCCCGTACCCTGGGAAGAACCCTTACGGTGCCCACACTGTGTCCCATGGCCTTGGGAGCAGTGTGGTGAGTCTCTGCCACGTGTTCTGCTTATGCCCCATCATGAGGGTGGTGCTGAGCCAGGTGGGGCCGGGCCCTTGGTCAGCACATAGCTGGTCTGACTGAGACTCCTCAGACTTCCTTCTCTGTTGTGCCAGCTGCCATGGGTCAGACTCTGCATCCCATGTTGGTCCCTGGGGTTGGTGCTCTGTGCCCTTGTCTCTTTGCCTATGTCATTTGGGGACTGTGTGGCCTAGGGGATTGGTGACATGGTGAAGGAGTGAGTCAGCTGTGACACCTGCCTGCCCCTTCCTGAGTTGGGCTGCAGCTCTTCTCGTGGCCCCTCAGCCCCCAGTGGCCCCTTTGGGACTGACGCCTCTGCCCGTGAGCAGTGCCCTCGTGCTAAACCCCCTCCTGCCCCTTCTCAGGGCTGGGACAGACTCTCCGTGGGAGGGGGTGGCAGTGTGCACTGCCCTTCCCCCAGCTGAGCTGGCACTCTCTGCTCTAGCAAGGGAAGAGAAAGGACCATAAAATTTTAATCCACTGGAGCCCCTGGAGCATTTCTGTGGAAAGATTTCCTTCCTCTGCAGGAGCAGGGCCTTTCCGTCAGGGCCCCTTTCTGCCCTAAAGGGAGCAAACCATCATCTCGGTGACGAGGCCTTTGGAGTTCGTTTTTTTTTGCAGGAAGTCTGTTGGCTTCACCTGCCAGTGCGGCTCTGAGGTGCTGAAGCCTTGGGTGCCCAGCTGGCTGAGCGAGATTAAACTCCGGAAAGATATTTAAACACAAGTTAAATAATTCATCATTAGCCTCCCTGTGTGGCGAGGCCTTTGCGTGCAGAGGGAGGAGCTGCAGGGTTCCTGGCGGGGCTGAGCACGGAGGAGGGGTGCTGGTGGATTGGGGTCGATGTGGGTGTGGGCCCTGTCCCTTTGAAAACCACTAAGCCAGTTTCTTGAATTTAAAGGTCAGTTGAGAGCGGGAGCAACAGTATAATGGGTAGGATCCTTGCCTTGCACACAACCACCCGGGTTCAATTCCTGGACCCTGACACAGTCAGGAGTGATCCTGAGCTCAGAGCCTGGTGTTGCCCCAAACAAATATGAATGAATAAAGTCAGATGCATGGAGAACCCACTCAGGACTCGACTCTGCTGCTGTGTTTCAGGGAAATGCTGGCCAGAGGAGGTCTGTGGGACGTGCAGGCTGGAGAGAAGCGGCCGAGGGGCAGGAGAGCAGAGCCAGGAGCAGTTCTCAAGGTGGGAGGGCTGACTGTGCGCAGGTGGCCGCTGGGTGGGGGACAGGTCTTCTGTGAGCACTTCTGGCTGTGGGTGGGGGAGCCCTGTGTGCTCCTGGTGACCAGTTAGTGACTGCAGTGCTGAGGGGTGGGGCTCTGGGTAGGGCAGTGTGCTGAGCAGAGGCACTGCTCACTCCCCCACCCCCCACCTGTGAGACACCATGAATACGGATTCCACCAGGCTGCACAGAGTTGACCTGGAACAGAATAGAAGTTTCCATGGTGAGGGCCGAGGAGATTGTCAGACAGGTAGGAGAGAGACACTGTTGTGGAGAAGGAAGGTACATCCCGGACAACAGTCTGTGGCCAGGAAGACACCTCTCGACCTGGGGGCTGGGCAGGCTGCATCCACCGTGGCATCAATCCCACAGTCCTGACCACTGGGGCTGGAGCTCGAGAGCAGCTGGGCACAAACAGGGCCGGGAGGCTGGAAGGCACCATCATGCTGACTTGTTCAGCCTCACCGGTGCAGCCCAGGGCCAGTAGACACCACATCAGATGCCTCTGTCCAGGCTAACAAATGATTTGTCTGAGGCAAATCTCCAAGGAGATAGTGCCCATCCCTAGGAAGCAGCTGCTTGCTGGGCTCCTTTATTAGGAGATTTCTCTGGGCCAAAAACACAGCCTGTTCCTGCCAGCCCAAGGATCACTGCTTGGGAGTGACCTGCACTTCAGAGAGAGAATCAGCTTGTGACCCCACAGGGCCACTTCCGGCCAGCTCCCACCCAGACACGTGCCTTCTACAGGCCCAGAGGACACATTGTCCACCCAGACTCACCTTCGCAGGTCCGGAGGGCACGCTGTCCACTGAGACTCCCCCTGTGCAGGCCCAGAGGATTTACTGTCCACCCAGACTCGCCCTCTACATATGTTGCTCTCCATGCTTGAGTTCCAGCCTCTTGTCTGACCACCCCCACCCCAGGCCTGGGAGACATGACTCTTCAGACCCCACACACAAACGTGCTCAGAATTCTGAGCTGGAGCTTCGTTTGGGCCCTTGACCTAGACTTCCAGATGCCGCTTGGTGCTTTGACTGCACATGGACTGCTGCATCCAGGCCTGCTCACACAGGTGACCCCGGCCCTGCCTAGGGCAGGGGACCTTCCGATCTCAGGTGCTTCCAAGCCTGTTGACCCTGGTTCTGAATCTAAAGTTGCCACACTGCCCTACACAGTGCCTCCACTGCTACTGGGCTCTCCTGACCAAAAGTGCCAGTCGCCACCCAGGCCTGCCTGGTTTTCATGGCACAACCCCTCCCAGACACTGGGAGTTTTTAATGCTGTGCTGCTGCCCAGGGACCCACTTTGGCCCCTATGCAGGAGTTACAGCCAGACTCCAGTGCCACTAGCCACCGCCATCACCCAGGCCCACACAGAGCCACAGCTGTCTCCCCCTCCCCCCACCACTTCAGCATGAGCCACCTGCCACCCTCCTGTGGCACTGCACACAGTGAGGGGACAGAGAAGTCCCTGCACTGTAGAGACAAAAGCCTGGGGGCAGGCACACACAGTGAGGACCCCAATGGGGCCTTCGACACAGCGCACAATGACTCGTGTGAGAGCTCCGTGGAAGGAGTCTGCTGCCAGAACTGTCCCCGAGCCACAAAATCCAGGAGCTGAAGCAAACAGTGGGGTCTCGGCAGCTGGGAGGCAAATGCTGAGGACAAAGTGGAGGAAATCTGCGTGGAAAGCCAGAATAAAGACTTTTTAAATTGAAGCTGATGTCAGAATTCTCTGTGGCAGCCACCACACATTTGCCTCATGGCCTTTTTCAGGGGAAAAGACAAAGGGGAAGGGCTCTTACTTGAAAATACTGCCCAGATCCAGGAGTACCAAAGAGTCTCAAACTGACGGACATCAAGACACAATCTTGTGAAAATGGTAGAAATCTAAGATACAGAGAGAATCCTGCAAGCAGCGAGGGAAAGTGTAAGATTCTCAGAAGGTTTTTATGGTGAGAGCTTTATAGGCCAGAGGCAGAGAGAGCCTGATGGTCACAGTGAAGTTGGGGAAGGTCCCAGACAAGAAGGTGCTCCCCTGTTCAGCCAAGAGGAACACGGAATTTCTGGAACAACTGAGTGTTGTTCCTCTGAAGGAACTCATGGCTGCTTGGCATGGAGAGGCTGAGCAAGAAATACTAACTGATGAAAACACCCCACTCTGATGTAGCAAGATGCCTAAACAACAAGGTGTGGGCGAGCAGGGAAGTAATATTCAAGACTCTTTGAATGAACTCAAAGATGTACTATGTACTTGCTTTTAACTTAAAATGGGATATAATCTTGGAACCCTACATGGTCAATTTTTACAGAAACCTCAATGAAGAAATGCTATGAGCCGGAGAGATAGTACAGTGGGTAAGGCGCTTGCCTTGCACATGCTGACCCAGTTTTCATCGCCATCTCCCTGTATGGCCCCCTGAGCCCCACCAGGAGAATTCCTGAGTGCAAAGTCAGGAGTAAGCCCCAAGCATCACCAGGTGTGACCTAAAACCAAATATATAAATAAACAAATAAATGAGAAAAACTTAGAAGAAGTGAACAAGAAGAGCAAACAGATCCTCTCCACTCCACAAAAGACAGATATTAAAGTACACAGGGAGAGAATAAGAGAAAAGCAAAGAAGCACAGACAAACTGTAATAACATCCAGATTCATAGAGAAAAGTGTAATACATTTTTATATCTTTTTAATTAAATGTCAATGGCCAGAACTCACTGATTCAAAGTCTCAGGAAACAAAACTCAACCTTTCACTCTTTCCAGAGACAAATTTGAATTCCAGTGATAACCACGGACTATAAGAGGTTGGAAAACAATCATAGAGGCAAATGGAAGTTTAAAAAGCCAGTGACAGCCATACTTATGTAAGACAAAATAGATTTTAAGGTAAAAGGTGTGGCAAAGGGGCTGGGAAAATAGCTTGGGGGTTAGGAGTGCATGTCAATCCTTGGTACCTCCTGACCCCAGAACAGCGCAGGTGTGTCCTGCTTGCCCCTGAGCACCACTGGTTGTGGCCTGCAGACTCTCAGGACTGCTGGAACTGAGAAGTCCCCATCACTCAGTTCTAACATTGGACATTCAGTCTGGGCCATCAGGCATCAACTTGGGGCCCACCGAAAAATCACAAGTGGCATGGATATGCTGGTTCAGTGGTTGGTCCACCAAGGGCTTGAGTGCTTGCTGACATGTATGTACCAGGTGAAGTAGCATCGGACATGGAGGGCCTAGTGCTCGCCAACACATGTGCACCAGATGGAGGACAGGGGAGAATGGAAGCAAGGGCCAAGAGGACCAAACAAGGCAGGTGGAAACTCAGCAGCTGGAGGAGACTTCCACACCCTCTCTCTCCATGGAAACATCAACCTGAGGGAAAATAACAAAGGAGATAGCAGCCATGAGACAGGCTCCAAGTCCCTAATTAGTAGACATTTATAGGTCTCTCCACCCGCCTAAAGTGAAGTGCACATTCTTTTCAAGTGCATATCTAGAACGTCCTTAAGGCTAGATCACATATTGAAACAAAACCTGAGTTTTTAGAAATATCACAAAGACTGAAATCCGATCAGATATCTTCTCAGATCACAATGGATTAATTCTAGAAATCAGCAGGAGACTGTGAAGTCTTCCAACATTTGGAGAATAAACACCATTCTACTAAATAAGTATTGAGTCAAATAGGAAATAAAAGGAAAGAAAAGCTCCTGCCCACAAATGGGAATAAAAATATGAACTATTATAACACTGGAGGTCCTGGCCACTGAAATGAGGCAAGAAAAAGAATAGTGATCAAAACCAGAAAAGAAACCAAACTATCACTGATTGCAGATGTCATAATAATAGTCATAGGAAATCCTAAAGGCTCCAGTGAAAGACTAGTAGAAACAATAGACAAATATGTCAAAGTGGCAGGCTACAAAATCAACACTGAAAATCCACTTCATTTCTATATGAAAACAACAAAGTAGGAGAGAAAGAAATCACAAAAACAACCTCAGTTAGAATTACATCAAAAGGAATTAAGTGCCTAGGAATTATTTAACAAAGGAGCTGAAAGAGTTGTCAAACTGAAAGTCCCTGTACAATGAAATAAAACACATAAGGAAAGGAGAAAATATTCCATGGTCATTTATCGGAAGAATTAACATTTTTAAAATGCCTGTCTTTCGCAAAGTCTCATATAGATTGAATATAATTCTATCAAAATTTCAGTGGCATTCTTTAAGGTTATAGAGCGAACATTCCCAAGATTTATATGGGACCACAAATGACCTTGAATAGTCAAATAAATCCTGAGGAAAGAAGATTGGAGACATCACATTTCCCCAAGTTTTAAACTATATTACAAAGCTGTGTTAATCAAAATGGTATAATGTTGGAATAAAAAGCAGATACACAGACCAATGAAGTAGCATTGCATTCAAAGCCCATTAATAGTTCTTCAGTTATATAAACAGCTAATATACTAAAAAGAGCCAAGAGCATAAAATGGAGCAAGTAGAGATTGTTCAATGAAAGCTTTTGGGAAAACTGGAAGTTACATGTGTAAGAGGGCTGGAGCAGTAGCACAGCGGGTAGGACATTTGCCTTGCATGAGGCCGACCTGGGTTCAATTCCTCCACCCCTCTCGGAGAGCCTGGCAAGCTACCAAGAGTATCCTGCCCGCATGGCAGAGCCTGGAAAGCTACCCGTGGCATATTCGATATGCCAAAAACAGTAACAAGTCTCACAACGGAGATGTTATTGGTGCCCACTTGAGCAAATCAATGAGCAATGGGATGACAGTGACAGTGACAGTGATATGTGTAAGAAGGCAATTGGACTTCTCTCTGAAATCACACACAAAAGTGAACTCAGAGCATATAAAGGCTTGGGTGTTAGATGGCATTGTGGAGGCAAAACACCTCATGGTTGCAGTAGTGACTTCAGAGATTCAACACTTTCAGTCAGGATAGAGAAAGCAGAAATGAAGATGTGCAGTTATAGCACACTGAAGAAGTTCTGTGCTATAAACCTCATGATAAAATAAACAAATAAACCTCATGATAAAATAAAAAAAGATATCCTACTAAGTGTGAGAGAATACTTGAACACTGTGGAGCCACTGTACATAAGGAACTCACGAAATTCAAAACCAAACAAAGCCCCATCAAATATGGGGGGAAGAAATGAACAGATTGAAGAAGATATAGCTGGCCAACAGTCACATGAAAAAGTGCTAATTATCCCTTATTATCATGGAAATGTAATTGAAAACCACATGAGCTATAATTGAAAACCAAAGGAAATGTTACCTCACACCAGGGAGAATAACCTATATCAATCAAAAAAGATCAAAAACAGTAAGTATGTTGGGACTGTGGAGAAAAGGAGCCTCAGTCGCTGTTGGTGGGAATGCAAACTGGTTCCGCATCTGTGGGAAATAGGATGGGAATTTCTGAACACATCAGCAACATCTCTAGGCTGGATCCTGTGCTTTGTGTGAGCAAGGTCTGGCGGGGTCCAGACCCTGGGCGTGGCCAGAGGTGACTCATGAGCATGGAGCCTGATGTAGTCCCTGAACCCTGAAGTCCCCACCCCTCAATTTTATCTACCAGTTGGTCTGGAAATTCCACTTCTTGGTATAACTCTGAAGAACACAAAAACTTCAACTTGAAAAGATATATTTATGGCATTGCTGTTTCCAAGAGCCAAGATCATGCCCAGCCCAGGTGGACGGCCGAGGAAGAGGTGATGTACATCCCCAAAGGAACTCGGCTCAGCAGAAGGGCTTTTCTTATGGTTCATGCTGAGTGAGTGAGTCGGAAGAATAGACCAACACTGCAGCTTCACACTCACGCCAGAGAGAGAGAAAGATCAGCCTGGGAACTGACAATGGCCAGCGAAAACAAACCCCAGACTCTGACCTCAGAACCGAGTGTGCGAGGCAGAGGCTGGGGAGATGGCGAAAGGGGCTACAGGGATGTTTTGCCCACGGTGGCCCCTTCCAATCTTATTTTCTCCCCTGACCTTTCTGTCCTATGGGTTGGCCAGCCTGAAATATCCAGGGGCTCCCAGGCAGCCTTAGGCTCCTTGTTGATAAGTGCTGGCTTAGAGGGTAGTGGTAGAGGGGTGTTGGCACTTTGGTGGTGGAT
Source organism: Sorex araneus (assembly GCF_027595985.1). Classification (NCBI taxonomy): domain Eukaryota; kingdom Metazoa; phylum Chordata; class Mammalia; order Eulipotyphla; family Soricidae; genus Sorex; species Sorex araneus. Next base: position 183,067,629 of record NC_073304.1, read on the forward strand.
GTAGTAGCATTGCACCCTTAAAATATGTAAAACATTTGTAATCCTACAGACCTATGCCACCTCAGTGAATATAACAAAATATCCAATCTGTGAAAATCAAACAATCAGAAAATACGTTGTCTAGTAGAAGACCATGATTTGCTCAGCCAGTTCACAGTAAGGAAAACTGGTGTGTATGAAGGCACCGTCGGCTCACTTATGCAGTGTCCTTTGCATCCACTGCAGTTCCTCAGGCGCCCTCCCTGACTCTTAGAAAGGCCTTCCCACGGGTGTTTGCTCCCGTCTTTGCCGCCACTGCTGCCTTTCATTTATCCTGCCCCATAGCTTTGGAGGCTTAGGTTGGGGTCCCCAAGTTTTTTTTGTTTTATTATTTTAATTTTATTTGGGGGGGTCTCCTCAGTGCTAGTTGGGAGCTGAGATCCACTTTGAGAAATGATACAACTGGCAATGTGAGACTGACAGTTCGTCAGACCTGATGGCTCCGTGCTTGAGCTGTGCTGTGGGACTGACTGGGCCGATTGTGGCTTGACTCCAACCCACACTTAATGGTGCTTGGGGAGCCTAACAGAGCCAGGATCAAATTTAGGGCCTTGTGCATGTAAGACTTAGAGTCCAACCTTTTGTTGGTATCTCTTTGCCTCTTATCATTATTTTTTAATTTTTATTAAAAAAATTTTATTAGCGAAACACCATGTGGTACAGTTGTAGGGATCCCCAAGGTTTTTAAAAATTAATTTATTTTTAATTTATTTTAATTAAAACATCATGATTTACAAAGTTGTTCATTATGCAGTTGTTTCAAGCATTTAGTGTTCCAGTACCGCCAGTGTGACCTTCCCTTCACTGATATTCGCAGTTTTCCTATTAATCCCAACCTGCCCTTCTTTGGCACATAACAATTTTACTTTATATTACTTATTCCTACAACACATTAAGAAAGGGCAAATAAAATGACCAGAAAATAAATCAGTAAGGGCCAATTAGTGATTGCTATATGATTTTATATTTTATATAGATTCCCTTTACACTCACATTCTCATTCTTACAATCAAATACATCATACTCACACTCACTCACACTCACATTCTCACTTATACTCACTCATACTCACACTTACACACTCTCACACTCTTACCTTCACACTCTAATACTCTCACACTCAGATACTCTCACACTCACTCATGCACTCACACACACTCTCACACCCACATACTCTCATGCTTCACACATATACTCTCATACTCAGATACTCTCACACTCATACACTCTTACATACTCTCACACTCATGCACTCTCACTCTCATTCACACACTCACACTCTCACACTCAGATACTCTAATGCACACTGTTACATACTCTCACACTCACGCACTCTCACACTCACACTTTCTCACACTCATGCACTCTCATGCTCACACTCACACTCAGGCATTCTCACTCACTCAGGCAGTCCCGGTGTCTGGAGCAGAAGCTGTACATCTTGGTGTGACTCTTATTTGGAGCATCATTTACTGATGGCTCTAGCAAAGCTTTGATCATGCCCAGCCGTGTGGCTCAGTGTACGCCACCCCCTACCCACTCTGACACTTTCCTCTCTGGTTGCAGCAAGAGCAGCTGAGCAGCCTGAATGGTTAGGCTGCTGTGTTCTCTGGGCCGGTGTTCTGGTGAGAGCATTAGCATTCACAAACTTCAAAGCATGGCGAGAATGGAAATTGACCCCGTCTTGTAACATAAACAGGTCAGCTGTTAGGGAGTTTTCAAAGACAGTTATGATGTAATAGCCCTGTACAGCCCTCCCTGTCTAATCTGTTTTAAGCTTCTTCTCTGGCATTTCTCTTTCCCAGGAATGAAATAAAAGGGAAAAGTGGTCCAGATAAAGAAGCGAGTTCATCCCTCTGGCCGTTGAAGAAATGGCCTATTGTCCGGCCTCCATGGGGATTGGCCCGGCTGGAAAACTCAGCATTGGCTTCACAAGACTGGCTTTCCCTGGAAGATGTTCTTACCTTGTGATTCATGATTGGTGGCTCCCTGATGGTGTTTCCCCTCACGTTCTCCTTGCTCCTTGAGCTCCTTGGGCCCCTCCACTCTATGCACCTGAGTCTGCACAGGCGCCCAGGCTAGAGGAGCAAGAACATGACTAGATGGAAATCAGAAATCTAGCTAGGAGGGGGTTCGCAGTGACATGACAGTCTGGGGGATCCTGTGGTATTGACCTGGTGGAGGTGTCCACATGATGGTCTGTGACCAGTCACACAGAGTGCCATGGCTCCCGCGTGGACAGGAGGGCTGTGCCACAACTCCGAGTCGGGCAGCCAGTTGCCCTTCCTTTGCCTCTGACTGGCTCCTCTCACTGTCTTATCTAACCGAGGCCCCCCAGGGGCCGGGTGCATAGGCATCGGGAGTGAGAAATTAATTCACGCGGAAAAACAGAAAGTCACAGTTTTCCCCCAAGTGACTTTTCTAAAATTAAAGGCGAGAAGCTGCCAAGGGGTTGCAGTTGGCAGAGGTGGCCGGGCTCGTGTCTGGGAAGGTTCAGGTTGGGGCGTTGTTCTGGCAGCCGTGAGTCCTGCCACGCCATCTCCCGGGGGCACATTTGCTCGGCAGGGCCCAGACATCTGGCTTCCTTCAGACAATCATGGGTTGAGAGTTTTCTGTGTGTTGGAATATTTGGTTCTGCTGCCTGGCTTCCCTTTAGCTCTGCTGGCGTTTCCTCACTTGCTTCATCAGAATGGTGTGCAAACAAGGTAACACTTCTCAAAACCTCCATGCGTGATTTAAAAAAAAAAATGAAGGGAAGGAAATGAGCTGTTCCCTGATTTACAGGTCGTGTGTGAGGATGCTTCTCGCCAGCACCTGCCGCCTCCACATCCTGCTCTGGGGCCCACAGTCAGCAGACGAGCGTGTCTGTGACCTCCCACCTCCTTTCTCCTGGACTTCCCAAGTCCCTCCAGGAACCTGTCCCTGACCCTGACACCCTGCCAGTTTCACCCCATACCCAGCTCCAGGGCACTCAGGTCATCCCAAAGCAGAGGCAGCTCTGTGGCACACAGAAGGAAACTAAGTCACAAGGACTGGCCCCAGGAGCCCTGTGTGGCTGCTGCCCCCTCTTTGGTCTCACCCACTCACCATGGTCTTATGATTCCTCTCTGTCATGAAGATGCGGTTGTTCGGACTGTGGATGGTCAGTGGCCTGGTCTGCCTTCCTGAAAAGGGGGTTTGCTTCCTTTTGAGAATTGTCGTTGCATCTCCAGGGGGTGCCTGGTTGACTGAGGGGCTGAGCAGGTTTTCAGGGAGGGACTGGAGGGAGAGTCATGCTTCCATCAAGACACTTTCCAGGACCCCAAATCTCATGATGGACACTTGGACACAGCATAATTCTCCTGACACAGAGGTAAGAACATTGTCGTGAAGTTGGCACTGACACTCATGGACCCTGCCTCTACCCCCTGCAGTCTGGGCGGGGACTTCTGGGAACCCGCAACCTCGAGCTCCCTGAGCACTTCAGAACTTGCCTCCAGAGCTGCAGTGGCCACTCCAGAGAATGAGACCAGTTCAGGACCTTGGCTTCACGGCTCAGGTATCCGATGGTGACTGTCTCTGTTTGAAGAGGACCCTGGTGCCACCTCACTATTACTTCAGGGTGGATATTGGTTCTCTGGTGACCACTTAGGTGGCCTTCAGGGCCTGTGGGGCCTCTCCCTCCTCCTGCTCCTCGTCTTCACACCAGGCATCTCTTGTAGATTCCGGGTGTCCAGATGGGCTCTGAGCATCCAGGCATGCTGCCCCGTATGTGACCATGCACTTCCCAGGGCCTGTAGAGCCACACGTGGGCTCTTGTCTCCTCCACCTTTGTCCTTTGCTAATGGTTACCCTGGCAGGGGCCAGACCATGATAATCCTGTCACAGGCGCTCACACCTCTGTGCCCTCCACATCTCAGACCACCTGGTGAACCTTTGCTGGCCATCCTGCAGCCAGGCTTCTACTCCATGTTTGCATCTTTCCCACCCTCTGTCCCGGCCTGTCTGTGTCTCTGTGCCTCCATCGCCTTCTCTGTGACTATCTCTATCTCTCTGTCTCTATCAGTGTCTCTCTGCATCTCTATCACTATCTCTATCTCTCTGTGATTCTATCACTGTCTCTCTATCTCTGTGTCTCTGTCAATGTCTCTCTGTCTCTCTATCACCATCTCTCTGTGTCTCTCTCCATGTCTCTATAACTGTCTCTCTGTGTCTCTCTCTGTCTCTGTCACTGTCTCTCTGTCTCTCTTACTTTCTGAAATCGAGCCTTTCCTACACACTGTTTGGCTTTTGCCCGAAGCAGCAGTCTTCAGCCTTAGACTCGGTCTTCCTGGGAAGTGCCTATCGCTCTCTGAGTGGCACAGGTTCCTCTGCCCCTCTCAGCCCTGCGTGTGGCAGGAGTATCTGTGAAGAACAGGCATCTGGTCTCACCTGTTGAAGCACATGTGCGCAGTGGTGGGGAGGTTTTAGGGCTTCTGCACCGTTGGCCTTTCTTTCGTCCCTGAAGACCACAGCCTCGGTCTGGGCTCCCAGGCACAGTGGCTACCCAGGGCGTGTTGTGGACTTGTGTCCTCTCCATGTGCAGGACTCTGCATTTGTGAGGGTCAGGGAAGAGAGGTGGTCTTCTTTTTCTTGTTTGTGGAAGTAAAGCCCAGGTTCCTGCCACTGCCGAGCTCCAATAGCATGTGGCCAGGCTCAGCAGGACACTGGAGAGGGTCATCCCTGGACTGTCCCCATGCACCATGTCCCCATGGCTTCCTGGGGCCCTGATCTGCAGGAAGCCAGCACAGAGGATCCCATGCCTGTGCGCTGTGGGGAAGGTGGTCCAGCTGTGGGCATCCTCTGAGTGGGAAGTGGCTGCTGGCCAGTAGCCCAGCTAATAGCAGCAGTGAACAGTCCATGTCTGTAGAGAAGCTGAGTGACTGGGCCCAGAGGTATCCAGCCCTGCCTTTCCCTCCTGCCTCCCCCGCAGAAAGAACCTTCCAGGCTAGCTCTGCCTTTGCCTGTGGGAAGCACACCAACCCCAAACCCTCTTTTCAAATGTTTTTCTTAAACTGTGAGACAATTAAAAGTATTTATATACAACCCTGCCACAGAAGTAATGAGATGATTAAAATATTCTTAACGAGTTTGCATTTTCCAATTGTTTGACTTGATGTGGCAATACATATTTATGATTTTAATGATTGTTTTGGCCTCAGAAAATGCCTGTGCTTTTTAAAGATCAGCGGGGATCAACTTGCTGTGTTGACTTGTTGATTCTTTCCTGGGACTATTAATAATTAGAATGACATGCCACGGCGGACAGATAGTTAAAACATTTATTAGAACATGTCACGGACTTTAAATACTCTCACATGAAGATGTCTTTATTTCCGTCATGTATGTTTTAGTGTCTTAGAGCTTCTTGGGCTCCTTCCTGTGAACATATGGGCAGATACTTGGGACCTTAGCTACTCAGAGCGAGGAGCTGGTCTGTGGGGTCCAGTTCGAGAACCTTCTGGAAAAGGCCAGGGTCAGCAAAGGATCAGTAGTTGCTGGGGTGCTGGGGGTGGGAGGTAATGAGGAGGCCGGTCCCCTGGGGACTCTCTGGACTAGAACCACTGGAGGGTCACCAGAATGACAAGTGACACTTTTGTGCATGTACCTTTGTGCAGTGATTCCTTCATGCATGAGGCTCATCCGAACACGTGGAGAGTGGCCAGGTGAAGACAGCTGGGCATGGGGACAAAAGACTGCGCTGTGTAATAAAACAGAACTCCCAAAAGGGAGTGATGCAGAGCCTCTTGCCCCCTTGCCTGGCTGTCTTCACCTGGGCCCCTTGGAGAGGGTGTGGGTTGTTTCCCTCCACCCAGATCCCCCATTTTCCCGTAGCTTGGCAGCCACACCCACAAACTGCCCCCAGTGCCATGTAATCTCATCAATGGCCAAGATCCAGAGACTATAAAACAAAGCTCCCGGAAGAGAGCGATGCAGAATCTCTTGCCTCCATGCCTGGCTGTCTTCACCTGGGCCCCTCAGAGGGAAGCGGGTTGAATTTCCCTTCCTACCCTGAGCAGAGCCCCGGCAGCTGAGACCTCCAGAACCCTGCCACAGCCATGCTCAAGGCCACTCTCCACACATTCGGACGAGCCTCACACATGAAGGAACCAGTGGAGGAACCCAGGTGTGAGGGACCTGGGGCTGAGATCTCCAAGCCTGCTCGGATTGAGACTGGGCCTCCTCCACCCAGATCCCCCATTTTCCAGTAGTTTGGCAGCCACACCCACAAACTGGCCCCAGCACCCTGTAATCTCATCAATGACCAAGATCCAGAGACTACTATAAAACAAAGCTCCTGGAAGTGCATGGCCACATTCGTGGCTGCACAACCTCTTATTGTCTAGCTCTCTCAAAGAAGAAGAACCTGGCAAGGTACTGAGAGCATCCTGCCTGCACAGCAGAGCCTAGCAAGCTCTTCATGGCGTATTCGATATGCCAAATACAATAACAATGATGGGTCTCATTCCTCTTACCCTGAAAGAGCCTCCAATGTGGCACAGCTGGGAAGAACGAGTAAAGAGAGGCTGCTAAAATCTCAGGGCTAGGAAGAATAGAGACATACTGGCACCCACCAGAGCAAATCAATGATCAATGAGATAACAATGATACAGTGATACCCTCGTGCAGTGCCCAGCCAAGAGCATCCCTGACTGCTGGTGGCCACCTGCCCTGTGGGTCCTGCCATGTAGCCAATATCCCCTCTGGATATGGACAGTGGTGGAGGCTGTGCTTAGGGACACAGGGATTACCTGGCAAGATTTTAGTACTGTCTGCCCAATATTGTTGTGAACCCAAAACAGCTCTTAAAATCATCTCCAATAATTTTGTTTCCTAATTTTGGGACCATACCTGGTGGTGCTCAGGACTCACTTCTGACTCTCTACTCAGGGCTACTCCTGGCTCTGGGATAAGGGCTCACTCTCAGCTCTGTACTTAGAGATCACTCCTGACTCTGCCCAGGGATCACTCTGGTTCTGTGCCTAAGGATCACTCTGGCTCTGTGCCCAGGATCACTCCTGGTGGGGCTTGGGGGATCATATGTAGTTTCTGGGATGAACCAGGGTTGTCAAAGTGTGAGACAAGTGCCTTCCCCTGTCCTGTCTCTCCAACCTTGTAGAAAGGGTCCTTCCTACCTCTAGGTCCCCTCTACCTCCTCTCTCCTCCCTGTACCCTGTCTTCCCTCTCTCCTGTCCCTATGCCTGCACTGTGTTCCCTTCCTTCCTTCCTTTTCCTGCTCATCTTCCCCCTTCACTCCACTTCCTGCCAGGTTTCCCAGCCCAAACCATTCTGGACCTCATGGCTTGTGCTGGCCATGGTGCCTGAGTGCCAAGACAGGCCTGTGGTCATTGAACCCTCCTGCTCTGAGTGCATTCAGATCTGAGAGTGAATGGAAGTCTTTTTGAATGAATCTCCCCATTTGACCTAGACACAGGGATGGGTACTCCAGAATCTATGCAGACTCAGAGCAAATGAAGGACCCAGCTGCTCTATGTCACAGAACCGAGATGTGCCCACACTGAATTCTTCTCATGTCAGATGGAAATTAGGGGCCTCCCAGCAGATCCTAGCTGTTTGTGACCCTGTGTGAGCACAGTGGGGTTCTCGGAGCAGCCCTGGTAGTACTGGGCTGCACATGGAACCAGGGATTGGACCTGGGACCTTGAGCATGCATGGCTGTGTGCCAGTCAGGCCTTTGGGCCATCTCCACTCAGCAGTATCCCCCCTTTTAACATCCAACACATTTAACCTGGAAAAAACTTAACAGGTGAGCAGAGACCCCAGAGACCTCACTAATTAACCCCATGGTGCCACTTTGTGGCCTATTTCAACTTATTTCTAGTTCATAACAGTTTGCAGTCTCTCCCCTCACCACCCTGATCAACCCATCTAAAGCTCGGATCGAATATTAAAAGATGTGGAATTTCCAGGGAAAGGAAACAGCTCACTTGGATGACCACCGCTCACATTTGGGTGTGCGAGCTGTGGGTTCCCGTCACTGCCCCTTAAATCCTAGAAATTTCAGTACTTATTGGATTTGTGTCCCTTTTATTTTTCTGCCAGCTATGTAAGAAAAAAATATTTTCCACATCAATTTTTTTCTTCTAATGTTATTCTTGGTCTCTAATTTGTCTTAGACTTTGTTCTCAGCAAACAGTGCAGTTGCTTTGAATCGCCAAGACAGCATGAGGGCTCACCTTCACTCCTCACGGGTCTGGGTGTCCATTGTGCCATCACACTGTGGACCCTCAGAGCCTCCTCCCCACAGCACTATCGAGAGTGCCCTGTCCACTGCGACACACTTCCCCCAGTTCTGATGCTGAGAGGAGAAGAGTGCTTTGGGGGTAGGGTGTCTATACTGGTTTGTGAGTGATTCATTTATGCAGGATTGCTAAGCTGTACCCATACATTACTTGACATTAATTGGAGGGAATAATACCAACATGGGGCCGGCAGTGTCCAAGCCCAGTTTCCCAATTCCCCTTGTCCGCCCTCGCTGTGACTTTGTGTGGGGTTCTGACCCCCTCCCATTTTATCGGGAGTGAGTGACACGCTTAATAGGAGTCCCTCTCAGTTTGTGTGTGTTTGGTGGTTCCTTTTCTACGAGGCAATATTTTGTGCGACACAGAATCACATAATAAATATATATCTAAATTACATTTCAAAATGAGCTATTGTTCCAAAGCGAACCTTAAAATATGGGCTGTCTCTGTGGCGGAGGAAAGATGAAACGGGGGGTTTGAACGAGATGGGCCACCACAGGGGACAGCCACTTCACAGAGCCCCAGCACTCTCGGTGGAGTCCTCCATAATTCACGCACGCTCATAAATAATCTCCCAGCCTCCCTCTTTAAGGGCCGGTTTCCAAGTGCATAAAGCCAGCCGTCCTGTGACCCACTCCAGCAGAAGATGGGGGGAAATACTTCGTTTTAAAAAATGACTTCATGGGCTGTGGTTAATGGAATATTTGCCAGTGTCTTTATCGAGGACAAAGGAACATTAGAACACGCACACCTTCGATCATTTATGAATGCAGCACGCTCTGCTCCTGTTGACATAATCCTGGCATCCAGGAGCTGGCTCGTGAGAAAGTGGGGTGCAGGAGCCAGTGGCTGGCCTGGGTCTGGGAAAGTGCTTTCAACAGCCTGCGGCCCAGAGCTGCTCTCCCTGTCCGGGCTGGTGAGCACCAGGCACAGGGTCCCCTGCTCTCACTGCTGCCCTCTCAGAGGCAAAGTCCCCGTGCTGTTCCTGACTCGAGCACCACAGAGAGACTGAGGGCTTGGTGCAGAGGCCTGGCCACCCCCTTACTCCACCCTCGGGGCCTTTCGCTCCAAGAGAGCATGGCTGAGGCTGGTCTTAGCAGGAGAGGTGTCTTCTTTGTGGGCTCAGCCTGCCCAGGCCCAGGCTCCCACTGGGCCTGTCCCAGGGGGCCGGGGGGAGGGTGCTCCTTCCAGGCACCCTGATGAGAACCAGCTCCCTTGTTTGGTCCAGTGCGGGTGCACGTTTGGAGACTGTGTCCGGGCGGTCATCTGAGCTCTCTCACAGGGCTCTGGGAGGGACCAGACAGGCTGTGCTGTGAGGGACAGGAACCCCCTTTGCGTAAGACAACACCTTATGTTTCCCTGGTATGCCCAGGCCTCATTCCCTCTGAGTAAACTAAATCCCACCTTGCTCCCAGCAAGAATCTGATCTGAGCAAATGCTTTTGTCTCTTCAGAACTATTTGATCTTCACATTTCCCTGATCTGCACCGCACAGACACCTCCGCTTCACAGCTAAGCTCTGAGAAAACGCAGAAAAATTAGCACATTTTATTTGGCTCCATTCGAGAACAAGGCCAGCAGAACTGAGCCTTGGGTGCTAATGCGCTTTTCCCTTGCCCACCAGGCCCTCCCCCTGCCCCATGTCAGGGCTTTGTGCCTCCCAGGGGCTTGCCTGGCCCTCCCCTCCTCCATGCCCCACCCCGTGCCTCACTCATGGCTGGTGCCTCTGACAACCTGTGCAAGCTTCCGTGGGGGCAGCGGATATGAGACGGGACTTATCTGTCTGCAGATGGTCTGAGTGACCTGTCCACACATGCAGTAGATATGCTCAGGGGTCATCTGTCTGCAGAGGGTCTGGCTGGCTGCAGGAGGTGTGGCCTTGCCTGTGAACATCTCCAGGATCTTCCTGGATGAAGCTGCAGTTCCAAACACTCAGCTGGGCGGGGTGCCCCAAACCACTTTTCTTGGTATAAATCGCAAAGAACAACTCAAGAACTGGCAGCATTTTGGATGGTCACTGGGTCACTCTCTTGAGCAAAATGGGCACTCCTGTGTGTAAGGTGTGAGCAGTGATCAGAAGCTCCAGATCCTGACCACATGTGACCTGGGTCCATTCCCTGATGGCGCTGGGTCTGAGCTTATGTCAGCAGTGGGTCCCCAGTGGTATAGTCAGCAGTTTGGTCAGCAGTGGGTTCTCAGAAGCATGTGGTCAGCAGGGGGGTGCCCAGTGTGTGGTCAGCAGTGGGTGCCTAGCAATGTGGCCAGCAGTGGGTCCCGGGCAGTGAGTAGAGCGTGAGTTGGAACCTCCAGGGGCACCTGACCTGTGTCCGAGGAACACACGGAGCCTGACACACAAACTGTGGGTTCAGCTGCAGAGCAGAGGTGCGGGTGTGACCGTGTCCGGCTGGGAAGTGCGGGAAGGAGATTGAGGCTTGGAGCCCTCAGTGGAGGCAACCCTTTGTAACCCTCTTTTCATACCTTGAAAGATGGTTTTTGTGTTGCCAAATTCCCCCTGAGTTTTGAGGCAGCACGTGACAGGGAGCCAGTGTCAGCACCCTCCGCCTGTGCCTACCCTGGGCCCCGAACCCCCTTCGATAAACTCAGTTCTGGTTTGGGTCCTTGCCCAAATGACCCTTTCCTGGGCTTTTACACCTCCTTACTGCCCCTCAGGAAAAAAGTAAAAAGTCTGTGGCACCAAATTTGCTTTTTCTTCATTGAAAAAATTTCTAAGTAGCAAGAAAAAACAAAACAAAACCAAAAAACAACAAAAGACAGTAGCCTGAGCTGTTGAGGAAGTACCTGGCACCCAGGCCTGCAGCCGGGCCTCAAGGAAAAGGGTCTGTCAGGAACCCCAGGTCAGCATGGGCATGATATCCTCCCTCTGGCCACCGACCCTTAGGTATGACCCTCTTGCTTCCTCGGTGCCACGGGGGACCCTCCACCAGCCCCTCTTGTCCCCTCCCAGTGTCTGCTTCCACTGAATTGCTCATGTTTGTGCTGCTATAAAATTGCATTTACTGGTTCTCAGTGAGGGGGCGGTCCTGTTTCCAGAGAATACCTGATTTTATAAACTGCGTGTTGGCTTGCTGGGAAATGAGCGAGTCAATGTGACTAACTTGGCGTGGAGCCTTCCTCTCTGCTTTAAGTGCTTAATGCAATTAGGCCCATTCCCTACGTGGATGCCGGCCGCACCGTAACTTGGAGGGCTGATGGTTTAATTGAATTTTCATGTGTCTGAAACAGATGCTTGACGTGAAGGCCCGTCCAAGTGGACCTGTCAGCCATGCAAATACAGGGGGACACCGTGCAGGCCAGCGTCTCCGGCCGCAGCTGCCTGGAGCACTGGCTCCCGGGGCCCTCGGCGCTGTGTGCTAATCACAAGTCACCACTGTGCCTCTGAGGGCAGCTGAGGCCAGCGGGACAGCCACGCCTTTGAGACTCTCCCTCCAGCCCGGGGAGAGGAGGAGCTGGAGTGTGCTGTGTTATCTGTTTTTCTCCCCAGCCCTCCTATGCACCATGCATTACGTGGCTCGTGCTTGGAAGGGTTGTCAGTGCACACCATGTGAGTCTTTGTTTAGTGGCTGAGATCTGGGGAGACAGATGCCTGCCTCAGAGGCCTAAAATAACATTACCCGGAGTTCTAACACGCAAACACCTCAGACGGGGTAATTGCACGCAAGCTCATAAATTATGGAGCAGCCCTAATCACGCTGACCTTGCGCAATCTCGGGAGTGAGGTGCCGTAAATGCTTCCTAATTGCCCCTCATTATATGGAAACTTCCGAACCCTCCCATCCGGACCTGGCCCCAGGCTGCGCGTCCTCTGGGCGACCCTCTCCTCCTGACTCTCTTCTAGGCCGCCCAGGTCCCACCTCAGTCTAACCCGGCCACGGGAGGGTTTTTGCCGGGTGGCCCTGCAGTCCGTGGCCGCCGGCCAGCCCAGGTGTTGCTGAGCAGAGTGACCCTCAGCTTGGGGTGAGGGTGACTCCCGCCCTGTCTGGAGATCTTGTAACGTGAGTGCGGGAGTCTGTGTGACCCAGCCCGTGTTTCGGGCACGTGGAAGCGTTCACAGCTTGCACAATGTGCTCAGATGAAGGTTGGTGCCCACATCTCTGGCGGGCCGAAGAACCAGATGAAGAACCCTGTGCTTGGGTTCCACCTTCACAGTGTGGTAGAAAGGAGCACCGGGCATTGCTAATGGCCCAGTGCCTCACTTTGCGCTCTGGGCTTTACTATTTTAACTTTCCTCAGAGACAGGAGAGGCCCAGTTCTGCAAGAATGAGACATGAATGTGGGACACAGACACCCACCTTGGCTCCGTGTTGGGTGGAGCTGTGGGGGACTGCAACGATACAGACATCTGAAGTAGGATTTCTGTCCTCTGACCCCGTGCTCCCCGAGACCAGTTAGAAGCACCAGGCCAGAGCGGTGACCCCATCACCGTGAGGGTGGACATCGGTGCTCACACGCTCTTTCTCCTGGCCGGTCTCTGACCTATAGGCATGGCTCCTGGCTCCTCAGTTAGCTGCCCATGCCTGAAGGGCCGGATGCAGCTGCAGAAGGAGCCACATGCAGAAGCTATGCCCGGCATCCTGCTGCCTAGGAAGGCCCCCCAAATTCTGCCTCTTGCAGCTCACCCAGAACAAGAATTTCTGCTTAACAGCAAAATTCATCAGTGAGAAAAAGGGAAACCAAGTCGGCGAGGCTGAGAACTCCAGTGCTCTGCCTGCAGGCCTGCAGGTAAGCACATAGGAGTGTTACACCACGGGGTGTTGCTGGGAGGAGAACAGAGTGTGCACTGCTAAAGGTGGGGCCATGGCAGGAGAAGGTATGTGCTGTGGGGCACAGCATGTGTACGTGGCACAGGAGTTGGTCTGTGTCATGGGGCAGGGCCACGGCTGGGCCACAGCATGAGGATGTGGCACAGGAACAGGTCTATGTCATCCTGTGGGGCCACGGCTGTGCTACATAGGTGAATATGAACTGAAACAGATCTGTGCCATGGGACAGGACCACGGCTGTGTTATAGGGTGTGGACATGGGCAGGAACAGGTCTGTGCCATGGGATGGGGTCATGGCTGTGCTATGGGGTGTGGACATGGGCAAGGACAGGTCTGTGCCATGAGATGGGGTCACGGCTGTGCTACATGTGCAAGAACAGGTCTATGTCATGGGATGGGGCCACTGTTGTGCTGCAAGATAAGGATATGGCTCTGCCACAGGGCAGGGTCTGTCGACGCAGAGGCAAGGTTGTCAGTGTCCTTTGGGCATGGGTCTGGCTGCCTCCCACCTTGCCTCTGCTTCACTTATGGGAAGGAACAGTATGCAGAGCCTCTGGGAAGCAAGGCTTGGAACAGCTTCTGAAGAGTGTTCTGGAACAGAATCAGCACGATTCCTGTTCTTTCCATAGTGATTGATACCTGTTACAAATGAGGTTCCGAGGTGAATAAAACATGAGGCTCCACTCACGGAGAGGCCAGGCCAGTGGATGGCCAGCAGGTGGCAGCTGGGGGAGGCCAGGCTGGGAGGCCCCAGTGGCAGAGGGACCCAGACCTGCCACAGGGCACCTGGAGCCCACAAGCTCTCGCTCCCTGATGATCAGCCCACACCTGCTGGGGCCAGGGCAGGACATGTCCCCCTGCCTTCCAGAGGAGGTGGGAAGGGAGTGAGGGGGTGGCACGGGTGAGTTCCTCCTTAGAACCTAGAGGAGGCTGCTGGCCCAGAGCCAATCCCTGAGTCCTTCGGGTTTTGCTGACAGTCCTGGTGGGTGCAGGACGGAGGCACCAGGGTGGGCCTGGGCCAGCAGCCGGATCCTCTGGGCAGCAGGAGTCTGGGGGCGGTGATGCGTAAGCAGCTCCAAGTGCCCACATGGACTCAGCACTGACCTGTGACCAGGGTGGCCAGGGAGTGTGGGGACCAGGTGCCAGCAGCATAAGCACCTATGGCCACAGCTAGGGGCATCTTTGGGGTCAGCTAGCAGAACTGCCCTTGGGGCCATGTGTGGAGGCTACTGGGGGCTGCAGACTGAGAGACCGGTGAGTCACCCCAACTTAAGGGTGCCCGGGTTCTGTGACCTGCACCCCATCATGGGGCTGCCGGCCAGTGGCCTCTGTGATGCCTCTTCCTTTGCTGCATGGAAAATATTGTGTGTCAGGACAGCAGCTCCCAGTAGGAACCAGGAGAAGGCACAGGGGCCCCGTGTGAGTCCTATCCATGGGTGTGGCCATCTCTCGCGTGGACACGGAGCCCTCACCTCTGCCCCCAGGGTCTTTTACATGTCTGTCCTCCCCGCGGTGAGTTGGGCTTGTTCTGCTCGACTCACTGCAGCTTGGCCCCTGGCCACTCTCTGAGGTCGCCTCCAGCCACTGCACTGACAAGCCAGGGACACAGGCATGTAGAGGGGACACGGCCATGTGCCTGGGTGCGAGCCATCACTGCTGAGAGTCTTCGGGAGAGGACAGGAGCAGAGCAGCCAGAGGGACACGGGGCATTTGCAGCTGGGTTTCTTGGGGGAGAACTCAGGGGAGCAGGTCGCTCAAGGACCCCAGCACACTAAAGCCCCCTCTCCTATGCTTGGGCGCCTCAATCTCAGGTCGGCTCCGGGGTCTGGGCTGTTGAGACTGGGAAGGATACAGAGATGCGGACAAACCTCTAAAATACAGATCGATAAACATAGACGAGTAAGTCATCTTGTTTCTGCATGACTGGGAGGGCCAGAACCCCACGAGTCATCCGTATTGATCGTGGCGTGAGGCTCTGGAACCGGCCCCGCCCCATCCCCTGCCTCTTCTGCGTCTCCGGAACATCAGACTCGTGAGGTAGGATAGCGAAGGGCTCCTTCAATCCATCAGAAATATTGATCGAGGGCCCCTCGGTGGCAGGAAGCGATCGATCACCGGGAGGCTGGTGCTTCCGTTGCAGCATTTGTGGCCATGTGGGCTGGAGAGACAGAGGCGAGGACATGGGGCCATTCCTGGTCAGCCCTGGCCTGTGTCCTCCACACAGAGATGCACCCCTGCAGCCCCATCCTCTGGGAAATATGTTTCCTCTGGCCAACAGTGGTAGGGCTCAGCCTTCCCTCAGTGCCCACCTAGCTGTGGCATGGGCTGGTAGGGGCTGGAAGGGGCAGCAGATGAGGGAACAGGTACTGCCCACTGCAGTCCCGTGGCCCCTACAAGCCAGCGAGGCAGCACGCGGGGACCATGGCCACCAATTACTCGAAGACCCAATTCTGCATAGCTGGAATATCCCCTGATCATTATTTCAACTTCTGACATTGCTCGCCAAAGGTCCAGCTCAGCTGCCCAGAGACGAAGCAGATGGAATGATTTGCTCAAAGGTTTGCAAAGCGAGGCAAATAAGAGTGAGAGATACATCTGGTCTTGGGGACCAGCTGTTGTATGAGGACTCAAGAGTCTCAAGGACGCAGCTGACCTCAGGTCTCCGAAGGTTCCACATCCAGCTTGCCCACACTGTAGCCAGCAGGTGCAAAGGGGCTTTCAGGAGACTCCGTGGCTCCCGCCCTCTGCGGGTCAGTCTGGCACGCAGATTTGCAGCAGCTGTAGTGTTGACAGTGTCCTGGTCTCTGTGTGTTCTCCGGTCAGAAGGCGGCACTGTGTCCGTGCAGGTCAGAGGCTGAGGGGCACCTCTAAGCCCAGCCACAACCCAAATCAGCCACAGCCCAGAGGATGAAGAGCTTCCAAGTCTTCAAGCTGCAGCTGAGGGGCGCCATCGGCTCCCCTTCCCATTCTGATTTCCAGCCTTTTCTTGATGCTGATCGTAATGTTTTAATTGGGGGACGAGGCAAGAACCATTTCCCCAATATCCAAGGCAGAATTTCTGATAAATTAAACATGGTAAGTTATGACTCGTTGTGTGTCTTCTAACAACTGTACTTAAATATCCTGACTTAAATGTGAGGATTTTCTCATCAAATTACATGCATGCGATTTGTCTTCTGGCCATTAAGCACTAATTTCAGTCAGAGACGGTTCACTTTTTACATTTTCATGAATTAATGATTATTCTCTTAATAAATTATTGGAGAGTCAAGTACCGACCCCGAAATATGAAAATAAGCTGAGCGTCGTCTGCGCTTCAGGGTTATCAAATGAGGGTTTGGTGATGGTGACGGTGGAGCAGGGCCAGCCCTTCTGCCGGGAGCCCTGGGCAGTGTGAGCAGACCAGAGCCCAGAGAGACCGACACCCAAGAGAAGGGGAGCAAGGGCTGGGACCCAGGACTCTGCTGGGAGCACTGTGGGCTCAAGCAGGAGGCGTGTCTGTGAACACAGGAGTGCTGAGTGGAGTGGGGAACGTCCTGCATGGCAGGAGACAGGATGAACATCACAGCCACAGAAAACATGCAAAGCAAAGTCCTGTGAGGAGGAAGAATAAGAAGTGTGTCAGATCCCTGAGCGAGCCTGCAGGCTGCTCCGGACCCCAGCTTTGCCCACGTGTGCATGGAGCCCGGGATAGGGGCAGAGGATGTTAGAAAAGGCTTGAGAAGCTGGCTCCTGTTTGAAGATGGCGATCAACAGACAAACCCAGAAATCTCAGGGAGCCACAAGTAGGGCATGCTCCAGAGATCAAACAAAGGCAGATGACAAAGAGGACAAAGAAAGGAAGCGCATCCAGACTCTGCGCTCAAGATAGAGAAGTCAGAGAACCACAGGCAGGCGTATTAAGAGATTCAGGGAAAAATGTCAACCTGGAAAACTACATCCAGTGAGGCTCTGTTTTAAAAATGAAGCAAAGTAAACGCTTTTTCAGACAGGCAGGCTAAGGGAATCCAGGGCTGGCAGACGGCACTGCAAAAATCATGGAAGGAAGTGTTTCAGACAGAGGCGAATTCCCACCTGAGAGCAGGGGCCATAGGAAGTACCAGGGGTGGGAAATATTCATGTGTGTGTATAATGGAAGATAACTCTGTGTGTGTATGTGTGTATGAGAGAGATAGAGGTGGGGGAATATTTGAGTGCATGAACATGTGGGTAAGTGATGGGAAATCTCTCTCTCTCTATGTGTGTGTGTGAGACAGTGAATATCTGAGTGTGTGTGAGTGAGTGATGGGGAATATATCTATTTGTGTGTGTGAGAGAGAGAGAGAGAAAGAGAGAGAGAGATGGGGAATATCCGTGTGTGTGTGTGTGTGTGTGTGTGTGATAGGAAATATGTGCATGTGGAGTGATCTTGTTTTATTTCTTTAAAAGATAATGAGTTACTGAAAAACAATTCTGTATTACCTGGTTTATAACATACCTAGCACTAAAGTATATAAGAAAATATAAATAGCAAGAGGAGGAATAACATGATAAGTTTTGGATACAAATGTTAACCTACGGCATCCTTCATTTTTAAAGGGATATGTGGTTAATAAACCAAGAGCAGAGGTATATTTAAAAGATTCACTTAATCCAAAGGCAGAAAAGAAGAAAAAATAGGGGGGGTAGTCAGGACAACTCAGAAACCCCAGAAATCACCCCAGGTGACCAGTCAGCCCTGTGAACCCTGACATGTCAGTCTAGCCCAGAGACAGCAAGAACGCTCATCCAGGAACCTGCTGTGGGCTGGGCTGCACAAGGGAGTCTTCAGGATTAAGGCATTAAACTGCCACCAGAACAGGCGGGAAATACCCATGTCCCGCTTAGTGCTCCTGGGAACCTTAAAGGACTCAAAAAAAAAAAAGAAAAAGCCTCTTCTAAGAGATGCATCTAGGGAGGTAGCAGTGGTCCCTGTGAGTCTGTGGGCGTATCTGCAGCCTTGGGGCAGGGGGATCTGGTGCCATGCAGAGGAGGCTTATGGGTAAGGGTCTGTCTGAAGGTGGAGTTTTCAGAGGCTCAGATGCTTCCTGCACCCAAGCAGATGTGTGCTTTTGTCTGTCACCTTAAAACAATGGCAGTTTGGGCTCTTGAGAGACTCGTGGGTGTGCGGAGTCTAGAATCGCCCTTGGTGAAGAATTCAAGTATCTCTTAATAAGGAGGGAAGGTCAGAAGGTCACCCCAGGCTGCGGTTCAGTGAAACAATCATCCTAGTTGATGTGGCCCAAGAGATGGTGTGTTGGCCACGGCACGGTGTCAGCTGGGACCGGTCCATCAGGCACTTGCCAGAACCCAAATCAGACCTTGCAAGGTGAGGCCTCTCTGGGACTTTCTGTGTATGTGTCTGTTCATTTCTGCCTGTCTTTGGTGCTTAGGCTTCATTTCGACCTCTTGTGAATTGAAAGTGTGAGTGGAGAGGGGAAGCTGTGAGGAAAACGTGATGGCCCCCATCCTCACCCCACACTTTCCCAGTCTTTCCTGCTGTCCTTTGTGACTGGTTCTGTGCAGAAGTATCTGGAAGACTGTTTGCAGCGTCCACCCTCGCCGCTTCCAACTGTGACCACTTCTTGAGGGAGGAGCTCCCAAGTGCTGTCTTGTCCCTGCCTCTGCAGGTCCTGCTGTTGGCTGTCCAGGTTCCCCTCCTGTGGCATGCTGTGAGATGGTCACTCATGCAGGGCATGAGCAAGCCCCCGGACTGTGCCCAGTCCGCCCCGCTCACCGGGTACACTTCCCCTCTCAGCTCCCCCTGCCTCCGGCTTGTGGGTTCTTCTGCTCAGAGGCAAAGGGCACTCGTGTTCACTCAGGAAACACCCTGACCTTGTACTCGGCCTCTTGTTCTGGTCCACTCAGCTCCAGCTGACCCACTGCACCCCACTCATGGGCTCTTTGCTCTCTCTGCTTCCCGCAGCTTCTGGGGAGAGCTTGGCCTTCACTGGCTGGTACAGCCGGCCCCATGGCTCTGTCCTGTCCCCGTTGTCCCATCCCCGCCATCTGCTGCTTCTCCCACTAGATGTCGGCTTAGCTTAGCCCTGCAGTGAGAAAGCCCAGGTCCAGCTCTTTTCAGCCGCTTGGAGGCCAGCCCTCAGTCCCGTCCATGGTGGGATGCACATCTCTTGGGTGGCTTTTGTGAGGATTAGAGTAAAGTACTAAGGTTTAGTCCTCATGATGTTGTGTCTTAGGAATGACATTCTGCCTGTCCCTGGAGGAAACGGTGTTCACAGTAACAGTCAGACCAGGGACAGACTCAACCAGGGCAGTGACCGGAATCAAAAGTCTGGAATTAAACATCAGGATGGGCTTCTTCACCTGGGAAAAAGGCCCCCTTATGAGGGCACAGTGCAGGGTTTGGGGCTTTGTGGTCATGTCTCCTGCTGGGTCAGTCCTGGGGTCTCTGAGACTGACCATTGCCCCCTGCCCCCAGGGTGAGCACAAGTGGCCAGAGAGAGGGAGCAAGTCCTCCCACATCAGTTGCCAACACCAGTTCAAGGCACCTGCTCGAACCAGTCCAGGACAGCCCACTGTCATCTGTTGGGGTGACCCATTCTCACCTCTCTGTGGTCACCCACTCACACTGTGGTGGTGACCTGTCACCTTTCCCCAAATGGGCCCTGTGTACAGATCCCCCGTGACCAGGTGATGAGGCTGAGTCATGTGGGGCTTGTCCAGCACTTCTGCCGTGAGTGGGAGGCCGGCATGAGTGTGAAGGAGGGCCTATCTGAGCCAGGTGCCAGAGTGTTCCCGTCGAACAATGGCCGCATGGTCAGAGTTATGGCACATTGATATGGACAGGTGGGGACAGACTCGTCCCTTCCCCTGCTCTAGGAGGAGCCTAGGGCCTGCAGGTGCTGGGGCTGCTCACACCTCAGTGCTCAGGTTTCTCTCCCCATCATGGCTGCCCGAGGCTGTGTGGTCTGTTGTGAGCCCAACACCAGTGGCCTGTAGCCATGGAGACCCCTTGGATCCAGGGTCTCCAGACTGGGTCCAGCCCCTGTCTCTGCGTCCAAGCAGTGGTCCTTCAGGAGCTGGGCTTGACATCTCCATGCCGGGCCCCCAGCACAGCGCCTTAGGTTCAGCCTGGGAATGTGAGGCCCAAGGGCAGGGGCTGACCCTGGTGCTGCCCCTCCCCCTAGCCCGGCCGTGCAGGCTCGGTGGGCCGAGGCCTCGGCACATCTGGTTCTCTGAGTGTCGGGAGGATGAGGTAGACATGAAATCGGAGCTGGACCAGCAGGGGAAATTCAAATTGGAGACAGCTTTGTTTATCTTCCCAAACATCCTGCTGGTTCATAAATCAGCCTCCTTGAATTAATGAGAAATGAAAGGAGAAATAAAACCAGTGACCCGGGGTCCAGGCTGACGGAAGGATCCCCTGTTCAGAGGCTGCGGCTAGTCTGGGGGGCCTCAGGGTCTACCAAGCTCCTCCAGATCGTGTGTGTGGTGTGGCAGGGTGGAGCCGTCCCCCCTGCCCCCCTACCCTGTTCCTTCCTGACTCGGTCCTGCAGGGCATCCCCCGGCCCCTTGCAGGGTGTGTCCCTGCATCCATGCGTTCCTCTGCCTCACGGACCTTGTGGATCCTGGGTGGCAGGTGTGCAGGAGACATCTACTCTTGTGTGCCGCCCTTGGGGCAGTGATGGGATGTCAGCCTGTAGTGCTTTGGGCCTCCTCCCATCCACATGTGGGCGCAGTTCCCCAAAGCAGATGTCAACGCTGCTTCTTGTTGGGCAGCTTTGGGGCACTAGGGAGGATGCTCTTGCCCATGTCCCTTCTGTGCACTGGGTCCTGGATGATGCTGGGGTGATGTGATGGGACTCTGGGGGCTCCTCTGTGTCTAGACTCATGGTCCCTGGGCACAGTTGGACCCCAATCCCCTGTCAGAGTGGGTATTGTGGCTGTGGGCCCAGAGGGTGCAAAGGCAGATCACATAGCAAGAGGCACGCAGGCTGGCATTGAGGCAATAGTGGCCAAGGGCAGACGTGGGCCACAGGCCTTGCATGTGGGAGCCCCAGGTGTGATCCTCAAACACTGTTGGGACAGACCCTGAGCACTGAGCTGGAAACATCCCCCAGTGCCACATCATGTGCCCCAGAAAATCATCCAACAGAGTGAACAGACCCAGAGGACAGGTGAACGGTGAATGGATGAGCCGGAGCGCCAGGGCAGACCCAGTGCCACATCACCACAGGCCAACTCAGTCCTGGGAGCAGAGGAAAGTGCTCCCCAGACTGCAGACTCTGGGACAGAGCCACGGCTTGCTCACCCCAGCCTGTGCTTGTGGCCAGAGGTGCTTCCTCTCACCATGGGGCCCGTGCAGCCTGCACCGTCCCTGGCACTGGGCACTGTCTGCCCCACTCTGTGCTCCAGCTCGCACTGCGCCCCACGTGCCATCCACACCTCCGCCTCTGTCCACACATCCAGACAAAGAAAATAGAGATTTGCTCAGATATAATTCAAGACAAAGAAAGCCGTTTGTGCCATCATCAATCATTGTAGAACATAAATCGTTCAAGCGGTGGGAGAAAGGCCTTTCCACGTTTCCCACTCATCACAAATCACCCCGGACGAGGAGAACCAAAGGCAGGACAAGCACAGCGGTGTCTGTGGCCAGAGGCAGCGGCCTCGTTCCTGTGACTGCAGTGCCGTGACCCGCACCAGCCTTCTATGTGTGTGTGTGTGTGGGGGGGGGGGGGCCTGGAGGTGGGTGCTGGCTCTGAGCCATGCCAAATAATGCAAATAAAGGCCACTGGATGGGCATGAGGAGACTCCCAAAACTGACACTGTCTGGTTAGAAGTGATTATTTTATTTGGGATTCCTAAGAGGTGCTCAGGGAGCCTGGCCCCTCTCAGCACAGCCTTGGGCAAGGCCAGCTCTGACTGTGAGGAGGGCCGATGTGGCTCTGACCCGGAAGAGGTCATGGATCAAGGCTTTTACAGATCAGTTGGAAGTCTGTGTATCTGAAACAGATTCTGTGTGCTCGGGACATGTGCCACCACCACACATGACATGCAGCTGAGTGGAGGTTAACTGTGTTTTGAGCGTATGTTTGGCATGCTCTGATGTAAGTCAGAAGCACAAACAGAGTCAGTGTAGGAGATTTGGTTCCAGGAGCCACACGGGTCTCAGGTCACAGAGTGAGGAGGAAGGAAGTATGGATTCTGTCCCAGATGGAGGAACAAACCCAAGGCTTCCCCACAGATGAGGCCTGAGCTCACAGGGACAGCAGGAGGCTGCCCTTCCAGGTGGTGACTTTCTGCTTTGGGGTACAGGTGTCAGGGTTATGTGTCCCTCACCAGCCCCAGGTCTCCATGCTGTGCAGTTCCATCATGCCCTCAGGAACACAGCTTCCCTGTGAAGTGAAAAGCAGGAAGTCAAGCAATGTCCACCTGGGGACCATGGGAAAGGCAGCCGCAATGACAGCCTGTCACTTGTGTGAACTTGGTCAGCAGCACCTCCCAGGACCAAGCCTGTGACTGGTTCACAGCTCTCTCCTCAGCTGAGTCAGAGCTCTGTCAACGAGACATGCACGCCACGTCCACAGGAGACTGCTCAGCCTGCACACGGTGTCCATGGGAGGGTCCTGCTCAGACTGCACACTGCATCTACAGGAGGGTCCTGCTCAACCTGTACACGGTGTCCATGGGACAGTCCTGCTCAGACTGCCCACCACGTCCACGGGAGGGTTCTGCTCAGCCCACACAGACTTCCACAGGACAGTCCTGTTCAGCCCACACACGGCATCCATGGGAGGGTCCTGATCAGACTGTACACAGCATCCATGGGTGAGTCCTGCTCAGCCCCATGGCCACCCCCCCCCACCCCCAGTGATGTTGGGTTCAGAAACACCCAGTGTTTGGAACATGTGTGTGTGTGTGTGTGTGTGTGTGTGTGTGTGTGTGTCCCCTTGGCCCCCGTATGCCACTTCTGAGTGTGATGCCACACAGCGTGTGTGTTCACGCCATGAGATGCTTCTTGGAATATTAGCTGGGAGGAATGAGCCCTGGCAGGCTGGCCATCTATACACGCTTGAATGCCTGCCAAGTATTTCTTTTCCTTTTAAAAATCATTGCATCACCATAAGATACAAAGTTGTTCATGATTGAGCTTCAGTCATACACATATCCCTTCACCAGTGTCTACACCCTCCACCAATGTCCCCAGTTTCCCTTCTGCCCTCAGCCTGCCTCTGTGGCAGACACTTTTCTTTTGTTTTCTTTTAGACACTGTGGTTTACTGTTACTGAAAGGGAATCGTGCATACCACTTTGTCTCCTTTTAGCGTCCATCTGGGACGAGTAATTCCTTCGCGCGCGCGTGCGCGCATACACACACACACACACACACACACACACACACACACACACACACACTTCAGAATACTGTGCTGTGGGACAAAGCCACGCTCTTGAGTCTTGGACCTGACACATTTGGGGAGAGCCACTCCCACCCCCTACACACACAGCCTCTGTAGGGTCCCGAGAGGCGAAACTGCAGTTTCCTGGGTCAGATTTTGTGGAATGATTTTCTCAGGCTTGGTGCCCGGGTGGCACACAGCTCTCAACTAGGCTGGAGTGAAGTGGCGGTTCGTGTTCCTTCAGGCAGGGGTTGGGATGGCCCCTGGGCACCTGCTGACTTGCCCTTTCCCCGCCTCTAAATCAGTGCGCAGTGCATACCCCCAGATGAGAAGGGAGTCGGCTCAGATCACCATCCTTCCCGGTCTCCTGCAGCCAAGGGCAGCGTCTCAGCAGGAGGCCATGCACCCAGCTGTGGGACAGCCCAGCCCCAGCCCTGTGTCAGAAGGAATGAGGTCAGGGCCGGGCCCTCCACCACGATCACTCGCTGTCTTACAGGCAGGGAACACATTCTCAGTCAAGCTCGCTTTGCTCCTGCACTCCAGGTGGGGCTGAGGAGGAAGCTCTGGCCGGAGGGCAGCCTGATCCCAGGCATGGCCATCACTGTCTTTAAAAGCTACCAGGTCTGAAGCGGAGTTTAGTCTGCTCCAAGACCATGGATAGCCCCCAAGAGCCCCGGAGCTAGAGCTGCCTCTCAGAATCGAGTGGACTGAGGGGTCACCACGGCATCAGCACTGCCCCGCTTCACACTAGCTGTGCCTGGGATGGGGGGAGGGTGGTCCTGTGTGCCTGTGATGGGTCTCAGCCAGATGTGTTCTGTGACGTGACTCTCATGAGTACTGTGCTGTGCATTTCATGTGTGCTGTGACATGGGTATCCCGTGTGCTGTGGGTCTCCCGTGTGCCGTGACACGGGTCTCCTTTGTGCTGTGGCCTCCCAGAACTGTTCTCTGCTGTCAGGGCTCTCCCCAGGCCTGGCTTCTGGAGCAGAGGCTGCAGGAGAGTCTCCAGGCTGAACTCTCACAGGTTGCTCTAGCTCACCCATCACTCGGAGACTCTTGCTTCCGAATCTGTTCTTGCCCTGGGTCCTGTGGAGGCTGAAGGACTGCCAGCACATTGCTCCCTGGAAGCCAGCCGGGGTGCTGTCCAGCAGGAGGTTGAGGACAACCCCGTGCAGAGTGGAAGCATGGTCAGTCCTGGTGGCCAGGCTGGGCAGGACCAGATTGGGACTCCGGCACCCCTGCAACACCTGGACAGTTGGACCAGAGTTAAGTCAGGTCCTTGTGGGTCACTGACCAGCTAGACTGGGACTGGCTCTGTACCCCTCCATATGTGATGGAGAATGGGGATGTCCAGTCACCTTTCCGCCTGCCCCAAGCACCTACTTCTCTCTAGGAAGGGAGTGGGCGGCTCACATCAGCCAGACTGAGGAGGGGTGGTGGGCACCAGGGCCATACCTGTGTCTGTACTGAAAAGGGGTGCAGGCCTGGGCTTCCCAAACGGAAGTCAGCCCATGCACGGCTCGGCGCTGCTAAAAATAATTGGAGCATAGCCGCAGCGCGGCTGCACATTACTTACTGAGTGTGTCTGGGGAGCAAATGTTTTATTAATAAAGAGGCAGTTGGAGCTCCATTGGCTGCTGGCCCCGAGCGTCTGGGAGGGCAGAGGAGGCCACTGGAACCCCAGCGGAGCGGGAGCTCTGGAAGCAGCTGAGGAAGCAGATTCTTCAGCCCCTGACTGGGGACGGGGCCCTTTTCGTCCTCCACCCCGAGGCCCTAGGACTGAGCAAAGGGGCCTGGAGGATGAGAGGGAGATGGAGGCCCCGGGGTCAAAAAGTGGTATGGGAAGCCTCAGCCATCAGGACTGCTGACCATGGTCAGTGATTGCCAGGCCCAGGAAGGCAGAGGGTGCCTGTTCTAGAGAGTAGGGTTTCTGGGATGTGGTGACAGTGGTGGATCCTGGTGGAAGAAGCTGGGACATGTTGCTTGAAGGGTTCAGGGTGGTCCAGGACCCACCTGTCAACCCTGTCAGACAGGGGCACAGCCGGCAGGGATACCCTGAGGGACAGGACTGGACTCTGCCTCTACCCTGTGTCACAGGACCCTCGTGGTATGCTGAAAATGCCACACAAGACACTACTGTACTCACCTCCACACAGACACTGCCACACTCACCCCCACACAGAAACTGTCACACTCACCTCCACACAGACACTGCCACACTCACCTCCACACAGACACTGCCACACTCACCCACACACAGAAACTGTCACACTCACCTCCACACAGACACTGCCACACTCACCCCCACACAGAAACTGTCACACTCACCTCCACACAGACACTGCCACACTCACCTTCACACAGATATAGTCACACTCATCTCCACACAAATGCTGCCACACTCACCTCCACACAGACACTGCCACACTCACCCCCACACAGAAACTGTCACACTCACCTCCACACAGACACTGCCACACTCACCCCCACACAGAAACTGTCACACTCACCTCCACACAGACACTGCCACACTCACCCCCACACAGAAACTGTCACACTCACCTCCACACAGACACTGCCACACTCACCTTCACACAGATATAGTCACACTCATCTCCACACAGACGCTGCCACACTCATCTCCACACAGATGCTGCCACACTCACCTGTACACAGACTCTGCCACACTCATTTCCTCCTCACAGACATGGCTTCACCACCACATAGATGCTGCCACACTCACCTGCACACAGATGCTGCCACACTCACCTCCACACAGACACTGTCACACTCATCTTCTCCAACAGATTCTGCCATACTCACCTCCATACAGACTCTATCGTGCTCACTTTCTCTGCACAGACACTATCATACTCACTTCTACAAGACCCTTCTCTTCTCTGCTGGCATCTTTGTCCTTGTCACCTCTAGTTCCTTCTTCACTTGTTTTGTGTTTCAGGAAGTGGGAAGTGGCTCCTCCCATTTAGGAAATTTAATTACCAGGGTATTAATCTGTCAATTTTAGGTTGCTGAGTGAATTCTCATTGCAAGCCCAGCTGTAGCCAACAATATTGCAATGGTGTATTCTTAGGCAAACAGCAGTCTCTGGAATGTGTGCGCATAAATATTAATTAGGGAGAGAAACAAGACAGCGATGAAACAGTTTCTATTAATTATTTTGGCTCGTTTTCAAATTTGTTACAGTTTATCTGACTTTTCTTTTTCGGAAGCTCAGAACAATCTGTCTTGGTCTATTTATGCGGGGAAGGTGTGGAGTGTCAGCCCAGACCGACTGGGGCGGAGGGTTGTGAGAAGGGGGAGGGGAGGCTCAGCTGCTCTGGGGGCAGAGGCGACTCCAGGGCTCCCAACAGGGCAGAAGCCAGGTGCCAGCAGCCTCACAGGGCAGGAGGCTCTGCAGGCGGGAAGGCATGACGATGAGCTCAGTGGGAGGAGCCATCTCTGCAGCTCAGCGCTGACTGTCTCTGGGCGAAGAGGTTCCAGTTCCCGTGTGAGGAAGTTCCTGTCCTGGGTGAGGAAGTTCATGTCCCTGGGTGAGGAAGTTTCCATCCCTGTGTGAGGAAGCTCCTGCCCCAGGTGAGGAAGTTCCTGCCCCAGGTGAGGAAGTTTGTGTCCCAGGTGAGAAAGTTCCTGCCCCAAGTGAGGAAGTTTGTGTCCCAGGTGAGGAAGTTCCTATCTCTTTGTGAGGATGTTTCTGCCCCAGGTGAGGAAGTTCCTGTTCCTGGGTGAGATATTGACAAGTTGGATTCTTTTCCCACCTTCCTCGCTACCACTTACTTCCTTGCTTACTGGAGACTGTGGGAGATAAAGTGGGGCTGAGAGGAAGGCAGAACCACCGCATTGTGGAGATGGCGTCTGAGGACTGAGGCAAAGTGCTGCAGTTGAGAGGAATAGACTTTGCAAGTTTATGGCCAGTGCGGAGCAGTGAGGTGCAGGACAGGAGACTGCATGCGCTTTCCTCCACTAATCTTTCAGTTACTATGGCTCACGTTGTGTTTATAATTGTGTTAATGTTTGTGCTATTGATGGACAGTTACTGTATCTCTCCACCACTGTCCTCATATTACTCTTAGTCCTCCTCGCCTTCCACTACCCCTTGCTTAGTGATCTCAGCTCTGTAATCCAGGGACAAAGCTTTATGTGTTTCCTTGTTTTGTTTCTCTCTGCACCATGTACCATGTATGAGTGAGAAATCCTATATTGTAAGGTATGCTTAGGACGATAACCTCCATCTAAGTTGCATGATTTCATTTTTTCCTATAGCTGCATAAGACTCTGTAGTGTATATATATTTCAACTTTATCCATTCATCTGTCATTGGTCATTTGAGTTGTTTCCATATCCTGGCTATTACATAAGAACTCAGTGATTATAGGTATGCATGGATCCTTTCAAAAGTGTGTGTGTGTGTCTGTGTGTGTCTGTGTCTGTGTGTGTGTGTGTCTGTGTTGAGAGGGGTATATGTCAAGATATGGGACCAAAGGAAATCCTGTTGCCCAATGGACCACCAAAAGCAGTATCAACTAAATTTGCAAAAGGATTAAAAATGGCCGAGAACAATGTGAAAACATGTTCATCCACAAGTAAAAGAAATGTATGTCAGACATATATGCAGAATTCTCCTCTCCACTTAGCAAAGATTTGAAAACGAACTATATCTCTTGACATAGGGCAAGAAGGTGGCATTCTGGTTGAAATGTGGGAGGTCATATTGGTATAACCCCTGCAGAGGGGTGAAGGTGTGTATGGAAGAAAGTTAAAGAATTTGTGCACTTGGTGCACATGCTGCCCAGCCCATGTACTGCTTGTGCCCACGTGGCCAAGCACATGTGTCGCCTGCATCTCCCCTCTTGAGATGTGGACTTTCATGCTTTCCTGTCTAATGCTGGGGTATGTGTAGGGCTCTCTCCGCCCTTGAAGAAGCCCGGGTTCTCTCTTGAGCATGTTACTCTCTCTCTCTCTCTCTCTCTCTCTCTCTCTCTCTCTCTCTCTCTCTCTCTCCCTCTCCCTCTCTCTCTCTCTCACTCTCTCCTCCTCCACACCTTCAAAAACCCTCCAAATAAAATCTATTGACTTCAAAAAAAAGAATTTGTGAACTTTCTGCCATGCATTTCCTAAGGTAAGAGTTGTTTCAAGGGAAACATTGCATTTTTGCCATATCCAGAGTCCAGCTTCTGTTGTGTGCTATTTGGTGGTGCTTTTGCCTGAAGCTTTGAGGCCTTTCTTGTGATGGCCCTGGGGGTGGGCTCTGCAGTCCAGACTCAGGGTCCCAGCAAAGTCCCATTCCTGTTGGGACCCCTTTCAAGACCCCTGCAATGTGGGTCCCAGGAAGGTGTGAGGACGGATTGCACAGGGTCTGATCTGCAGGCCAGCCTTTCCTCTATGCCAAGAGCAATAGCCAGATCTCCCAGGCACTCAGGCCAGCATGGATTGGCCCTCTGAGGGAAATGCTGACTGTCTGGGGTAGACCTGTCAAAGGCGACTGGATGCAGATTCACAGACCAGTGTCATGACAATGGAGAGGCAGAGTGGACAGGAGGTTGTGGGCACATGGGGTAAAGGTGACCAGCAGAGAAAGGAATCCATTTAACTATTGTCTAGGTGTAAACTCGACACCTGCTTGGCGTGGACTGAGGAAAAAGAGAACCCAAGAGGAGGGTCTGTGTGGATGTCTCACCTCTGAGAGGAGGCCATATGTGAAGGGGCCTGTGAATGGTCTCCTTACTTTCTCCCACAGGATTTATGTGTGGAGGGGTCTGCATGGACACCTCACCTTCTCTGACCGATGTCAGGTGATCTGTGGAGGGTCTGCATGGGTGCCATATCTTCTCTGACCAAGCCTCCACTTGTACTGAGCTCTGGGGGATCTGAACTCAGTGCAGTGAATACTTTATGCTTTTAAGGAAATTGTATTTATTTGTGAATCTGAGAGACAGATATGGCAGAGGAATCAATGGAATTTTAAAATGAATGAGAATACCATTTATTATTGAGAGTCACTTTATGAAAGAATAAGGAATCCTTGCTTACTCTGTTCACCAAATAAATTACATATGCTATAAGTAGATTTGAAATTCATTAAAAAAACAGAAATCATTATAGATGAATATTAATTTGCATTATGAGAATGATTTTTTTAAAAAAATAGCTATCAGGGGCAGTAGGCAAAACATCATGAGAGTGATAGGTGGATGACTAGTGAAATAATGAAGCTTTAAAATAATTCTGTGACCAAAATACCACTGGGAAAATGATGAAATGGAGGTAACTGTTTTTAATGAACCAGAGAATGAAAAGTCTAATATTCTTATTCCTCATAAACTATTATCCATATTTATATGTAGAAAAATATTGAACATATTGAGCAAGAATGGACTGGAGTGATAGCACAACGGGTAGTGCATTTGCCTTGCATGCAGCTGACCTGGGTTCGATTCCTCCACCCATCTTGGAGAGCCCTGCAAGCTACCAAGAGTATCTTGCCCACACAGCAGAGTCTGGCAAGCTACCCATGGCATATCCAATATGCCAAAAACAGTAACAACAAGTCTCACATGGAGATGTTACTGGTGCCTGCTTGAGAAAATCGAGGATGATGAGCAATGGGATGACAGTTATACAGTGATACAGTGATTGAGCAAGAATGGAAGTAAGCAGTTGACAGAAATGCCCCTAAAGAAGTCTAAAGAGTGGAAGTCGCTGAGTGGGCTTGGAACTGGGCATTGGCTTTGCCTGTGTGAGGCCCAGGCTTCCAACCAGGCACTGCAGAGGAGGAGATGGAAAAGAACTAACTTCTTTGCTTTCCTCTCTGCAGCCCATAACATAGCAAAGCAAAGGAAAAAGGAAACCAGGGGTGGGGAGTGGGAGGCACAGGCACAGAAACTATTGCATATTTGAAAAATGTAATTATTAACCCACAAAAATGGAAACATTCTGAATTCCTGGGTAGAAGGAGTGGATGAGAAACCAGGTAAGGACTGAAGGGAGGAAAGAAGGGGGCAGCAGGTGGGGATCAGGGGCAGTGGAGGGTGTGGGACAAGGACTTCAGGACAGGTGAGAGTCCCAGGGAACTGTGTGCTGGAGGGGAGCTGGTCTGCGGGGGCTGACCTTGCTCCAGGAGGACAGCCAGAGCCCTGGGCAGTACAGTCAGTACACTGGTCAGTACACATGACAATATATTAGGTCAGTGTGGTGAGTCAGTAGAAGGGGTCAGTATATTGGGTCAGTACTGTGGGTCAATAGATCAGTATACTGGGTTAGTACAATGGTCATTACAATGGTCAGTATACTGGGTCAGTATATTGGGTCAGTACATAGGTCAGTGTACTGAGTCAGTACACAGCTCAGTATACTGGTCAGTACAGTGGGTCAGTATTCTTCTGGTGAGTCAGTACACATGTCAGTATACTGGGTCAGTGCTGTGGGTCAGTAGAATGGATAAGTACTGTGGGCCAGTAGAGTGGATCAGTTCAGTGATCAGTATACTGGATCAGTACATAGGTCAGCGTACTGAGTCAGTACACAAGTCAGTACACAGCTCAGAATAAGCTTGTATACTTGGGTCAGTATACTGGTCAGCACACTGGGTCAGTATAGTGGGTGAGTATACTGGTCAGTACACTGGTGTCATGGTCTGTCCCAAGGGCAGGTGAGTCTGTGCAGTGGCTGCTGGGAGAGAAAGCAGGTGGTCTTGCCCCGTGTCTGGTGACCTTGACTCTGGTGGCCTTGCCCGTCTGACAAGAGGAAGCTCTCCTGACAGGCTGGCAGAGTTCTTCCTGTTTGTCCTGTGTCTTGAGAGCCATGGCCTGGACACCCCAGGACCCTGGGCCCATCCACAGGGCCAGAGAGGCAAGTCCAGGTGTGTGTGGGTGCGTCTGCTTCTCTCTGTGGAGAGTGCTGACTCTGGACACTTGTTTAGCTCTGCCCGCGTTGCTGTCCCAGCAGCTGTCTCTGGGCACCCAGAGAGTATGGTTCCGCCTCCCGCTGTGATCAGGGGCCCTAGCAGTCTGCAGGTGACTTTGAAGACACCGGGCCATATGGTGCCACCGCGTGACAGTGCATTATCGCTTGTTTGCCAGATGTTGTTCTCCTCGGCTGAGCCATGATTAAGACACTT
This sequence comes from Sorex araneus, assembly GCF_027595985.1. Lineage (NCBI taxonomy): Eukaryota > Metazoa > Chordata > Mammalia > Eulipotyphla > Soricidae > Sorex > Sorex araneus. Next base: position 183,099,244 of record NC_073304.1, read on the forward strand.
GGTGAAGTTCAGTGATATGTATCTTGCTCAGTTGGAGAGTTTCAGCTGTCACCTCCCATCCCATCATTGCTGCCTGGGCATTTCAAACCCCCAAGACAGTTGGGAGTTCAAGCTGTATCCACTCTGTGTACAAACAGACAGGCTCCCGGCTGACCCCTGACTGCAGCTGGGCAATGTCAAAACACCCCGTCTCGAGAGTGGGAGATTATCCTCAGGCCCCCTGTGTGGGTGGGCAGTGCCCGGGGTGGGCAGGCTGGGTCCAGCTGCTTTGGGTATTATACACACAGCCCAGGGCTTCAAGGCTAAGCAAACAGCAGCTTACAGGTCCAGGGGCCATGGCACCCTGGACAGAGATTCATCAAGGAACCTCATATCCAAGGAACCAGCGTGTTCTGGGGTTCCTGCAAAAGGACATCATGTAGTGTTGGAAGGTGCCAGCCTAGCTCTGGCAACAGGGCCCGTGAGGACAGTGGCCATGGGAAGGCTTTGAGCCCACGCAAGACTGCCAGGCTCCTTGTGACCCAGGAGGAGGCGCTGTCAGCAAATGCTGGAACACACAGCTCGGCCTCTGCACAGTCTCTGTGAGGCCAATAGTCCTTCTGGAAGCCTGGGGGTTGGGGGCTGCCAGAGGGCTGGGGGTCCCTACAGCGGGGCTGAGGTTCATGTCAGGGGGCGGTGGGGAGAAAGAGGTTCTGAACTTCTCTGACCAACAAAGGCCCTCCCAGACTTCCATGCCACACGCACCCAGGTGGGGCTGCGTCTGCGTCTCTGACCTGTTTTTCCTTATTTATATTTATCTTCGCTCCTGGAGCGATAGCACAGCGGTTGGGCGTTTTCCTTTCAAGCTGCCAACCCGTGTTCGATTCCTCTGCCCCTCTCGGAGAGCTCGGCAAGCAACCGAGAGTTTCAAGCCTGTGCGGCAGAGCCTGGCAAGCTACCCGTGCGTATTGGATATGCCAAAAACAGTAACAACAAGTCTCTCAATGAGAGACGTTACTGGTGCCCGCTCGAACAAATAGATGAGCAACGGGATGACAGTGACAGTGATATTTGTCTTTGGGGTTTGTGGCCATACCTAGTGGTACTCAGGGTTACTCCTGAGTCTGTGCTCAGAGACCCTATGTGGTACTGGGACCAAACCCAGGTCGGCTATGTGTGGACTTGTTTGTTCCATCATCGACTGACATGGCATGAGAGTGAAGGTCTTGGCAGCCCGAACCCATGGTGGACAGTGGGTGCTTTCCTCGATGCTGGACGAGAAGCAGGTGGAGGTGAGCACTGTGAGCACTGGAACAGAGCCAGGCATGGCAGCCCTGGGCCCACTGACTTGTGGCCACAGGGGTTTACAGGGTGCTTCACTAGGACCCTTAGTCCCATCAGAACCACCCTGTCCTTGGGAGTAGAGACACCAGCAGAGAAGCCAAGGTAGAGGCTGCAGTGTGGCCCAGTCCAGGTGACTGAGCTGCACCTCTGACAGCCCCTGAGATCGGCCAGTGGTCCCAGAGCACACTGGGATGGACAAAGCCACCTTCGCTGTCATTCACCATCTACAACGTCCTGAGCCTCCCAGAACCTGGTGACCAGCCCAGTGGACCTGTCTCTGTGCCAGCAGCTGCCCATGGGCCTGGGGGGAAGGAAATGGGCTTTAGGGGAGATCCAGCGGGGACAGGCAGGTGAGGGCCAATCTCCCTCTGCAAGTGTGTGGTCAAATGTGATCTTGCAGGAGGGAGGCAGGGCGAGCCTGGTCAGGGGGTGTGTTCGGGGGTCTTGGCAGTGTCCCATTCATTGCTAATGTGGGCCAGGATCGGTCACTGAAAAATCACAGAGTGCAGCTTGGGCATGGCCCTGTGGGAACACACACTAGAACAGGGATGCACGTGGTGAGTGTCCAGGACACCCAAGGGCTGTGCTGCTTCTGAGCGAGGCCCCCAGATCAGGCCTGGTTCAGGCCCACCGAGTCGCTGGTGCAGAGAGAGACTTTGGTTTGGAGCAGGAAAGAAGCTGTAAATCCCCATCACTGAGATGCACTTGAAGATTTGACTGGAGGCAGCTGCGGCCCCATGGTGAATACGTGTCTGGCCAAGGCGGGGTCTGTGTGCTGTCCAGCAGGGTCGCAGAGGCAGGGGCAAGTGCTCTTCTTGGGACATATGTGGGACAGCAGGAAACTCACCTCAGGTCGGACTCTGACGCTTCTGAGGGCGGCTATGCTCTTGCCTTCATCTGGACTCACTCCTCTGGGCAAGGGTACCAGACTCCAGGAGGACAGATGGCTCAGCTGGACATGGTGTGGACGGGACGGCGAGCTTGCTGACCTTATTCACACAGTGGGCTGTGGACTATCCCAGGACCGCAGTGCTCGGGAGCTTGTTTGTCACGAAGGAGTCCTGGTCCTTCGACGCTGCTGCTGCTGCAGAGAGCCAGGGCGGGAATGGTGTGTGTGTGTGTGTGTGTGTGTGTGTGTGTGTGTGTGTGTGTGTGTGTGTGTGTGTGTGTGTGTGTGTGTGTGAGGACCATGGTGATGGAAAGTCGATCACTTTCTGAGTGGCTGCTGTGTTGGTGGGACAGCAGGGACAACGGCATCGGCTTTGCAGAGTTATTTTAAGGACTGCATGGGATCATATTTGCAGTGTCCTTGTGAGCATTTGGCTTTTAGAAGACACAAATAAACGTGAGCAGGAGTGGCGGATCGCTGTCATTGGCTATTGATCAGCCCCTTTCCAGGAAGATAGATATGGACCTCCTTACGGAGGAGAAGCTATTTGCTGAGTCCAATGTACTTATTATTTTTTTTTCAGCGTGACTTCTTTAGTCCATCTCATTCTCAAAGTCTCTGCAAACTAGACAAATGTCACCAGATTTTTTTAAACTGCCCTTGGCTCCGAGCACTCGACCAGAAAAAATCATTCTCGATGTTTTTTCACCTTGAGGAGCCGAGTTTTCTGAATCCAATTTCCCTGTTTACTCTCCCAATGCTAATGTCGCTGAGCATGTACAAATATTCTTTATCATTCCAAGTAGGGCTTGGGTTTAATTACAGATCATGAGAAATGAGCGGAATGTTTGAGCACTTCAGAGCCTGGTGAGACTGATTGGTTCAGAATGGTTTGAGGCATTTCATTCCCTTGGGGGAAAAGCCGGTGCAGCTCCCTGGTGGCACATGAGGAATGAGGTGTGATGGGGCCCCGGGTGCAGGCCTGCTCCCTCGAGTGATCCATTAGGTCTGTGCTGCTTTCCCCAGGAGCACACGGTCCTCAGGCTGGGTAGAGGGAGAGGAGGAGGTGAGTGGGGAGGAGAAGGTTGGGGAGGAGGAGATGGGGGAGGGAAGGGACGGGGGAAGGGAAGAGGTAGAGGAGGGAAGGTGAGGAGGTGGAGGAGATGGGGGGGGATGGGGAGGAGGGGATGACTGAAAGATGGAGAGGAAGAGTAGAGGATGGAGGGTAGAGGACGCAGACATTGTGTGCCTTTGGGCTAAGAAAACGTACAAAATGTTTTTGTGTGTCGATTTTCACTTTTGCCTCAGATATGCAATAGCCAAAACTCAGGGCTCTGACACATTCCGTGTAAGAGGCCGGGCTTTTTGCACTACTCTGGTTTGGTTGTATGCATACAAGCCGGCCTCGTGAGCCCAGGGTTCCTGCTGAAAGCTGGTGCCTGCAGGGGAATTGGCCTGTGACTGTGGGTCTGTGCTCAGGGTTTCGTGAGCATGGAGTAAGGGCACACTTGGGCTGCGATGGCTTCATTTCTGCCCTGGGACACTGAGCTCATGCTCTGTCATTTCCATTTTTCTCTCTGCTTGATGGCTTCAGGGTAGGGCTTCTTGGGGTTCTGATGTGTCAGAGAAATGGTCGTAGAAGGACGAGGTCTCTTTCAACAAGTGGTGCTGGGAAAACTGGATAGCTACCTGCAAATAAATGAACTCTGACCTTTGTCTAATGCCAGGCATAAAAGTCAGATCAAAGTGGATTAAAGACCTCAATATCAGACATGAATCTATAAGGTTCACAGAAGAAAATGTAGGCAGAACTCTCCATGACATTGAAGCCAAAAGCATCTTTAAGGATGAAACAGCAAACATAAACAAATGGGACTACATCAAACTAAGAAGCTTCTGCACTTCAAAAGAAACAGTTACCAAAATACAGAAAGAGCTCACAGAATGGGAAAGAATATTTACCCAATACCCATCTGATAAGGGATTAATATCAAAGGATATACAAGACACTAGTAGAATTGTATAAGAAAAAAACCTCCAACCCCATCAAAAAATGGGGAGAAGAAATGAACAGAAGTTTCCTCAAAAAAGAAATACAAATGGCCAAAAGGCACATGAAAAAATGCTCCGCATCACTAGTCATCAGGGAGATGGAAATCAAAACAACAATGAGATATCATCTCACACCACAGAGACTGGCACACATTCAAAAGAACAAAAGCAACCAGTGCTGGCATGGATGTGGGGAAAAAGGAAGCTCCTTCACTGTTGGTGGGAATGGCCGACTGGTCCAGCCTTTCTGGAAAACAATATGGACAGTCCTTCAAAAACTAGAAATTGAGCTTCCATATGAACCCACAATACCACTTCTGGGCATATATCCTGAGGATACAAAAAAGCACAGTAGAAATGACATCTGTACCTATATTCATTGCAGCACTGTTCACAATAGCCAAAATATGGATAAAATCCGAGTGCCCTAAAACAGATGACTGGTTAAAGAAACTTTGGTACATCTACACAATGGAATACTATGCAGCTGTTAGGAGAGATGAAGTCATGAAATCTGCTTATAAATGGATAAACATGGAAAGTATCATGCTAAGTGAAATAAGTCAGAAAGAGAGGGACAGACATAGAGGGGCTGCACTCATTTGTGGAGTGTAGGGTAGCATCACATGAGGCTGACACCCAAGGACGGTAGATACAAGGGCCAGGGGCTTGCCGCATAGCTGGAAGACTGCTTCATGAGTGGAGGGGAGAAGGCAGATGGAATAGAGAAGGGATCACTAAGAAAATGATGGCTGGAGGAGCCAGTTGGGATGTGAGATGCATGTTGAAAGTAGATAATGGACCAAACATGATGACCTCTCAGTGTCTGTGTTGCAAGCCATAATGCCCAAAAGTAGAGAGATAATATGGGAAATATTGTCTGCCATGGAGGCAGGGGGAGGGTGGGAAAGGTGGATATACCCGGGATATTGGTGGTGGGGAATGTGCACTGGTGGAGGGATGGGTGTTTGATCATTATGAGATTGTAATCCAAACATGAAAGCTTATAACTATCTCACGGTGATTCAATACAATTTTAAAAATTAAAAAAAAAAGAAGGACGAGGTCTCTGTGCCCTAAACTTTTCCCAGAAAGTGAAAATCTGGTTGTGTATTTCAGGGTTTTAGCCTATCCCCTAAGCTGGGGGTCCCCAAACCTACATGGTCTGACCCCTGGTCAGAAAACGTCTTGCTTAGTGTAGCCTGTAGGCCTCCATAGGGGTGACTGCAGAAAGTAGCCCTATTCCCCCATTCAGTGGAAAATCTGATGACAGCCCCCTTGGGCGATGGGACCTGTAAACAGACACCTCAGAGCAGCAGAAGCAGGGAGCAGCGGGGGGCCAGATCAGATGGACATATGGGTCAGGGGGAAGCCGCGCCTGAGCTCTGTGGAACAGGGACACTCAGAAGCCGGGTCCCTTGGCGGCTGAGTGGGGGCTGAGGTGGGCAGCAGGACTGAGAACAGGCAAGTCCAACAGTTCTGTGGCTGGGGGACGTGGCCAGGTGGTGAGGATGTGGGGTGTGCGCGGCAGAACACAACTAACAAGGGCCATTGAGCGGCTCAGGGCAGGGGTGCATCTCCTTGTGGGCCCGGAGGCTGCCAGGATGCTCTGCCACCTTAGACGCATGTTGCATGCGTATCACATCCATGACACGTGGCCCGCTGCTCCCCATGTCCTCTTTGGTGGGAGGAGGAGCTGGCAGCCAAGCGGGCAGGAGGTTGGTGCTGCTGGGCCTAAGAGAGAGGCCCCTGGGCCTGTCTGTCTAAGCCTGTTGCACCTATGGGCGGCACCAGGGCCACCCCGCCCCATGGACTCACCTGCTCTGGGTCAGCAGAGGAGCCTACTCTTGCCACAGGCCTGGGTACGCTCGAACCCGCACAGGCGTTAGTCTGACCCACCAAGCAGGGGCCAGGAAGGTGGTGAGAGTCCCTGATTTCCGAGGTCTCCCCAGCCAACGTTCCGGTGTGACACCCATCAAATCCCACTCCAGAGCTCCCTGGAACCATGTCTCCGGGTGGTTTAGCAGCAGGCGCCTGTTACAACACGCAGTGCCAGCTGCACCAGCTCCACGTGGGGGTTGCCGGGTCCTTCAGGTTTAATAATTGGGACAAGCAGTTCTGAAGCTCAGAATCCCTAGAAGCAGCAGGAAGTGGTTTCAATGTGAATAGGGAAAACTCATATGAAACGAGGTGTGCCCTGGTCATTAAGAAAGCACTCAGGCCAGGCAGTGCGCTGGCTTCCAGGCAGTGTCGTCACGGAATGGGATCTGGGTTTTCTCTTTGTCAACATATGTTTCCATCCACACAGAATAATACAGATCAAAGGTCTTCACGCAGCAGTGTTTTAATTTTTACTATCTATTTATAATAAAACATTTAATTAAATATTGCTTGCTGAAGTGAGAAAGGGCAAAAAATAAGAATCCACTGTGAGCCACTTATTAGTTGGGTGTAAACTTCAGTGCAAAAGAGCACACACAAACACATAAATATTCATTCTTCCACATGTGTGCACACAGACATTGCCACACATAGGTACACACTCAGGCACAGCCCACACCAAAAGCTATGATCATTCAGCGTAGCAACATACATCTGTGTGCCTGTACATACAGCACCTTGCACACGCATAGACATGCACACACACTGCGCAAGCAGACACACAAACACCACGCACACACCACATGCAGACACACAAATGACATTTGTGCACATAGACATGGATGACACTTATGTCCACACAGATGTGGGTGACACTTGTAGATACATGGATGACACGTGTGTGCACAGATACATAGATGAAACCTGTACATATGCACAGAGACACTTGGATGATCCTTGTGCACACAGATATGTGATGACACTTATGCACACACGCAGACACATAGATGATACTTGTGCACACACAAAGGACCCTTCTGCATATACAGACATGTGGATGACACTTGTGCACAGCCAGCATGGGGCATGGCGGAGATGGAACTCCCGCCTGTGCCTATGCCCTCAGAGTTCCTGAGACACACGACTGCAGGCACTAACTGTCATCAGCCTCTACCACTTGTTAAACTTTGTCACATGCCCTGCACGGCTCTCCAAACTGCCCTGTGCGCTGGCCCTTCCGGAACTCAGGGACCCCAGGAGAGGTGGCCAGCAGCCCACAGAGTCCTGAACACAGTCATCCAGAGTCCTGCCGCTCTGAATCGCCTCTCACCAGGGGCCGGCACAGTGCTGTGAAGGGCACCAGCTGGACTGCTGCTGGCCACAGGCAGAGAAGAGGCTCAGGAACACCCTCTGGGCAGCTGTTCGGGGCCTCCCTCCCAGCCCCGTGTAGCATGTGTTCTGCAGAGGCCCCGACCCTCATAGCAACTGCCTGCGCTGAGCATGGCTCCTTCTCTGTGGGGTCACAGTGGGGAACACTCCGGTGTCTTCTGAAGTGCTGCTGCCGAGAGGCTCCACCTGGCCGGCCTGCAGGGGGACAGGACTGGAGCTGGGGCAGGTTGGATCCACTGCACAGCCCCCGGGACTGGAGACCCCGAGAGTGGGCTCCCGAGGCTGGAGCAGCTTCTCAGGATGCGTCTTAGCCCCTTTCCCAACCACCCTTACCTGGCGTTGTGTGATTCATGTTGCTCTGGGAAGTGCTGGGCAGTCAGAAGCTGGGGAATCTACCCACTCTTGCTGGGGGGCGGCACTGGAGCCAGATCTGTGTGAGACAAGGGGGTACCTGCAGGACTCACGCTTCTCAGACAGCCCATGAGCAGGGTCGATGGACTTCCTGGAGGGGGAAGATGGTCCCCCCAGCACTGGACTCCCCAGCACAGCAGCCGGAGTAGTGGGGAAGGAGTTGAGGCATGTGTGATGCTCCTGATACCCAGCAGGCCCACTACAAGCACTGCAGTTCTGAGCAAAGATTCCCCAGAATCTCTCTCATGTCCTGCTCCCCCACAGCCCAGAGCCAGCACCCAGATTCACCCCTTTACCTAAGTATGGTACCTTCCGGCACCCATTGATTTGATCTGACAGTCTGAACATTAACTTCTGTTATTTCCATTTGATTGTATTCATTTATGTTATTCCTCTATTTTTCAAATACGAGTGATGTCATAAACCATTAGTCTTCTTCTCTCTGGCTCATTTCTCTAACCCTGACACCCTGGCTCCTGCCCATTCTGAGTCTGGGCAGGGCTCGGCTTCCTACATGTGTCTGCCTGAGCACTGTGGCACCTGTGTGCAGGCTACAGCTCCCTCACCCACTCGTCCCTCCTGGGAGAGGTAAGGGCTCACCACTTGGCTGTGTAAGGGAGTGCTGCAGCTGTGAACGTGGGGAGTGGGTATCTCTGCCTCCCATGCATTTGTGTTTTGCAGTAAACACACTAAAGTGGGATCACTGGGTCACAGGAAAATTATGTGCTAAATTTACTCTTATTTATTCCTTGGGTCACACTCAGAAGTGTTCAGGGCTTATTCCTGGCTCTGTGTTCAGGGTTACCTCTTGGTGGGGCTCGGGGGATCATATGGGAGGCCCGGGATTGAACCCAGATCAGTGCATGCAAGGCAAGAGCCCTGCCCATTGTACTATCGCTCCCGCCTCTGTTCCTGGTTTCTGAAGCTTTGACACTAAAAGCACCACTGTCATGCCCCCAGCTGATACGTGGACCCTTCTCCCCACATCCTCTCCTGACTGGTTTTTGATTTTGTGGTGTGTATGTGTGTGTGTGTGTGTGTGTGTGTGTGTGTGTGTGTGTGTGTGTGTGTGTGTTGCTCACAGGCTATTCCTGGCTCAGGATCACTCCTGTGGTGCTCCCAGGACTACGCAGTGCTGAGCCTCCAACCTGGGCTCCCTCCTGCAGAGAATGTCTTCAGCGTCTCTGAGCCATGCCTGTTGCTCTGAGCCCTTATCAGAGGTGCAGTGGGAGCACACACCGCGCCTCTGACCTGTATTTCCCTGATGACAGAGCAGAGGCCTGTGGCTCACACTGCCTGCACATCTTCATAAGTGAAAATCTGCTGAGATCCTCTGCCCATTTTTCAGGGTTGTGGTTTTCTGTTGAGTGTTTTTAGATTTTAATATCACCTAACTATTGACTTCTTGCTGAAAATATCTTCTCCCTTCTCTAGGACATTTGGTGTCCTTATTACGGTGGATTTTTTTTTTTGTCACTGTAGAGCTTCATAGTGGATTTGTGTTTGCATTTGTTTATCTTTGCTTTTGTTTCCCTCACTCTCAGCCAAGTGCCCTACTCCCCCTCACCGCCCCCCCCCCCCTGCACGACATGTTGCTAAGAATGATGTCAAGAGCTCAGTGTCTGTCCAGGGATGCCAAATGCTGGGTGAGTTTGCTGCAGGCTCTGAGGATGAACATGGTGTCTGGCTGTAAGTGGGTCAAGCATTTCCAACTTGGGCTCTGTGCACAGAGCTTAATCCAAGGCGACGGGGAGAATGGAGAGGATGGGGTGCCCGGCGGATCTCATCAGGCACTGACGTGTATGTGCCTGAACATCGATTTGTTCCAGGCTCAGAGCTCCCGAAAGTGCAGGGGCTCTTGTCTTCCTCTTAATGGAGGAGGACGTGCACTCCCCTGGGCTCAGCTGGGGAGGTGGGTGAAGAGCTGGACAGCCAGTGGGCAGCCCCACAGCCTACACGCTGGACGGCTGCCTACACAGGGGCAATCTATAGCTCATTCCTGGATTGCATGCATGGGAACGCTTGCTGAGGGGCTGTGTGTATAAGAATGTGTGAATGTGTGTGAGTGTGGGGATGTGTGATTGTGTGTATGAGAGAATGTGTGTGTGAATGTGTGTGTTAGTGTGTGAGTGAGTTGTGAGAGTGTTTGTGACTGTTAGTGTGAGTGTGTTAGAGGGGCTGTGTATTGAGTATATGTATGAGAATGTGTGTGAGTGTGTGAATGTGTGCATTAGTGTGTGCCGGTGTGAGTGTTTGAATGTATTAGTGTGTGAGTGAGTTGTGAGAGTGTGACTGTTAGTGTGAATGTGTTAGAGGAGCTGTGTATTGAGAATGTGTGTATGTATATGAATGTGTGTATGTGAATGTGTGTGTTAGTGTGCATCAATATGAGTGTATGTGAGTGTATTAGTGTGTGAGTTGTGAGAGTGTTTGTGACTGTTAGTGTGAGTGTGTTAGAGGGGCTGTGTATTGAGTATGTGTGTGAGAGAATGTGTGTATGTGTGTGAGTGTGTGAGTGTGTGTATTAGTGTGCATTGATGTGAGTGTGCATGTGTTAGTGTATGAGTGAGTTGTGAGTGTCTGACTGTGTTAGTGTGTGTTGTGAGAGTGTGTGTGAGCATCTCTGTGTGTGTGCATGCGGCTTCCACATTCCTCCATGCTGACAGACACCCTGACTTTCTTGGTATGCGTGTTTGCCTAAAAGTGAACTCTCCTGTCAAAGCAGAGAGACGCCTGAGGTGGGAACCATGACGATAATTAGATGGTAATCCCTTCCGATGGGTGAGAATTAAAAAATCAAATTTAAAAATATATCCAGACTCAAGCCTAATTAACATATTTTATTGCACTACTTAGAAGTTCTTTTCTGAAAAAACAGGAAAAGACAAATTAGTTGGAGTGGGGGGAAGCCCTGTTCCCTGTGCCCTTCTGCCCAGACTCAGCAGTGAGGACCTGGTCTGTGGGAAGGACACTTCTGAGGGAGGACACGCCAGAGCAGGCAAGGACTCTACCAGGAGGGTTCTTACCTGCTCACGCCTATTCATACTCTAATTCTGAGTTTGCCTTCTCTTCCTCAAAGCTTTTGTGTCCTGCCTGTCCACCCCCACCCCCAACCATACAAGGCCCAGACCTGTCCTCCATGCTCTTGTGGTACTTTCCATACCCTAAGTCACTCAGCCTATGACTGTCAGTCCATGTGGTGTCATCTTGTTCACCATTGTCCCCTCACCCCATCAAACTCAGTATCATCTACACCTCTTCCTCCTCCTCATCCATCAACATCATCTCTTCCTCACCCTCACCGTCACACTTATCCTCACACCCTTATTCTTGCTCTCACCCTCATTCTCACCCTCATCATCACCCTCACCCTCATCCTCACCCTCACTCTCATCCTTCACCTTCACCATCATTTTCATTTTCATTCACCATCACCCTCACCCTCACCTTTACCTTCATCATCATCCTCACCCTCACCCTCACTATCACCCTCATACTTACCCTTAGCCTCACTCTCACCCTCACCCTCATCTTTACCCTCATCCCCACCTCCACCTCACCCCGAGCCACTGACCCCATGTCCCAGGGCTGAGCTGCTGACCCTATGAGTCCCCTAGAAGTCTCTCGGATGCTTTTGTACTCCTGTAGGTGCCCCCCACTCCCATCTGACCCCTGCCTGGCCTGCTCCAAAGTTTCAGGGTCAGAGGGAGGCCAGTCCAATTGTGGACACAGGAGAGATGACACTCTTATAGATTCAGCTCTGGGTTCATGTCAGTAGACACAGAGTGTTCTTGGCCCTGCCCACCATGTCCAGGCTCATCTATGAGCACAGCCACGCTCATTTGCTTCCATAAAAGTGTCCAGTGAAGCCGGACAGTGGAGAAGGGCCAACTCATGTGTTCACAGCATCTTATTTACTGTGGAAGGTGGCATTCAACCTTGTCCAATTCTTTGTTTACCCTAAAACCACTGTGTGTGTGTGTGTGTGTGTGTGTGTGTGTGTTCTGTTACTTTTGGCCTCCAGACCAAAGTGGAGAAACCTGATTACCCCACTTCCTGGGACCTCCCAGGCATACAGAGGACACAGAACCCAAAGCTCTGGGACTGGGCTGACTGGAACCCTGTCTCTAGTGACAGGACCAGCATTTGAATCACAAGCATGCCCATTCAAAGGGAGTGTGGGGGAATAAGTTGCCTATGCCCTGCCCAGGGCTAGTAAAGCATCTAAAGCCCTGAGCATCCACAGAAGATTGGTTCTAACCAGCCCGAAATACCAGTGGGCGGAAAATGAACTTCCTTCTCATCATAGGAAGCTTGTTTCCCAGGCTGCGAGGAGGCCCACTTATCCACAGGTTTTTGCCCTGGGAACATAGTCCAGCATGGCCCGTGCTGAGAGCCAGGAGCACCATCACAGAGGCTGATAAGACCATGCACGGTTTTGGGAGATGGGATAAAGTTCTGGAATGGCTAACCCTTCGAGCTGAACTAATAGCAAATACCATAAATTATTCACCTGTGATCCGTATTCCCCAGGCCCTGTTTTGAGTAAATGTCAACAGTCGGCCCCGAGGGGCTCAGAGAATGTCTTTACGCAGCCCTGCAAAATGAGCGAGACATTCAGACAAGAGGAGGCAGAGCTGAGAAACCAGGACAATGCAACGGCCTGCAGAACAGGAGGCTGAGTCACTGGCATGGCTCCAAGGTGCATTTCTGGGTGGATGGAGCCTAGGCAGGAGCCCATGTGAGGAACCAAGAGCAGCTTGGGCAGACAGGCCTGGAGTCCGGTGGTCATAGTGACCTGGAGAATGACACTCTTATAGAGGGCATGAGTCCAGGTAAGCGGTGGCAGGGGATGTCTGCTTGCTGCACCCCCTCCCCCACCTAAAACTGGGGGCTCTCATCCCAGGGCTGAGTTTCACCTCCAAGATCTTGGAAATTTAGGGCAAGATTGTCCACGTCTCTCAGTTCATTTAGAAACTCCAGAAATTCCTCTGTCTCTGGTTTCCTACCGCACATTTATTCATATGGTGAGATATTTTTATGCTGGGAGAGACACATAAAACGGATTCCCCATCTGTCACTCCCTGCACCCACCCACTGCCACATGGGGAGCCGCTGGTTTAGGTTGGTGTCCTCAGATCGCTCTGGGTGGCCCCTGAGTACCTTCCTGCTGACTGTCACTTAGGTCCCCTGCTTGTCCCCTCCCTGCCCTCAACAGTGCTTGTGGTTGTCCTGTGGGGAGGTGCATGGCAGCCCCTTCTCTGCCTGGGCTGCTCCTGCATCACAGACCCAGCCACTCTGGGTTCCCATCCCTGGGGACGGTGCTGCCAGCCGGCACATACAACTTTAGGAAGAACAGCAGTGTGAGGTGAACGGTCTCTTTGTTCTGTTTGGAGAGAACAATGCCTCGTGGCTGGAGATGAGAGTCCCACAGCACGCTGAGAATCTCACTTCCCAGGAACTCAAGAGGAGCAAAGTCTCTCCAGAGCTAGGCCACTCTGACGGTGAGATTCAGGTCCCCACGTGGTTCTCCTTGGGGTCCCTCTCAGCACCATCCTCTGGGGAGTGGTTCCTGTTTCCTTCTCTGACCACAGGCTGTGCTGTGGCGGTAACTCGGGGCTGCTACCAGAAAGAGGTCAGGAGATGTATGCAGGGACACATGCAGAATATATGTAAGAGGACATAAAAATGCAGGACACATTCATGCAGGATGCAGACTGCAGGACACACACTTAGGACTCGTGCATGCAGGGTACATTCATGACATATATGCAGAAAAAATGCATGCAGGGCATGTGCATGATTACGCAGATGGAGGACACACATGCATGGCACACACATGCAGGGCACAGATATATAGGACATATACATGACATACATGCAGAATGCACACACTTAGGACAAACAAATGCATGACACACATGCAGGACACACTCATTTTGAGACACATGCAAAACGCACATCCATAACACGCATGCTGGACCCAGACATGCAGGATTCACTCATCTGTGAGATAAATGCAGGACACACACATGTAGGACCAATTCATATGTGAGACATGCAAGACAAACACATACGTGAGATGCATACAGAACTCATGTGAGACACATGTAGGACACACACATATGTGAGAGGCATGTAGGACACACACATAAGTGTGACGTATGCAGGATGCACATCATGTCTGATTCCCTCGTCCCTCCCACCCTTCTACCAGAAGGTGTTTCTCTCTCAGGATGATGATGGATCATTTAAACTTCTGGTTTAGGTCCCAGTTCTTCCAGGGTTTTCATTTCCCAGTTAAATTGTGGATCAGTTGGGATTCACTGTGGTCTGTTATTGGAAGCACTGGGATCCAGTTCTTTTACTCCCACCCTTCCTCCCCATCATGCTAGAGAGGCCACTACAGGATGGGGGTCATTTTTAGCCCTTCAGTTTGTTTCCATCGGTCGTCTTCAGGTCACAATTATGTTGCTTTTGTTACTATGGCTGTTTTTTGCCACCAATGCCTTGCTGGACCAGGTTCTCTCTCTTCCTTCTCAGGTGTTCTTGCATTTCTGCACATCTATTTAGTGGACTGTGGCATCAGCTAATTCTCTGTCTCCATGCACAGTAGGACAGTGACTGCCTCGGGGCCCATGTAGCTCCTAAGAATGTGGCCTTGAGCTCTTTCCTGGACTTGCTGGGCCCTAACTCTTCCGACATGCACTTGTGCATGCTCACTTTCTCCAGTTTTGACCCTTTCTCCTGCTCTAAATGGGAGCCTCCCTTCTGCTCTAACTTCTCAGAGACTGTTTACCTCTCTGGCACCATTGATCTCTATATATTAAATTACGTTTTACTCCTGAATCTTTCCAGAAATGCTTAGTGTTTGCTCCAGTTTTCCAGACAATTCTCTTGGATTATTTTCCTGGCAACTATTGTCTCTGGCTCAGGGACAAATCCATGGACACTCCTTCTGGCTCAAGGCCTCCTGGAGGAGTTTCATGGACAGCGGCAGTGGATGTACTAAGTGACTTTTGTCCCGGAGCCCTGGACAGAGGCTCATAGACTGTCATATGTGTTGACTTCTCTTGTTTTCCATAGATTATTCAGTTTTGGTACTATTTTCAATTTGAAACAAAAGTTGCTCAAAATGGGGTTTTAAAAATATGTTTTATTTAGGGACTGGAGCGATAGCACAGCGGGTAGGGCGTTTGCCTTGCACGAGGCCAACCTGGGTTCGATTCCCAGCATCCCATATGGTCCTCTGAGCACCGTCAGGAGTAATTCCTGAGTGCAGAGCCAGGAGTGACCCCTGAGCATCGCTGGATGTGACACAAAAAGAAAAAAAAAGAAAAAAATATGTTTTATTTAATCTTATTTCTTGATAGGTTTTCATGGAAGTAATTTCAAGCTTTATGAGTTTGAAAACTTGTTTTGACCATGTAGCCACCAGGAAAAATTGTAGACAAGAAGTCCCTTTTCTAAACATCTCACCCACAGCCGTGCAGACAATTCCCACTTTCCTGTACCCAGGCTGCTCCTGAACCGTCACTGCTGGGGTTATCCTGTGAGTGTGTATTCTCTCAGATTTATCCGTTCACCTCATGGTTTTAACCTCATGCATTTTCTGTTCACCTCTGGGGTAACTTTCGCTCCCATTCACATGGCTGCACGGAGGGGAGAGATGACAGGTCTTGTTTGAGCATTTGTACTTGAGAATTGCTGGTGGTGGGAAAGACGTGTTTCACTTCATAAGAAAGCCCTGTTTTCTTAACCTTCTTCAGAGGACAGGCCAGCACTGTCTTTCTTCGGTGGGTGATGCTGCCCCTCTGAGGTGCTGGAATGATTTAGGGGCAGTGGTAGCCCAGGGCCAGAGGTGGGGCTTTCTGTTTGTTTGCTCAAAGCAGGTGGATTTCCAGTGGTCCTGGAGTCATTTTGTCCTGGGGCTGGATGGTGGACAGTTTGGGATCCGGGGTGACAGTCTGTGTATTCTCTCACTGTGTCTGCAGCTGCTGTGTTCGTGCCGATGGTCACAGTGAGGGTTTCCTCGAAGCTTTGGTTCTTGTTGCACAGGTAAAGGTGGGGGCAGCAGCCTGCAAGCACAGGCCCATGGGCTGGACACTCAGGAGGACCCGCCGGCTGTAGACTCTATCTTGCTCACAGAGGCCACTCTATCGCTGGAGGCAGCCGCCTGGTCAGGCGAAGACTGTGTTGCCGAGACAGTCTCTTTCATTTAGAGCTTATCAATTTAACATGATTCTTGTACGCACAACCCCCTCAGAGAAATATCTTCCACAGTATTTGACAGAGTGACCCAGTCGGGTAGACACAGGAAATCAGCAGCAGCTCTCTGGCCTTTCCTCATTCTGACAGTGTCATTTGGCACCTCACCATCAATCTCCCCGAGTTCCAGCCATGCTGCACCCGTGAGAACTCAAGGGGCTTTAGCGTTTTTCTTTTGGCTATTCTAATAATTGTAGAGATTGTGAACTGTGATTTCACATTTACTTGATGTGTGGTTTTGAACTTTGCCTTCTATCTCATCTCCTGTGAAGTCCAAGACTTGACCCACTTTTTATTATATGTTTGCTTTATTTTTTCTGAGTTTTAAAAATTCTTTTTCCTGGGGACATAGTTGCAATTATTTTCTCCCAATTTTCACCCTTACCATTTTTTTTTCCATAAAGTACCTCTGGCAGACCATGAGTTTAAAATTTTGGTGCAATTTAGCCTAGTTTAAGCCTTTTCTCTGATATGAATTATAATTTTAGTGTTATGTTTAGGAATGCATTTTTTCAAGATTTTCTGTGCCTTTTTTTACAAATTGTATGGTTTTTATGTTTTATGTTTATAAGAGCATTTGGAGCAATTCTTTATGAGCAAGATGAGCTTTAGATTAAAGTTCATTTTGCTTATACATAGCTGCAAATTGTTCCAACACCATTTAATGAAAAAATTATCTTTTTCAATGGATTTGCTTTTGCACCTTCATCAAAATTTGCATTCAGATAATCATATTTTTGTGGGAATTATCTGAACTCTGGGCTCTCTCTCCAACTGATCCAACTGATGAGCATCTAACACACATGCTTCCTGTATTCTCTTCATGGCTGTATGGGAACATGCACATGTTCCAGCACATGCATTCACGTCACATGTGTATATCTGTGTATACAATGGTAAACTTGTGTTTATATGTGTACAGATGCATAGGTACACAGTACATGTGTGCATAGGTGTGTGTACATGGGTACACAGCACATGTATGTACGTGTATACACATGCACAGGCATGTGCTAAGTGTGTGCATACATGTATAAGTACATGGCATACATGTGTATGTATATGTGTGTGCATGTTCACAGGTATACTTGTGTGTATGTGCATATATATAGTGTGTGCATGTATAGGTACACAGCACATGTGTATGTATATATGTGTATACACATGCACATGTGACTATGTGTATAGATGTGGAACAGGGAACATAAGTGGGAGGATTGTGGGTCATGTAAGAGGAATATCAGATACCACATGCTGACCCCACATGCTGTGATATGCTCATGCATGTTTGCAGAGGTCCTTTTCACTGTTTAATGTCTTAGCTTATATTTGAGTTAATTTTGTTCGGTTTATTTGTACAACAGTTTTGCTCATTCTGGCAATTGCCTCGTTTCCTTAAGGGCAATTTGGAAACAGATAGGAGAAGTGTAACTCCGCTTAAGGAAGCTGGTATAGACGAACTGTGACGGAGACCACACACAAAGGAAGCCCGAGCTCCCTCTCTCACTCCCTCTCAACTCCAAGTCTGAAACTGCCCTCCCACTGGCCTCTGGGTTTGGGCCCCGCCCCCCGCCCCATTCTCTCTGAGTCTGGAACTGCACTCCCTCTCTGTCTGAGTCTGGAACCACACACCTCAGAGGGGTGTGGTTCCCACCCATCCTTCTCTCTCTCTGAATCTGAAACTGCTCTCTCTCTTTTGCTCTAAACTGAGCTCTAGGCCTGGGTCACACTGCAGAGCCCAAGGTCAGTGCAAATCAGGTGCATGGCCTCAGGTCTCAGATGTGACCCTTTGGTTCTCAGGAGGCAGGGGGCATCGTGGAGCATGAAAACCCGATACCCCTTAGCTTTGTACCCTGACTAAGTTTTCAGCTGCTGGATCTTTGTCTGCCAAAGGCAGGGGCTCCTCATGCTCAGGCCCAATGTCCCCGCAAGACCAGAAGCTAAGCTCTGGCACACAGAGCACCCCCCACCAGTAGTGCCGGACAGTGAGTCCCTCACCAGGCACACAACTGCATGTACCACAGTCACCCACAACTGGCCTTGGCTATGCCCACCTCGTGAAGTGGACCTGAAACCTGGGTTCTTCCTCTGAGGCCAGACGTGTCAGAGAGCACTTTAGTGCCCATGAGTCTGAACCTCCTCATGTGGGCTCCCAGCAACTCGCAGCCACCTCCTGAGAATGACTTCCTGGCCCTGCCCCTGTGCCCCTCTGTTCCCAAGAGGAGAAGAACGCGGCACGGTCAGATCAGAGTCACAGAAGGAGGACATGGAGACCAAAGAGACCTGTGCTGCTGCTTGGTGCTCCCTTGGTCACACTGCCTGGGTGCTCCCCTGGCCATGCTGCAGCTCTGGCTGCTATCTGGGTTCTCCCCTGGCCACGCTAGCCAGGGAAGAGGGTAGGGCTGGCAGAAATCAGGGAGAGTGGCCGAATGATCATAAGGTAAATCAAGGAGCTCTGAGACCTGTCGCCTCGATTATTTGTAGTTAAAGCATCATTATGAGCAATTAATGAGCAGCCATATGGCACTTCTCCATGTCTGAGCAGTCGGAGATGCTCTGGGAGGCTGGACCCGCTGAGGCCAGGTGGTATAAAGCTCCAGATCCTGTGTGGGCAGAGGGCAAAGGGAATTGGCAGAACTTACAGAGCCACTTTGCATACACAAACATGCTTACACACCTACAGATGCACACACAGGATCACACACACACACACACCCACAAGTGCATACACAGGCTCACACAAGTCTCATATACTAACAAGTGCACACTTACTCATGCTCACAGGTACTATACATGCGCACACAGAGACTCAGAAACATGCACACACACTCACAGGTGCACATACATGCTCATACATTCACAGTTGCACATGCATGCTCACACACAGGCTCACACACATGGTCACACATTCAGAAGCACATACATATGCTCACATACAGGTGCACAAACATTCTCACAGGTACATAAATGATCACACAATGTTTACACACGCACATATCACACACAGGTACACACACATACACTCATATGTGCATATCTATGCTCACAGGTATATAATGCTCACACAAAGGCTCATACACTCACAGGTGCATACACACAGGTACACACATGCTCATGGGTACACACATGTGCACATGCTTGCACACATACTCACAGGTACACATAGTCTCACATGTGCACACAGAGTCACACACATAAACACACCAGTGCAATCACACACAGGTGCACACATACTTCTCTCAGCAATGTCCTGACTGCTTTGTTTATTAGAGTTATGATACTGATATTTGAGATTAGGTAACAATAATTCCTTTAGGAATCCTTGAGAGGTTCCTCTACACTAAAGAGTTCCTTGACAAAGAGAGGGAGACTGATAGGTGTGTGTGTGTGTGTATGTGTGTATGTGTGTGTGTGTGTGTGAGAGAGAGAGAGAGAGAGTGTGAAAGAGAAGAGACTATGAGTGTGTGTGTGCACATCCGTGCTGAATTACAAGGCCAGTGCTTTTGTATCTGGACTGAAGAAGGTTCCAGGTAAAAGGTTCAGTTCATTTAGATCTAATTTTGTTCAACTTCCCACCAGGGACTGTTCCTGGGGGGAAGATGGAGATTGTCTCTCTGCCAGGGCTGATATCCCCTATTCTTGTAAGTCCTCCCTAAATGCTGGTTCTGGGGAAATCAGCTGCTTATAAAGGTACCTCTGATGCCAAATGCTACTTAAAATGAAGATTATTTAGCTTTTAGTTAGTTAAAGATATTTGATGTAGAGTTGCACTTTTAGAGCAGGCTACCAAGTTATCCTAACTACTGAAAAATGCATAATAAACATGTAAGTGTCATTGTATTGGCTTGTTGTCCCAGGAAATAACTAAATATGCATTTCCTAACCAGTTCAAGCCTGGACCTAAGCTGTGTGGCACAGTTTCCTTCGCTTACAATTCCCTTCTACATAGAGCAACACTGTTAGCATTTTTTAACCCACTAAAGGAAGTCCCCCAAGTATGTATGACTTATATGCGCAATGTCACATGACTAGCAGATACTTCAGAACCCTGAACACAAAATCACTAAGGGACAGGGTGGGGCAGTGCCTTTAGTTTCACAGTTAAGAGCTGGTGCTGGCAGGAGTGGTCGAGTTTGAGGCCCTGAGTGTGACCCCAACCCTGCACCAGCCCTGTGCACCCCTGGGGCATCCCGTGATCCTGAGTGCTATGGAGCCACTGTGAGAGCCAGCACTGCCCTGTCATGTCAGCACTGCCCCTGACCAGGGCTACCCAGGCTCTGCACTGCCAGATGTGAACTGAGAGGAAATTTGGGGAATGTTCACACTTTAATCCCATTCCATGTGAAAAATTCTTCATCACAAAGACGGCAATAGAATAATGAATAAAAGTGAGCAAAAGGTGACTTGAAACTCCAGTGAGTGGTTCTGGTCCGACAGAGGCAACATTGGAAGCCGAGAGTCCACTGGGACCAGTCCAGTCTGGCAGCTCGTTCCTCCGGCCTGCTGGAGTCAGGGGTCCAGGGGACAGTGTCACATTGAGAGCTGGCATGTTTCTTCAGGGTCACTTTCTGTCTCACTGATGTGCAGGGGAGGGAAGCCTCCTCAGAGACAGGTGCCTATTTCCTGGCTGCCCGACACTCTCCCAAGGCCAGGAGTCACTGTGGCTGAGCCCAGGATGTGTCCTGCCGCTAACCTGCCAGCCCCTGTCAGAGCAGACAGTTCCTGCATTGGCTGGGCTGCTGTGGTCTGATTTAGATGTTCTCCTGCCCCTCCCCACCAGCCCAGGTCAGCCCTGCAGAGACGCCTGCCACACCCAGTCATACTCCTGTGCATCAGTCCCCAACACACAGGAGCACCCTCAGTGCTGATTTCTCCCGAGGCTGAGGCTGACGAGCTAGTAGACACCACCTCAGTAAACCAGGCAGTGTGAGCAGAGCTTGGCCTCAGTTTGGAACCAGGTGAACCCCGCCATGTTTCAATTGCTTTAAAGACAAAAGAATAGCCAGGTAAAATTTCAGGGTAGCTCTGCACATAGCCACTGTCGTGGCTTCTCTGCTGTTATATAGGGTTGACATGAACACACTAGTTAGATCATAACCTAGTATATTGTCAGTGATGGTGACACGTCATGATTTATAATGCCACGTACCCTCTCAGGTTCTGTGGGCATCAGAACAGGTTCAGGTCAGCGTGGTCTTGGCAGGAAGCGTCTGTCTCCAGGAGCCCCGGCTGACATGCAGGAAGGTCACTGGGTGGGTCACATACCACATGGTGGGAGAGGGTTTGAGTTGCCTCTGTGCAGCTTGTTTTCCTGAACCTGCCTTTCCTGAAGAGTTGGTTCACACTCAGATAATTTTCCAGGTAATGCCTTAATAGAATCTTTCATAGGCAACATACTCAGTCATTACTTGATAAGCAAATAAATCACAATTTCTACAATGTACCTATGACATTAAAGTCACAGATTTAATCACCCAAGTCAAACGCCATGATATCTGGCAGTTAGTGGAAGTAAAAGGCAATTTTCTGAGTGAAGTGTCAGCATTCAGAGAAACTTTCTGAACACCCTTAGAAATCCTCTGTTCTCCAACACATATTTTTTAAAGATCAGGGCCCACAGTTTTCCCTTCTCAGTGGCCTGTGGTAATTTAGTGACAAGTGGGCTTGTCCCTTCTGCTATCAGCTGCCACCCCGGGGATGGTATCTGACTCTTAGTGTCTGTGTCACGGGACTCAGCAAACCTGTTGACAGCCACACAGGTTGAGTGTGTTAATGAGAACATCATTTTATTCTTCCACAACACACTTAAGTTCTAGGGATTTGAAAAGCTATTTTAGGATTTGGGAGTTTCTTTTCTTAATTTCTCGGTTCTCAGCTGCCCTAATGATGAGTGATGTTTCCAGAAAAATATCTGGCACATAAGGAACCAAGTTCCCTAATGTGTGAGGATAAGTGTTTTCTGCATTAAAAGCTAAGATTTTATGATTTTTTCTATTTTGTAGCACTGTAGCACTGTCATCTTGTTGTTCATCGATTCGCTCGAGCGGGCACCAGTAATGTCTCCATTGTGAGACTTGTTACTGTTTTTGGCATATTGAGTATGCCATGGGTAACTTGCCAGGCTCTGTTGTGCAGGAAGGATACTCTCAGTAGCTTGCCGGGTTCTCCAAGAAGGATGGAGGAATTGAACAAGGGTCAGCCGTGTACAAGGCAAACGCCCTAACTGCTGTGCTCCAGTTCTGTCCTATATTAATACCTAATATTAGTGAATGGTTATTGTGTGCCCTTGTGTCTGCTATTCAAATTGTCCTGACCTAAAGCCTGTCTGCTGGCCAGGCCCTCTCACTATTCGGTGCCTTGAGCCTTTGCATGCAGACATCTCGTCTCAGCCCAGCCTTCTGAGTCCCGGGACTCTGCATCCTTGTCCAGGTTCAGGGTGGCAAGGTGGGGCAGAGCTGAGGCAGGTCACTGAACTCAGCCCCCCACCCCTGGGTCTCAGACAAAGGTGTCTGGGCCCCATTTGGCCAAGAAAAGACTGTGGGGAGCTGGGCAGGAGCAGGGAGGATGGGGTGTCCCTGTAGGAGCAGGAGGCCTCCCACTCCGTTCTGACTGGCCTCACCCAGCCCTGGACAGCGGCAGAGCCTGGCTCTACTTTCCGGGCCTGTGCATGGGCTGCAGGTGAAGCAGAGGACACTGCCCGAGAGGGTCCTCGCCGGGGATGGGGACAGGAGCTGAAACCTCAGCAGACAGCTCACTCAGCTGAGTTCTCAGCATGGCGTTGATTCTAAGGACTGCTTCTGTTCTCATCATCTCTTTCGGGAAATGTTTCCTGGTGCTGTCCAGGGGCCATCTCTGCTCAGGGCACAGCACCTCCTCCAGGTCCCACTGGACACCATGGACCACCATGCTGATGCGATTCCTAGAGGCCCACCAGGCACACAGGGTTTCGTGCTCTGTGGAGGCTCTGCCCGGGGAGGCCTGAAGCTGCATCCATAACCATGGCATGGTCGGCTATTCCCTCTCAGGCACTGCCTGCAGGTTGGTGTCCCTGCAGGTTCAGGATCGGCCTGTCCCCCACCCCCTCTCTGGACGCCAATGTGTGCCACTGCTGCTGCTGCCTCAGGGAAGGCCTGGGGCTGCTGGCGGGGGCTTATGTGCAGGACCGAGGGCTGGGTGTGGGGCAGAGGCATCTGCTGCCAGCTTTCCCAGCCCTCCTGCACTCACTTCCCCAGGGCAGCCTCAGCTCCCAGGCACCCAGTTGGTTCTGGGTGCACTCTGGGTGCACTCTGAACTTTATCCCAGCCCTGCAGGAACTGTTGGGCTCACCTGCCTTCAGGAGTCCCGGAGTTGAGCTCTGGGCGCATAGGGGTCAGCCGCCCTTCTCTGACTTAGCTGGCATCTGTGGTGCCCCTCAGTGGCAGGGTCAGCCTCAGTTTCCTGTTCTCCTGGCAGCCATGCCCCTACCATGACCCTGCACAGTGCTCACATGGGGACAGTCCTCCCCAGGAAAGGTGGATTCATGTTGTACGTGGGAGCAGTCACTCCCTAAAATAGAAGTATTTTCTTTGGCTCCTCATAGGACCAGACCCAATAATAATGAGGATAATGATCTACAGAAATGCAAAGTCTTTAGATTGTTATTTTTGCTGAGGACCATTTAATAATCCCAATTTACTGCCTATTTCCACTGGTGATTGTTTGGTTTTTCCTCCATCCTGTGTTTGATGGCTTGATGTTGGTGCATTGAGTTTCCAGATGCTCCCTGTGCTCTGCGCCTAATTATCCCTCGAAACAGTTGCATCAACCACTTGGAAAATGGGTGAAGGATTGTGGAGGTGCAGGAAGTGTGTGTCGAGGTCATTGGGGGCAAATGCAGCCACTCTTGGCTCTGAGCGGACAGTGTCCTGACCCCCATCGCGCAGGTGCCCTGTCCCACCCTGGAGAATGAGAGGGAAAGGAGGAGAGCCCTTGTTTAGGGTCCGCACTCAGATACCTGTCCACCGCATGCTGGCCATCAATCTGCTGCTCTGGGTCCCCCTTGTCCTCTCCCGCCCTGGGTGGCTGTGCTGTGCGACGGCTTCTTCCTCAGGTGCATCTGTTTCCCCAGGTCCCCACTTTTTTTCTCCAGCACACCGTGCCCTGGGGCCTTGGGGCAACCCCACTCACTGCCTTGGGGTTAGAGTCTCTTTAGGTCAAAGGGTCCCTGGGTGTGGGAGCTCTCTGACTCACTCTCAAAGTGAGTCAGACACAGCCATCCGCACTCACTGGAGTCTGGTGATTTGTACCTGAGAGGAGGGATCGTGACTTGAGGTCCATGTCCTGCCAACAGTCACCCCGTGGATCTGCAGGAAACAGGTTCTTGGCACTTGCAGGACTGTCCTGAGGGTCCAGCCTCCTCTCTCGGATGTCAGCTCTCTGCGGTCACTCCTCTCCGCTCCTGGGGCATCGGTTGTCTGCAGTCACCCTTGCCCCATTCCTGGGCACAGAAGCCCCTTTCCCCTGTTTGCAGGATGGTTTCCACCCACAGCCCTCCCTCAGGGGTGCTGGCTTCTAACCCAGAGAGAGGCTGAAGGTAGCAAGCAGGATGCAGTTTCACAGGGAAATGTCCTCAAATGCATTACCACCTTCCAAGGCTGCAGTTGAGGACAGCGAGAAGAGGACTGCAGGCAGCTTTGTGCACTGACTCCCCATGGACACAGGGCCCAGCGCTGAGCCCCAGGTGGGGGCCTTGAGTATGCACTCAGCCCTACACACATCTTTGCTCTGTTCCAGCACCCAGTCAATGCTCATTCGTCTCATCTTCAAGTTGCGCCCACTCCCGGACACGCTCCTGGTGATGGCGATGACGGGCACAGCTGTTCGGCTGGCTGGGGGCAGGTATCCAGCCCCCACCTCCTCCAGGCAGCCCGCCCAGTGTCTGCTGCTGTCTGACAGGGCGCCCACACCACCTCTGCACCAGCTGTTCACTCTCAGCCCAGAGATTGTTCTTTGCATTAAATGCTGCACTGCCACAGGACTGAGCTGTTTCCACAGCAACCTATAAGCCGGGGTAATTTGATGCCAGGCCTGCCTGAACTTTTTTCCTTTAAGTTTCTGCATGTCTGCATAAACACTCATGTGTTTCCAACCTGAGTCTGGTTTTAGAGTGGAAGTCACGAAGCTCCTGACCTTGCTGCAGCTCCCAGCCCATCTGTGCTTTGTGCTATTGTCTGAGCAGCTCATTTCCGTGAGGAAGTGTTGTCACAGCACTCCCAGGCTGTGACAGGCCCCTGTCTTGGCCCCTCGGGTCGGGAGGGCAGGGCTAGCCCAGGCTCTTGGGCAGAGCTGCCTGGGTGGGAGTTCCAGCAGGACTTGAGAGGAACAGTTTGCTGTATGCTGCTGGAGCCATTGGGTTTCAGCCAGAACACAGCTCTCCATCCTTCACTTCTGCTTTAATTCTGATCACTCAGAGGCCCAGGGATCAGCTCAGAGGCAATCCTGCTTCTGGAACTTATTTCCGTCACCAGCACCCACATAATTCTAAGTTAGAGAAGTTAGTTAGCACAAAATATGCTTTATAGTAAGCATTCACTTGTATCACTTGTCATTCTGTTGTTCATCAATTTGCTTGAGCGGGCACCAGTAACATCTCCATTTGTCTCTGTCGCATGCTAGTGTAGCCCAATGACGTCTGCTTGCTCCAGGAACATGAAGAGCATCAAACCGTATGTTCAGGGTCTTGATGAAGAAGTCTGACCATCTTGTAGGTGAGTGGCCAGGAGTTTTTTTGACGTCTTGTGGAATCCAGTCAGTAATGGCTCTAGTCCAGAGGTCGTCTCCAAATCGCCTTACGTATCCAGCCCATCTGATTTTTGACTCCTTGGTAAACGAGACAGCGTCCCTGATCCTCGATCATAGACCAGATCCCTACTCTCACTTGACTGAAACGTGATACTTCAAGCACAGCTCTTTCGATACCTCTTTGGGAGACCCGAATAGCGTTCTCATCCTGTTTTCGTAGGGCCGGGTCTCTGAGGCATATGTTAGTGCAGGAAGAAGGTGGAGTAGTAAATATTAGCTTCAGAAAACTGTGCTTTGGGTCAACTCCTCTATATCAGGACACAGCAATGCCAGCCGAGAGGATTCTGCAACCCAGGAAGCATTTGATGGTAATTGGATCTGCTGAGAGCTGAGTCTAACTCTGCTATATTTATGTTCTTTGTATGTCACCAGCTCTGGTGCATAGCTGAGACTCAGTTGAGACTTGCTGATTGTTTGCACCCCTTATTTATTTATTGTTTATTAATTTTGGTCTTGGGAATGCTCCAGCCACAATGCTGGGAGGAGTGAAGCCACACTAGTGGGACAAGAGGGTATTTGCTCTCATCCCATCCCCAGGTGGCTGCCCCTGGTGTCCTCCTTCCATCCTCATGAGCCACTCTGCTTTAAGATTGCCAGTGACTCAGGGCAGCGTTCCAAGACCCGTGGGTGAACCCCTCCCACTGGCCACCTTCAATGCAACAGCTCTCTTAGCTGCTCGAGGACCGGCTCAGAGTGCCAAGGCTGGGCTGTGCACTATGTGAAACTGAGCACGGCAGGAGGGTGTGCAAAGCTGCACTGGGGGGCAGAGAGCAGCTGAGAAGAGGTCATGGGCAACTTCAACCCCGTAGGCTTCCTTCTGCAGTTCTCGCTGGTTCAGGAGAATGTTTTCTTTATGCAGAGTAGGATGTGCTTATCTATGGTGGAGAAATCGGGGTACTGGTAACTTAAAGGGCGTGGCTGCCTGTTTCTTGCTGCCGAGTATCTGCTAATTGTGACTTGTGGCAGGAGTTTAAGACGGCGCCTGAACAGATAAATTAAAGAATTAATTGCAAATATAGAAATTTAAATTAGCAAAAAGTGCATTATGAAAGATTTCAGTATAATTGTTTCATTACAGAAATATAAAAATTCATGGAGTCTTATGAACCAAAGGCTTTTTATATCTGCTTTAATAAATAAGTTAGAAAAAAATTAGATTTAGAATAGATTCACATTCAAAGTTGAGCATTTAGTACAGAGCTATTAAGAGCTATTAAAGTAGTTTAAAAAAAAAGGAGCTTCTCCCCAGCAGCCCCGGGTTCTGGGCACTGAGCCCCACACTGAGGACGAGGCAGAGAAGAGGTGGAGCCCAGCACTCTGGGTAAGTGTCCATTCCCGGAGCACGGGGGCGGGCGGGAGGGGAGGCGTGGCGCGGGCAGGCATGAGGGTAGCCATGCGGGTTCTAGGATTGTTTGAGGTCTGTTAGAAGTCTGCGCTGCTTCTGACAGGCCTGGGAAGCCGCAGGAAGATTTTTAACCCTAAGGATGACATGCTCAGACCTACATCATACGTGCACATCAAGCCTGGTTAGCCGGGGGAACAGGGAGGCAAGCGGCTGTGAGACTCACAGGGTGAGAGCAGCAGGGCCCCTGAAGCTGGGAAGAAGAGAGGCAAGGTCACCAGGTAACTGGTGGCGCCTGGCCGCTGAAAGGGGCGGGTCTGGGATGGGAGGCCACGCCTCTGGGGCGGGCTGAAGTCTGGATAAGAGGGTGTGGGATGCGGGACCCTCTGGCCAGAATGGAGGATCCTGACCTAGTAGTGGGGACAGAGATCCAGCTGATGGGAAGGAACGACTGTGGTTGAGTGGGAGGGCGAGATCAGCCGAGATGAGGTCAGAGATGAGGTCGAGAGTCCGAGCGGTTTGGGTAGAGGTCAGCATCCCCAAGACAAGCACCAGAGTTAGTGTTGACTGCTAACGGCCTGCCAAGGAACGGCGTGAATCAATGGGAATCGCACGGAGGTGATTCCTTGGCAATAATCATAGTGAAAGTTGAAATGAAAATAACAATAAGGTAATCAACAGCTATTGATCACCTTTTCTGATATCAGGAACTCAGAGAAATGCTTTAAAGTTGTCATTTCCATTAACCTGCACGAGATCCCTGGGCATGTGTCCTCCCTTTGGAAATGTGGGAACTCAAACCACAAGGAGAGTTTGGTGTCTGAGTTGGGTGCCCCCGGCCCTGGCTGTCACTCAGACGACTGATGCATCCCTGGTAAGAGACAACCTTTTCTGATCATTAAGCTCCAGAGGGAAGACAACGGTGTTGCCTACCCCGTAGTCTGTCTTAACTGCAGGATCAGGGAAGTGGAACTGTCTGGATGCAAAATCACGTCTCGTGCCTAGCCTTAGAGTAGGTGAGAGTCACATTTTATTCTTCCTGACAGGGTCCCCAGGGGTCAGTTACCTGTGCTGCCCATGCCTGAGGGGGCCACAGTGCTGAGGGAAAAGAGCAGGACAATTTTTTAGTCCTAATCGAACTAACCTGATGACAGACTAAACCATGAACAGCTGATAGTGGGAAATGCAAGAGCCCCAAGTGCACAGTGCTCCCATGTGTACATGTGTACACTCCCAGATACACTCCCATGTGTACACTCCCAGATACAGTGCTCCCCACTATACAGTGTGCCCAGGGACACCATAGGTACAGCTGTACTGTAGACTTCAGATTGGATGAAGTCAGGACTTGTAAGCAAGATGGGTCTTAAGCTAACTGATACTCTGAGAAGTCAGAGGAGCGTATGCACAGTGGGAAGTGGAAGTTGACACCCCTGGCCACAGGAACCATCAGGGTACAGGACTGAACCCATGCTGAGCCCCATGTCACACTGAACACAGCACAGGACTCAGTGAAAGGACAGGCCTCTGCAGGACATTCCAGATTTTTGCTGAGATCCAGCGCAGTGAGTCTCAGAGCCGGTGGACGTGGCATCTCCCTGGTGTCCTTAGCATAAAGCGCCTGGCGTGACCTGCGCACATGCGGGCAAGTCGGACCACAGGCCGACTCAGAAGTGCCAGCAACAGCGCCCCTGCAGGGGAGTGGGCAGAGAAGCTGGGTGTGTTCTTGCCAGCCCTGCTGTGTCCAGAAGTGCCGGGCTACACCCCACAGTTGTGATGTTCCCACGAAGAGGGAAAAAACCCTCCTGGGCATTGGTCCCACACGAGGGCATCCATGTCCTCCTGCCTCGGCCCTGTCACCAGAGGCCAGGGAGGCAAGCCTTGCACTTGGCTCTGTGGAGAACCGTCTGCTGCTGGAGAAGGCTCAGCTGAGGGATGTGCGCCATGTCAGCAGTGACGAAGATGAGTGTGTCCTGGCTGGCTTGGAGAGGCGTGTGGCAGCCTGTGCTGTGCTATGAGGGCGCCTCCCCGCACACGAGCGAGGCAGTGGAGACAGCTTGCAGCTGTCCCTGCCACGGAGCTCATTTTTCAAGGGCACATGTCTCTTTCATCTGGGTCTGTGCTTGGCAGATCTGGGTATGAAGCTTGGCAGAGGGCCTAGCCTGGAGCACGTGTGGGCTCCACTTTCCCCATCACCTCGCTCTCTCCACGTGCACACATGTGCCCCTGCAGAGACATGAAGCCACTGCTTGTGTGAGCGTGAACACGGGCACTGCAGCCTCAGAAGACGACCAAAGCCTGACTTGTAGATGGGTCAACATCCGGATTTATCAAATGGGAACAAGCAGAGACTTCCGGAGCTGGGATTTCAGTGGGATTTTGAGACTGGACCATGAGACACTCCCATGGACGTTCTGCCTGACCCCACTGACCACGTGGGGAAGGAAGGCCATGAGGATGGACAGCCGGGATTCATGTACATATTCGGTGGAAGATTAGCTAGAATCTAGGGTGGGTCTGGGAGAGTGTGATGCTCTATGGCATCGAGTGTTGGTGAACGCTCCTGTGGTGACGGAGTGACCTTGGGGACCAGCAGCAGCATCTGAGTCTCTTGGCTACCATGAGTCATTTTCTTCTCTTTGTTCCACCTGGAGGCCAAAGCTGCCTTCGGTGCCTGGGCAAGACAAGTGCCAGGCATTCCCTTCTTGGGAGAAGCAGTGAAGGGAGGGGACAGTCTTTCTGAGCCTCACCTCCCCTCTGCCTGGCCACTGCTTCAGATGGCAAATACTCTCATGGGGATGACCTGGGACCCCTCCAAGGAACTCTGGAAGTGTGGACAGAGCTGGGCTCTGCTGGGCTGAGCAGGGGCTATGCCTGTCCTGAGGGTCACTGGCACCTCTGCAGCTTGTGGTGTCCCTGTGTATGGAGACAGGTGGTCTCCTCCTGTCTGGGAGAGCTGACACGGCTGCCTTGATGTTTAGCAGAGGCAGCAAAAGCCTCTGCTCCTGGGCCTGGGCTCTCACCCGGGGCCCAGTTGGGTAGTCTATTTCCTGGAGCCCCAGAGCACTGGATAGCTGCAGGGCTCGCTGTCCAGCTGTTGGACAGCTGTGCACTCACCTGCTCATTGCTGACCCTGCAGAGCTTCAGGAAACAGCTGCAGTGGTGCCTGCCACTGGTGTCCCAACACTGCTGGTGGTCTCAGGAACCAGTGGAGTCACACGCAGCTCACCAAAAGTCAGGGCCACCAGAGGCTGGCCTGGTTCCTTGGCTGCCCCCACGGGCCCTGCACAATGGGCAGCCAGAACTCCCACTGCGCTGACCAGGAGCCTCTCCACCGCCCCACTGCCCTCCCCACCCTCAGTCGATGGCTCCGCCCCAGCTCCCTTCCTGTGGCACACGCATGTTTGAGAACTGCCTCTGTTTATCTTGGTGCTGTTTGCTCCCCAGCTCTGACAAAACACCGCGTCTGAACAAGTGTTGATTGCACTGCTTCATCTTCACACAATAATGAGTGTTCAGTGCCGAGAGGTAATTATACAATAATCTCGGAGCCACACACAGTGACTTGGGCTTAATGGAATTACACAGGAAGAGGGTTTAATTCTGTGACCTGACACTCCAGTGAAGAGCATATCACAGCAGCTTCTCTGTGCTCTCTCCCCGAAAGGCCGCTTGGTTCTGGAGACGTCTGCCCCGATGGGCAGGCCTGGCTGAGTCCACGCATCATTTTGTATCCTCTTGGCCTCTGAAGCTTGAGGGCCTGATGGGTATTTGTGAGACCCAGGGCTTTTGCAGGCCCTTGTCTTCTTGGTGTGTGGTGTTGCGGGCTTGGTTCTGGGGGTTGGAGGAGCTGCTGCATGTCTGAGCCTCCCGCTGGGTCCAGTCCAGGCGTGCGCTGTTGGGAGAAGCTCGGGGTGGAGGAAGGGCCTGCTGCTTCAGGGACTGAGACTCCCGGGGCTGCATGTGCTGCTTGCTGAGGAAGACAGCTCTGTGTCAGGTGTCTGTCCCACGTAGAGCACAGACAGGCTTCAACTTCCTGACCCCCACCTGACCCAGCGCCCCCAGGCCCGTGTCCCTACACCTGTCCTGGTACAGCCTCCTCCATGGGCCGAGTGCCAGATTACTGGGCTCTGGAGCACACAGGGAGCAGGGACAGGCCTTGGTGAGGGAAGAGGCTGTGACCAGCTTTGTCCTCGGTGGCAGCTGGGACACTGTGGCCTGTCCTGTGGGATCTCTGAAGTCTTTCTCTGCACGGGAGCCCGCTCTCTACCTTCCTGGGCACTGATGGCGTCTCTTCAGAGCAGGCTGCTTCTCCCACACAAAACTCTGCTCCCCGCAGCCGTGGCCCAGCGTGGAGCACGGGAGCTGAGATGACATGCAGCCATGGGTGTCTTGTTGGTGTGTTTGCCCCGCTCTGCACCCTGAGCTCACTCTTGAGGCTGACCCACTGCGCAGTGTCGCTCCCCTGCTCTCGTCTCCTCTAAGGCAGGGCTGTGGGTCTCTGGGACTGGCTGGGAGCCTTGCCGCTGGAAGGGCTCGGGCAAAGAAGCCTGGTGCCTCCCACACCTCCGTTTCAGCCATATGCGTGCTAACAGAGCAAGCACAGTGGGGTTCTGGCTTAGACTGGTGCTGGGGGCTGCCTCTGGGTGGGGAGCAGCACTAATCCTCCATGCCCACGTCCTGGTTCCCATCTTGCATGGGCTGCAAGTTGCCGGTTCTAGGAAGACCCAGGGTTCTGCTGGAGGCCAGGTGCATTCCCAGGTGCAAGGACACAATGACCTCCGGGCCAGAGTCTGTGGCCTTTGTGTGGATGTGACACATGACCTTTGCAGCTGCTCTGTGTGCGGGGCATTTTAGTGACAGCTGTCCCCCCTTCCCAAAGCCCACGAATGCTGATTCTGGTCCCTGCTCAGAGTGGGCAGAAGAATCAGTTGTGTGCTGACCGAATGCTGCTGTGGGCTGCATGACCACTTGTACCCACGTCACTGGCATTTCAGTGCTGGGGGTGGAGCCCTATCAGAACCGGGCCTCCACAGGCCCTGCAGTGCGGGCAGACAAGTCACACTCCTCTGGAGTCTGCCAGACCCAGCAGGGACAGTGTCTCACCTGGGCACAAGCCTCTACAGCATGAGCTCCACCCTCTGGGAGGGAGACCTAGTGCCTTGGGCACATGGCTGTGGCTCTTGTCTTCTCCCAGCTGTGCTCTAAGTGTCCTGCAGTGGTTGTGTTTTCAGGTGCAGAAAATGGGATGGGGAAGTTCCATCTTCTCCCTGTCAACATGCTTTTGCGCTGCTCAGTCTTTTGAAATGGGATAGTCAGTTACTTTGAAGTCAGCACACCTGGCAACATCTGTCCAGGAATGTTCTAGAAAACATGACATGATGTAGCTGTGTACTGGACTCTTCTGTGCTGCTGCAAATAGACAGGGCTAGGGGACGGGTCTGGCTCTGGTCCATGTGAGGCGGGCACTTCCTGACTGTCAGGTGGGATCATCTAGAACATTCTGTAATAACCCTAATGGAGGTTTTGGCACAAGTGTCTCAAATGCTCTCTTCTCTAAATGCACCTGGTGCTGTCTAAAGCAGGAGCTGGCCTTGGCAAGCATGGCTGCTTCATGGGACAGTTTGGCACCTGCCCATACCTGCTCCTACCCCTGCACTTGCACACAGATACCTCTGCACACACTTGCCCCTGCACACATCTGCTTATAATGATGAGAAAATCCAGCATGGCCTTCCCTGTGCTGGAGAGGCCTTTACAGATCAGGTGAGAAACTGAGTCAGAGATGTCGATGAATGAACCCTGGGCTGGGCAGGAGGACACGAGGCCCAGAGCTTGCTGCAGACACAGGCAGGCACAGGAAGACCGTGGAGAGGCGTGTGCATTTTTTTGGACACTGCTGATTCTCTGCAGGGCCCTGAGCATAGGCCAAGTGCTCAGGACCGCCTGTGAGAAGAAGGAGCATCCCTCCCCAAGGTCCACACTGAAGCGGCAAGGAAGCTATTCTTTCCGAACTGATTTTAAGCAATGATGAAGATGTTCAATCTGGGGGACCAGACACATTTGTCAGTAAAGGAGCAAGTCTATTGATTGCAGGAAACAGTGGTTAAGCCAGGATGCCAGGCCAAGCAGCAAAGGGTGGTGCCAGGTGAACAAGTTCTCTGTCTCCAGAAGCTAAAGACAGGGTTGCACCACCTGCCTCAGAGCAGCCTGCCATCCCTACAGTGAGTCCCACACAGCTGAGGCCCCTGACCCAGCTAATAAAGATCCTGTTTCTAAGCCAGGGACAAGGAAGCTCGAGTACTTCTGTGCAATGTTAGAGGGGCAGGAGATAGTGCTGGTTTCCCAACCCAGAACAGGAAGAAAGAACAAATGGCAAGTTGGAGAAGGGCAACACAGAGGTGCAGAAACTGGGAGCTGACACAGAGGTGGACGGACCCAGCATCCCTAGGACCTGGAGAGGGTTGCAGGGGGCTGGGAACAGGGTCCCTGTGGCGAGAGTTGCGTGCACAGACTCCATATCACCAGGCCAGTGTCCTGTCAGAAAAGAGAGCAGAGAGCCAGCTCCTGCGTGATGCAGAGATGAGATGTGGATGTAGGTCTTCAGTTGGAGACAAACAGGCAGTAGATGGGTTGACCTGTGCGTGGTCTTGCTGGACCACTGATGACAACCTGATTAAATCACACACAACTTTGATGTGCCCAAGCCACACACTTACCAGAAGGATCTACCCAGGTGCCTTGTTGAATTTTCAGGTGTCGACATGCTTCTGTCAACACCAGAGTATGATTTGAAAAGAGGGCGTGGAACATTCTCAGATTCTCAGATTCTCAGTGACAAGGAACAGGGTCTCCATCTCCAGGCACTGCTCTAAGCCCGCTCTGTACTTCCCTTCTCTTTCAGCTTGCCTTCGAACTTCTGCTTTGGAGGTAACTTTGGCGACAAGTACATAGTGTTGAATTCACTGGAGCCAAAGCTCCCCGCCTCTCTGACCCAGGTAAATATGTTTAGCAATGATCAGCCTGTGCATTTTGCAGTTGGAGGCTAGCTTGATGAGAGTCACATTTACGTTTAGCTCAAAGACACTCTTGCAAGTTGCTTGCACAATCAGTAGACCTAAAAAAGAATAAAAGAATCCTTTCAACCACTTTTCCCGAGTAAGTTATAAATACTCAGTTTAAAAGGATACTGTTTGCATGTCTGAAAGGCATGCGTTTGGCAGAATCTCCAGAGCTTGCTTTAGTTACAATGGCATCATGTTTGAGACACTCCAGCTAATGCTACAAACACGCATTTTGAGCAGAAAGTTGATATATTGTTCCCCTCCCTGCCACTTTTATTTTTAATTCAATTGAAAATGAACAAGCTTCTTTGTGTTTTGATTTGAGAGAACAAAAATAGTTTGGAGTGATTTTAAAAGCTCTTCTTTGCTCTGTTCTGTGAAAGAAAGATTGATTTTTCACAACCTAAAATTCTTCTAACAAACAGCAGCCTATAATGGCATGTTTTACTTTTATATTTTCTCTATATACTCTATATGGCAGGAAGATTGTTCTTGAAATCAGTAACTTTGTATCTGCAAAAGCAATTTATTTAACTTTGAAATTATACAAGAGCAAGTGGATTTGGAAAGTTTTCCTTTTGGGAAAGTAGAGTGCTTTTAAAATTCCCCTGGATTTGTTTTTTGCGGGGTCTGTCCTTTGATTTATTTACCAGGGCCGGTTCAGGGTCCTTTTTTCCAGTTCCTCACTCACACTCAGGTGCTCTGCAGCAGACCCCAGAGTGAGGCCCAGGGCTGGCTGCTGACTGGGCTCCTAGCTTCCACCTGCCCACCCCTTTCTGAGCCCGATCTTTGCTTTCCTCCAACTCTGCCAACTTCTACCTCAGAGATGAATAAAGAATGAAACTGTAGGGGTAGATATTAAGAGACTCTCTCGCTTCTGTGATAGCAGGGAGGGCCTGGGGTACAGACTGTGGCCCTCGGGCATACTCCGGATGAGCCCAGGATCCCTGAGCTTGGCTCCTGCTCCAACCTCCCCTTCCTCTCCTCCATC
This sequence comes from Sorex araneus, assembly GCF_027595985.1. Taxonomy (NCBI): domain Eukaryota; kingdom Metazoa; phylum Chordata; class Mammalia; order Eulipotyphla; family Soricidae; genus Sorex; species Sorex araneus. Next base: position 183,134,694 of record NC_073304.1, read on the forward strand.
CAGCACCTCTTCCTGGAAGTTCTGCAGAACTAGGGCAGCTGCAGGAGGCATGTGGTGTCCGTAAAGAAGAGCAGGAGGGGAACAGCCAACCCTTATTGACTTCTCAGTGGGATGGTCACAGAACTTTTCATCTTTAAATTCTTAGAGGACAGGAATCCTGCATAGAATCATAAATAGATGGTTTCACACTGACAATTGCTCCCATATAGATCCCCAAACTGTAGGAATATCAAACCCAGGCAGAGTCAAAAGTCTCTCAGTTCTATCCAAGTTCTGAAGCCAGGTACCATTCTACTGGGATTAAATTAGCTCTTTCTGTTCTTCAGTCTTTCAGCAATTTTCAATTTACCCCTATGTATGAGGCAACCATCTCTGCCTTCATCAGGGGAAATTGTGTGGTGAAAGGTACATGAAAATATAGGGGCATAAGGACTTCAGCCCTTTGGATAACCCCCCTGGGGTAGCAGGTGTCCGGTGCCCAGTTCGGGGGGCCTCCCAGTGTGCCACAAGCTTCCAGCACCCTGAGCAAGAGAAGGACAGAGACTAAGATGTGGAGATTCTGGGTTCTGAGGGGTCAGAGATGCGCTCGGCTTGTGAGGCACCATCTTGTGAGATTACAAGAAGGTCGTGCTGTGAAGTTAAACTGTTTGCACACCCTAAGTGACTTTTGCTCGTTATTAGATATTACTTATTAAAATGTACTAATGCATTGACTTTTAAAATTGAACATTCGACTTCCAGCAAATCAAATATAAATGATTAATCTAATATTAATGGAAATGGATTCAAGTAGGCACAGCGGGTTTCAAGTTCTTGCTTTTTAAGTAAAAGGAAACAGAGAAAGTCCCATTGCTCATTGCTCAGGGGGTAGGTCTAGGGGACCAGGCACATCTCATCTGGGTCCCAGATTAATCCTCACTGTGGCCAGGCCTCAACAGGGACCCCAGGACCAATGAAGGCTGCCCCAGGCTGTTCTACCTCCCAGAGCATGTTTCTTCCTTCATGGAAATGATGAGTGTGGGTCACACCTTGCTCTTGGCAAGTTCTGTTGTTTTTCATCTGAAAAATGCACATTTATAAACTGCATCCAGGTTAGCCTGGAATTGAAGGGAAAGTCTCTGATCAGACTTTGCACTCTTGGGTGCGTGTGCGTGTGTGTGTGTGTGTGTGTGTGTGTGTGTGTGTGTGTGTGTGTGTTTCCATCTCACTCAGCTGTGGCTGATGTGCATCCCTGGGCCATGGTGGGTAACCAGGAGGTGTGGACTGGGAACCCTTACTGGAGGCTTCATTTGGGGCATTCTTGCATAGGGAGAGGCAGGTCTGGTCTTTTCCTGAGCTTCTGCCTGTCAAGGGTGCTCCCATGCTGAGTCCTGGCCAAACAGGGGATGTAGAGGGACATGGAGGGATGTGGAGGGACATGGAGGAACGTGAAGGGATATGGAGGGACATAGAGGGACGTGGAGGGGTCTAGAGGGCATGGAGGGATGTGGAGGGATGTTGAGGGATGTGGAGGGATATGGAGGGACACATAGGGATGTGGAGGGATGTAGAGGGACATGGAGGGATATGGAGGGACATGGAGGCATGTGGAGGGACATGGAGGGATATGGAGGGACATGGAGGGATATGGAGGAATATGAAGGGATATGGAGGAACATGGAGGGACATGGAGGGACATGGAGGCATGTGGAGGGACATGGAGGCATGTGGAGGGGACATGGAGGCATGTGGAGGGACATGGAGGCATGTGGAGGGACATGGAGAGATGTGGAGGGACATGGAGGGATATGGAGGGATATGGAGAGACATAGAGGAACGTGGAGGGATATGGAGGGACACAGAGGGACATGGAGGGACGATGAGAGATATGGAGGGATATGGAGGGATGTGGAGGGACCTTGAAGGATATAGAGGAATGTGGAGAGATGTGGAAGGATATGGAGGGACATGAAGGAATATGGAGGGACATGGAGGGATATGGAGGGATGTGGAGGGATGTGGAGGGATATGGAGGGACATGGAGCGGGACATGGAAGGATATGGAGGGACGTGGAGGGACATGGAGGGGCATGTAAAAATCAATGAACTGTCCAAGCAGGCAGCTGTTTTCAAAAAGAGCAGGGGCATGAGTAATATGAAATCAGTGATATGAATTTCCATTCACAAAATGTCCAGCCTGTAATAAATGGTGTAAGCTGCCTCTTCAGTACCTCTGAGATGTTGGGGGCTGGTCCAGTCCTGCCATGCTCAGAGCCGTCTGACTGGTCAGATGATGCTAGGTCTCAGGACAGCGGGGTCCCGTGACCACACAGCCTGTCCTCCAGTGTCCACACAGCTGATCTCCTTGTATCCATACAGCTGATGCCTGTGTCCATAGAGCTATTCGCTAGGTGTCCATACTGCTTCCCTGATGCCAGTACAGCTGGCCACAGCTGTCTTTACAATTGGTTCCCCAGTCTCCTTGGATCTGCAGGTGGAGTGGCCGTGGTCTCACAGAGTAGTGAGACACTGCGGGTAGAATGGCCACAGCCTCACAGAGTAGTGATGCTCCACAGGTGGAATGACCACAGGGACACTGTTGCAACATAATTTTTTATCCATGGGAAGAGAGCACAGAATGACCGCTCTTGTTAGTGGCATGCCCATGTATTTGCTAGTTGTACTCAGTTCTCAATTGTTTGTAAGAGTCCACCAACTCCCCAGTGCTCTATTCTATTAGGACAAATTTCCTGTGTGTGGATTTGACATGCTGTGTCACAGAACTCATAAGTAGTCAGGGTTGCTGTCTCACCGGGGCACTGGAAATACTCCCATACTTTCATGTGATTGGGCCCACGGCTGGTAACTCACGTGCATGAGGCTCACCACTCCTGCCCACAGAGAGCTGGCAGTGCCACAGATGCTATTACATCTTTGTAAAACTGATAACTGAAGGGACATTCTGTACAAAGATGATAAGTTCTTGTGTGGTAATACTGAAGTCTTCATCTCCTCTAAATAGACCGCATTCTTCATGACTTGATTTCGTCTGTCTTCTCAAAAAATATTTTTGATGGGCATTTGTTGTATCAAAAGTCACAAATTGTGTCTGATTTATGTGTCGAGGATGAGCTGCCGTGAGTGTGGCGCATGTGGGAGGGATGTACCGCCAGCGAAGGGAGAGTCGTTACACTGGTAGGTGTTGGCAAGACCGGAGCATATTATTTCCATGGCTGCCCTCCGTATAAATCCCTCAGTGTTGTTTAATTAAAGGATGCTACTATCGATCCTCATTAACCGGGGCTGCTTACCTCATTAGTTTGTAGTTCATATGTGTTCTGGAGACAGGGTGATATAGTGATCAGAAGCAGCTCTCCGAGCATATGGCTCGGAGGCGCTTATTAAAAAGTACGCCCAGCGCTCTGGGCCTGACTCGGCTTGTGCCTGTGATGAATGAGCACTTGTGTGTGTGTATATTTAATTTTAAGATAATAAAATATGTAAGCATTCCTCCTAAGCATAAACAGGAGCTCTCAGAAAATGGATTGATTCCATCCTGGAATCTTGCAATGACTAAGGATCAGGCTCCAGCGTGTTTTGGACGAGCGTGTTTCCCTCCTGTGTGCCTGTCTATCATGGTGGTGGTGGTGGTGGTGGTGGGGTCTGAGCTGCCCACTGACTCTGGTCCATTGCAGGGCATCGGTGAGGGCCGTGCTTAGGTGAGAAGGTGCAAGGGGCTTGTGTGTTTGCCATCAGATGGGACTTGACAGGAACTGTCGTTCACACGAATGAGACAGCATAGTGCTGTGACCCTGCAGAGCCCTGTGCAGACTATGTCGAGGCAGAAGTGGGTTCCCCCCCCCCCCGCTTCCTGTCAGGGTGGTGCAGGCACTGAGCAGCCCCAGAGCCTAGAGGAGCAACCCCAGAGAGTCTCAGGTTTGCAGCTGAGTTCTAGATTATGGTTTGAAACAGTCTCTCACTGACTTCGGGCCTTGTTCAGGCAATGTGTTCCAAGTGGGCCAGGGAGGTACTCAGAGGCTGAGCCCAGACTTTGCGTGCAGATCTCCCGGGTTCCATTCCCAGCACACATGGTCCTTTGAGCACTGTTGGGGGTTTACTTTTTTCAAAATAAGAAAAAAAACATAAAATTATGCTTAAAAAAAAAGTTGGCATAAGAGCAAAGGTCAGGTTCTCTGCTAGCAGCTCAGTGGAGAAAGGGACTGGTCACCCAGGGGCAGCAGCCCAGGAGACACACTGCCCCTGTCTGTGTGATTGAGACCCTACAGTGGTGACCCTCCTGCTCATACTTCAGATCCCAGAGACTCTGCTGTAAGTGCTGTAAGTCCCAGGAGGAGCGGAGAGAGCTCACACCCTCGGTGTTTAAGGGAAAGCGGAGGTGACTGTGTCACCCGTACATTTTATTCCTGGATAATTCAGGAGAGCATAGTCTAAAGTTATTGCAGTTAATAAGAAAATTTTCAGTGTGTTTAGGATCAAGAAAAAATCTATAAAAGCCAGAATGGTATTAATTGAGCGAAAAACAAGGAAGAATAAAACACTTGGGAAGTAAACTATTCATAATAATAGCAAAGAATACAGGAAGGAAATTAATTAATTTTATGGAAAACAATGGCTTGTGGTTTTAAAGAGGAATTTTCAATGCACAATCTTTCAGAAATTATTGTATGAATTTGGTTATCTGATAATAAAAGGCAGGTATTTCTTTCTGAAGGAGGTGCATTATCTTTAAAATGGTTATTATTATTTTTAAATGCATTCGGAAGAATGAAAGCATGAGGTCGACCAAGAAAATTACAAAAAGCAGAAAGGATTTGCTTTGCCTATAAAAGAAAATTTTATGGATGCACCAAAGTCAGATTAATATCACGATGACATGAAAACCAGCAGTTATAACAATAAAATATATATACAGCATAATAGAGACCCTAGGAATAAATCAGACACTTTTGCATGTTCAGCATGTGGTTATCTGAGATATTTCACTCAATGGGTAAATGATGGCCACTTAAGGAATGATTCTTCGTCACAAGACTGAAGTCCCTGTTTTAGCCCATTGGCTGCTTTTCTTCTAACCTTACAGGCAGCTGAGTGTCTGGCCTTGTCTAGGCGAGCTGGTCCCTTAGTCCTCCTTGTGAATGCTCATAGGCTGCAGGGAATCTCCATGAGATGCGTAGGGTTGCCAGCTGGCATGGCAGACACCAAAAGGGCACGCGGGGACAGAGAGATGCAGATAGAATATAAATAAACCTGACAAATGAGTGAAGTTTGGTCTAATTCAGATAATCAACTGAAGTTCGACAGACAATTTAGTAAAGCCTAAAACTGCACATCTTCATGCATTGCAGGTATGGGTGTTCCCTTTACACACATACTAGCTGCCAGGGAGATCATGCAGAACAAGAAAGCAACCAGGAAAAATGTTGCTCTACTACAACAGGCTTCTTCATGTGCAACTTTCTCTTTCAAAGGAGGGCATGAGACTTGGACCCAAATTCCAAGTCTGCCCCTGAACCAGACACAAGGCTCTCCGCATGTCCCTGTGTGGACAAGAACCAGCTCTGCTGTGCTGGTTCACTGTCTTGCTCAGAATGGAGACTTGCCAGGGAGTGTGGAGGTTGAGTCATGCAGCTCTGAACATCCAGACTATATCAGCAGCTTCTCTAAGCCCCTGTGTCCGGCGATGGTGGGTTGGGTGTGGTCACCATAGAAAGGCTGGTGGAGGAGCCTGAGCTTCACCAGGAAGGACAGGGCTGGGATGCTGCCTCTGTATGGCCTGTGGTTGCACCAACCGTGTGGCCCTGACCACAAGTGGTGGCAGTCAGGCCCTCTCAGCATGCAGGGACCGCCCCCACCCCCACCCCAGTGAGGAGGGGATCCCGGACACTCCATGCAGGTGCCTCACAATCCGGGGTGGTTGGAAGCCTGGTGCCCGTGTGCAGAGAAGCCTCATGGTGGAAGGCTGTTGCTGGGAGGAAGAATGCAGCTGCCTCCAGGGTCATCTCGCTGCCATGTGCTAGCTGTAGGCTGTCATGCCCACCCAGACCTTGTGTCTGCACTGCATCAGGCTTCAGCACGGAAGTGAGCCATGGAAGGAAGGACAGTGCCTGTGTCTTTAGGGGACACTCCTGGACAGGCAGACTCTCTTCCTGGGGTTGTGTATAAAGGGAAGGGTGACTTCAGTCAGTGACCGTGGCCCTGGTTCCCACACTGGCCCACCCATGTGGTATGGCTTCTGTCCTTTGTGACATGACTATTTGTTCTTGTGGGCGGAAGTGTATCCAGGTGTGGCTCTGGGTCCCTGTAGGCAAGGCTACTTTTCCTGGTGGACAAGGTTTCTGTCCTTCTGGGCATGGCTCCAAGCCCTTATGGGCGTGGCTCCTGACCTGGTGAGCATGGTCCCTGCTCCCCTGGTTCAGTCATCGAGGTGCTGACTGAATCAAAGTTGTTGTCTAAGTAGTGGTGGAAGAAACGTTTGCTAAAGCAGTTGGGCAGGTTAGCACTTGCAGTCTGGCACTGTTATTGCAAATGAGGTGGAAACCCAGGTCTGTAACGGGAGGCTTGCCTGGGAGCAGAGAGGCGGCTTTCTGTCGTAACAGTAACAGTCAGGGTTTGTTGTTCTTGTGACAGTTGAGGTCCCACAACCTTGCCATGTGTGGGGGAGCTTGGAGCAGTTCCAACAGAGAAGACAAATGGTGAGTTTGCAAGGAGTTCCTTTGGAAGGAAAGAAAGGGGCCGAAGCAATTCACAGTGGAGAAACTACTTTCTTCTTATTATCTTCCATAGACAGCCTTCTTGCTACTGGCAGTGTTTTTTGTTGTTTTCTTGGGGGGGGCCACACTTGTGCCAGAGAGTGCTCCTGGCTCGGTGCTCAGGGACTGTTCCCAGTGGAGCTGAGGGATAACCTGGAGCTCAATATGCAGAGCACATGTTCCCCTCTGGCCTCTCTCCTCTGCCAGCTTTTCCAGGCCCTTTCTTGGGGCCTGGAGGACAGGCCCCTTGGAGGTTTGCTGCCCAGCTCCATAGTTCCGTTTGGCTGTGCATCTCCATCCCACTGGAAGTGCACACTGTCCCCAGTGGTGGGGCTAGCACTGTGGTTGTCTCCTCAGACACACCAGGACCCGAAAGGGGTCAAAGTCACCTAGAGATAAGTCATTTCATTTCTTCTTTTCTGCTCTCTTCTTTTTCCCTTTCTCTGGCTGCTGGAGGGAGGCTGCCAATGCCCCACAGCTCCTGTGAGAGAGGGCATCTTTGTCAACTGCACAGTCTGTCATTTATAATATGCATGCTGTTGACTTCCATGATTTGGAAGATGCTTTTGCTTATATGAGACTCTCCTTTATATTTATAGTTTTTGAGGGGTTTTAATCTTACAAAGGAGTATTGAATTTTTTCAAGTGCTTTTTCTTCATCGGATGATTTTTGTGTGATTATTCTTACTATATATATATGTGTTAAAATATTAAAACTGATGTACAGTCCACCAAAAAACAATCAGAGAACCAGGAATTTAGTATATATTTTTTTCTTTTACTTTTTGCCTTTTAAAGCACCATCCAGTCAACGCATGGACACTGGTGCACACCACCAGTGGCTTATACTTCAGTTGCAATGCTGGTGTCAATGTGTTTATGAAAGATCCTCTCACTAGCACTGACCTTTGCATTGCTGATGGTTGGGACATTTCTCTCTGCCTGGCTTCCTCTCCTTGTGTCTTCCTCAAGAGCCCTCGCTGAGCACCAAAAGGTCCTTGGTGCTTTCACCCAAATGGAGCTGCCTTACTGGTGACATGAAGACCGTCTGTGTGCCTGCTGTGGCCAAGACTGAAAAGGTAGCGCATGAGAATACTCAGCTCAGTGTGGCCCACAGGAAGAGCCACTGGTGTAGGCAGGACTGGAAAGGCACGGAGCCTGTCAAGAGTCCTGTGTTCATGAAGGAGAGGACTAAGTCACAGTAACTATGACTGGGTCTTCCTAGACCTTTCAGGTGCTGTCTGAGTACAGAATTCCCAGGGCCTGGAAGCTCCCCTGCACTGGGAAGATGGGGCCCTGCTCCCGGTGGGGTTCAGCCTGGCTCTGAGGAACCTGGGAAGTTCTGATCCTTGGCTTTGCTTTGGATTGTTTCCAACACCAGGGACACTAGTGCTGAGCACAGGTGGGGCTGAGGGGCAACACCCATGTCCTTGAGAGGTGACTCTGGGGGGTGCACTGCAGTATCTGAGGGTAGAGATGATTGGCTTCCTGCTGTGCAGGCCCACCCCCCCCCCTTGGGAGACTTGTTTCCAGATAGCCTCAGAGTGGAGTGGCACGTGGCACCCCACACAACATGGCTTCAGCATGGTCTCTGGAAGAGGTGCTGGTGAGTGGGCTTGCTCGGCATCACTCATCATAGGAGAGCTGTAACCTTCCTTACGGCGGAGACCTGGAGGTCCCTGAGTGAGAACTACTTGTTTCAAAGTGCTTCACATCTGCACACAAGCCTTGAGGTGTGCAGGGAGCAACATGGGTGCCCTACCCACAGAAAAGGACAGGAAACATGCTCCCTTGAGCTCATTCCATAGTGGCTGAAGCCCTGGCCTGGACTCCAAGTTCTTTCTGTCTCTGCCCCCACTCAGCTTTGGCCCACAATGCTAAGCACACTTCCACATTCAAAACTCAGACCAAGGCTTTTTCCTAGTATTGGCACACATCCATGTACGTAGGCACAAGTATATACACCTGTGCATGCACAGCATGAACTCACAGAAACACACACACAGGTACACATGAATATGTATGCACACATGTGATGTGCAGCATGAACACACTGGCACATGTACACAGGCACTTACAGGCACACATATGCGTATATGTGCATGCACAACAAACTCACAGGCACCTGTACACAGGCACACACATGCATGCTGTCTGAACTCACATGAACTCACAGGCACATAAACATAACTCACATGAACTCACAGGCACATAAACATAACACACACTAGCATATATAAGCACATGTGAATGCACAACATGAACTCATGGGCACATACATGTACACAGGCACACATGCATATGTGTGCACATATGTTCATGTACATCATGAACATACAGGCACACTTAGGTACAATATATATAACACGTGCACACACAAACTCTGGCACTCCCATGCACACACATGGAGAAGAATACCAAGCACAGTGGAAGGACGGAAACCCAAGGAAATGATGCTCTATAACCATATGGCACAGATTGGTTTTATTTTAATTAGAAATGTTGTTTGGGGGAACAGCAAATAAATTAAAAATTTATCTGTCAAATCTGCTTTAAGTGCTTCTGGAGATGACAAAATCATTTTACTTTCCATCAGAGCAACGGTCAGTGGACAGTGCTGGGTGAGAACCATGAGGTGCTGAGGACAACTCATGGTCATGCCCTGCAAGGCACATATTCTGTGAGAGCCACATTCCCAGCCCTAGGAATTGCTTTATGGAAATATTTCATGGAATCTTTCTGAAAGCCAGTATTCCTTTCGCCACTTTAACTGGGCAGCATATCAAATGTCTCACCAAGTATTTTTCTGATTAATCATGTGGACTGGAGCGATAGCACAGAGGGCAAAGCTTTTGCCTTGCACGTGGCTGACCTGGGTTCAATTCCTACTTCCCTCACGGAGATCCCAGCAAGTTACTGAGAGTATCCTGCCTGCATGGCAGAGCCTGGCAAGCTACCCGTGGTGTATTTGATATGCCAAAAACAGTAACAAGTCTCACAATGGAGACGTTGCTGGTGCCCGCTCGAGCAAATAGATGAACAATGGGCCAACAGTGCTACAGTGCTAATCATGTGGACATCCGTGTGTGTGTATGTGGTGGGGGGGTGCCTTCTGACAGGAAGCCACGGCCAACCCCTACACACTTTGTTCTAGTCCCGAAGGAAGAACTTTTGCAGCACAAGTTGAGGTTTTTCTTGCTGTTGGTTTTAAGAACCTGCCCCCATGTGGGTGACTTCCCTGACTGTCCTGCAAGGCTTCGATCTGGGATGTGGCCCAAACACTGGGGACAAGAAGTTTTCAGTTAGATCCTCATAATTGATAAGACACAGAAATAAGTTAGGTTCTCTAAATCATTTTAAAGGTAGAAAATTGAATATAGAAATCTGTCAAAAGTTTTGTTGAAAGATGGGTGTAAAAAAACATGAAAATCATAAACCAGTTGATGAAATATGCAGTAGTATGTTGGCGATTGGTGTGCTGAAAGTAAAAGCATCCGTGTCTTAACAAATAGCATAAAATTAACTGAAGGTAAACTCAAGGAATCATTGTTTACTTAGAAAATATTTACTTCATATTAAAGAATAAGGAACCACAAATCCATACATAAATAAATAAGTTGGTTTTTGTTATTCACCGAACTCTTTGCCAGAGGAAACCGAAGTGACTAATAAGCCCTGAGAATGTTGGGACTAGGATCCAAGTCAGAAGAAACAGCCCGGAGACACAGTTCTTCTATCAGCAAGCTGGCAGAGGTGATGAAAGAACACTTAGTGCTGGCACCTTGGAGCGAGGCAGGAACTACTGCTTGAATAAATTGGATCAACGATTAGATCTGCTCTTCTGGAAAGCAGAGTGGAATGTGTGGAGAAACAAACTTCCTCATTCTCCATGTAGCGGTTCATCCACAGGGGTATGGATCAGGAGACACTCTGCAGAGTGTGGCTGCAGACTGCTCCCTGATGTGAGCTCACCTATAATGGCCAGTTAGGCCAATGCATGCCCAGTGCTGGACAGACAGTGGTGGCCCAGCATTGCCCAGGGAGGAAATGACTGTTACCAAAACAGTGGTAGAAAATGCCCTTATTTCAATGAAGCTAAAGGAAAAGGCAACTTAAAAACTAACAGTACCATTTCATGCTAAAATACACAAATCAGGGTTGGAATATAATTGAGAGATGATTTGCAGGGAATGGCTGCAGGTGTGTGGTTGGTTCTGACGGGCACTCACCAAAGCCCCTGCAGAGAACCCTGTCTCCACTCACGGGCTGGAACACCTGCTCCGAGAGATTGTGTCTCTTTTCTGTTGAGGAGACTTGGGATGTTGAGGGACATGAGGGTCCTGTACTGACACGGAGGCTTCAGGGGTGGCCTGAAGTGATATGGTGGGGTGTGGAGGGATATGATCATGGAGTGAGGCACATGAATGCATATACTGTGACAGGCCTTATAGGACCAGTGTCCCTGTCAGTCCCATGGACCACTGTGTTTTTTTCTCCCATTATATGACTTATACTTACATAGAATTAAAACTTTTATATCCACCTTTGAAAGCATCATTTGTGTTTCAGAACTTTTGATAAGAAATATTATGAGATCTTTAAATATGACTCTTAACTCAGTATGCTTGGAAATATTTAGAAAATGAACTCATGGTAGTCAGCCTTCATCAAAAACATTGTCTCCCAGAATGGGTGACCCTGCTCCTCTGTGGTTCTGAGAGATCCTGGGTGAGGGAGGCAGTAACCTCAGATGCAACTGGATGTGGGGTGCGGGGGGGGCGGGGGTGTTTGTCTAAGAGAGTGAATTGCCTGGGCAGGCGCTGCATGATTTTTTTTATCTGAAAAGATGGTGTTAGGCCAAATAAATGTGGGAACCTCTGATTGTGAATTGTTTACAAACATAGTACTTAAAATAATAATAATAACTGTCACTAATAAGTCTAGGTTTATGTCAACTCTTTTTGCTATACTTCTGTCATCTTTATCATCAAAATGACAGCATTAGTCAAGAGTTTTGAATATTGAGTTCAGTATGCTACAACAAATGTTTTTGCTTGTAGCTGGAACAATTAATAACAAGCAGAACTAAAACAAGTTTTCACAGTTGGATATTCTTTACGTTGCCCAACCCTGAGTATTAGAACACAAGGTTACAGAAATGAGTAGCCCTTTGTCTGCACAACTTGAGCCATTGAAGACCTCAGGTGGAGAAGACCTCCGTGCATTTGACACCATGCCCAGGAGTGGCGGGTGCGCTTGTGTTTGTGTGCGTGTGTACACGTGTAACAAATAGGCAATTCGAGGCCATAGAATTCAATGAGCTTTTGGAATGCAAATTTCACCTGTCAAATCTTAATTAAAAAGCACCAGTCAGCACTATTTAAAAATTGGAAGAGAACTAAGTGGTGGGTTGTTGGAAAATGTGCAACTTCCTTCTAAACAGAGCAGGTCGGCTGACAGGCCTATAATTACCTTCCATCAGGTGAAGGACAGGATGCCGCGTGCAGTTCCTGAGGAGGAGCCGCAGCCATTTGCAAGGCAGGAAAGGCTTCTTTAATCAGAGTTCGCTTGTGAGTCCCTTTATTTCTAAGGAGATTTGACTTTGTTTGTATTGAACTCCCCTGAACCTTAGAAAGCAGTGACAGAATTGGAGAATTGACGCTTCGTTCCCGGAGGTTAGAATTAGCATAAGCTTCCGGCTGGAGTGTAGCAGAGATGCTGTAGCCCTGCTGAGCTGTGGGACCAGGTTGGGCAGCTGTGCCCGGCCTCAGCCCGTCTGCAGCACTGCTTTCCTCACCTCTGGGAGAGACGGGGCAGCTCTGTCAGGAGAAATTTCAGACTTTAACATCTTTCCTAAGGAAATAAAGACCTTGGAGCCCCCTAGAGCCAGAACACAGCTTGGGTGTGACCTAGTTAGAATGTCCATAGACCTCTGCTCGGCTCAGTACCACATGGGATGGCAGGAAGCAGCTGTCCTGCTCTTCCTCAGTGTGCCCAGCTGACGTTCCCTGTAAAAACATTCCCAAGCTCGGGCCAGGGAGATAGTATGGCGGGTAGAGCATTTGCCTTGCATGTGGCCAATCTGGGTTCATTCCCAGGCATCCAGTATTGTCCCCCAAGCCCTCCAGGAGTGATTCCTGAGCACAGAGCCAGGCATAAGCACTGAGCACCACCAGGTGTGGCCCCCGAAAACAAAAGAACTACGCCCAAATTGAATCTCCTGAATAGAAGCTGACTGTGACTACCGCCCTACTCTCCTAGCACACTTCTGGAGACGAGCAGAAAAGCCTTGCAGAGCCCGCCCAAGTGGAGGCCAGCTCAGGAGACCTGGGGATTGTGACTCCAGAGAAGAGGGAGCATGACACACTTACAGAAGACCAGTCACCCCAAACTCTTTCAGACCCTGGAGAATACAGACCTGCACACACCTGCTTTGGAAAGTGCATCTGTTTTCTGGGTTTGCTCTGTCTGCTCCCCATCTGTTCGTAATGTGGAGCTGGCCACTGGGGTCAAGTTGCAGATGCCCAGTCCAGCCTGGGCCACTCTGCTGAAACACAGGTTGGAATTCCCCACTCATCCTGAGGCAGATCCTACAGAACCAGACATTTAAAAGGTCAAAGCAAAACAAGAGCTATAGCAAACTCACAACTGGGCCACTTTGTTTTCCTTTCTTTGTCTGCCACCAGGAAAGCTCTAAGACAGCAAACGAAAGGCTCATGCTGATTTTAAGCCCTTACTGTGGACAGTGGAGGAGGCATAATCGCAGTGCGCTACCCCCAGCTGCTAATTCCTACATACTTCATTAATTACTCAGAAGTCAGAGAAGCAGAGTATTTAATTAGTTTCTCAAATGCAAAAAAAAAAAAGAATAATTATGACATACAGCCCCAGTAAGTGCACCTCCTGCCTGCAGCAAAGAAAATGCCCCACAAAGGAGAGGGGCAGACATCCAGGAGTTTACCTGGACCACAGCCACTCTCCAGCCTCAAATGCAGCCCTGCATGCAGCACATGGTAGCTCCCGAGGTCATGAGGGCTGTGCATGTGTGTGTGCTGGGGGTAGCTCAGCCTTGGTGAGTGGTGGTATGTGCCTCTGTGTGTAGTCCTGTGTTGGTATGTGTAGAGACTATGTGTTTGTGTGGGTGGGAGGGGCATGTGCTTGTGTGTAGAGCAGATGCTGTGTGTGTCATGGCTGAGTGTGGCTGGGTGGGTTTTCAAGGATCAGGATCCGAGGACAAGTATGATCAATGCAGGAGGAGCAGCAGAACCAGCAGAGCAGGGAGAACATAAAGGTGTGAACACCAGTTGTTTCTGAGAGATAAGGGCTACCTTTCTGGAATGTAACCCCAGGCCACAGTTGAGCATGTTGAAAGGTGTCTTTCTCCAGGGTCTGTGGCCAACCAGGGCCACTAGAACCAGATCACATGCCTCTCGGCACCCTGAATTCCTTGTGTCCTGGTTTCTGCCCCAGCCCTTTCCTTTTCCTCCCCTAAACCTCAGCTCTTCTCTCCCCATGTCTGTATATAAGCTCCTCTGATTGGCATCCTGTAAATGAGCACCTCTGATTGGTGTTGCTTCCTGTAGCTGTACCCGCAGGCAGGACACAGACAACAGGGGCAGCTACAGCAGCAGTTCTGAGCCCACTGGCTCAGTGGCAGCCTCCAGCTTCATGTCCATGGTGGCCTGAATGCTGGCTCACTCGCCTACCCAGAGCTGACCCTGTCTACCACCCAAACTTAGAAAGCTAATTGTATCAGAAGTGCATGTCCATAAGGAATGACTTTGGTTGCTGGATGTAGATAAGCACTCACAGTGATGGTGGCATTTGCTAATAAAGGTCACTTCAGCTAAGTGAGAGTCAGACCAGTTGGGAGAGGAGAGAGCAGAATTAATCCTTTAGAAGAGGGAAGATGTAGGGGGCAAGAAGGGAGGGGAGAGAAGGGAAGGTGGGAGAGGAGAAGGAAAGAGAAAGGGGAGAAGAAGGATGGGGTGGGGAGAGATAAAAGGAGCCAACGGAGAATTGGTAACATGGGCCTTTGATGGAGAGTTTGCGTGCAGTGGTTTAAACCTGATTCCCAGTAGCAGCACGGGAAGGACAACTGCTCACAGGACCTTCCTGCTCACCTTCCTGGAGGCACAAGTCTCCTGCCAGATATAGACATGCTCATCCTGGTGTCACTGGTCATGGTTGCGACAGACACAGTCATCCAGGTGTCACCTGAGGAACAGCTCTTTGCCCCTGCCCTTCACCTCACAAACACCAGAGGGTAGTTTGTACTGATGAGAATTTTCTGACTAAGGAGATGAACGCAGGAATTGACCAATCCTTGTGAGTTTTGAAGAGAACAGGAAAGAACAATTGGAAATAACAGGTGGCAGGTTTCTAACCTGTCCCAACAGTGGGGTAGAGGTCTAGTGGTGGGAGCATTTGGAATGCCATGCCATTGAAATGCAGTGTCTCCAACTCTATTTCTTTGTTTACACCTCATGACCTACTAACAGGCAGCTGTGATCACTGTGAACGTATGCGATCTTTACACTTTAGTGGAATAATGATCTCAGATCTCAGATTTAATAGGGGTCAAGATAGGTTATTTAAAGTACGACAGAAGTGACAAAACTAAATGGAAGGAGCACAGTCCCACATATGGGACAAGACATAAATACACCCTCCAGCAACTCGCACTGTAACATCCCTTCAGCTGTCACACAGCAACCCCCTCCTGCACACCCATAGCAACCCCCTCCTGCACACCCATAGCAACCCCCTCCTACACTCCCACACAGCAACCCCCTCCTACACTCCCACACAGTAACACCCTCCTGCACACCCACACAGTAACACCTTCCTGCACACCCACACAGTAACATCCTCCTGCACACGCACAGCAACCCCCTCCTGCACACCCACAGCAACCCCCTCCTACACTCCCACACAGTAACACCTTCCTGCAAATCCACACAGTAACACCTTCCTGCACACCCACAGTAACACTCTCCTGCACACCCACACAGTAACACTCTCCTGCACACCCACACAGTAACACCCTCCTGCACAACCACAGCAACCCCCTCCTGCACACACATAGTAACACCTTCCTGCACACCCACACAGTAAAACCCTCTTGAACACCCACACAGTAACACCCTCCTGCACACCCACACAGTAACACTTTCCTGCACACTCACACAGTAAGCCCTCCTGCACACCCACACAGTAACATCCTCCTACACACCCACAGAAGCACCCTCCTGCACACCCACAGTAACACCCTCCTGCAAATCCACACAGTAACACCTTCCTGCACACCCACAGTAACACTCTCCTGCACACCCACACAGAAACACCCTCCTGCACACCCACACAGAAACACCCTCCTGCACACCCACACAGAAACATCCTTCTGCACACTTACAGTTAACACCCTCCTGCAACCTATAGAGCAATTCCTAATTTTGCAGTCCACACACACACACACACACGTTTAGTCTACAAGGAAAATGCAGTAGAAAAATGAATCACTTACATGTCAACATGAAAGATGCCCCAAGGGATAGTAAAAGAGCTATCTCAATTACTCATTTGCAGACATGAGGGTTTGGACCCAAACATTCTCAAGTTCCTGGAAAGATCCCATTTCATTTAAGGCAGCTGAGAGATGTCCGGTGCCTGGTGATAGTGTTATGCAATGTTTTCTATGCAGTGGAGAGTCTTGAGTCTCCAGAGGGTTTCAGAGTTGACATGAGCATCTATTTGTTCTGGTCTTTACCAGACAATCAAGTGTATCTTGTTCAAAAGAGTATAAAGATAAAAGAAAACACTGGGTCTAGAGAGATAGAATGGTGATTAAGGCAGTTACCTTGCACATGACTGACCCCAATTCAAATCTCAGCACCACATATGGTCCCTTGAACAACACCAAGAGTGACCCCTGAATACAGAGCCAGAAGTAAGCTCTGAGCACTACTGGGTGTGGCCAACACCAAAATATAAAAAAACACTTATCAATAAGTATATTTTCCTTGGACATATTTTAAAGATTTATATATAATTATTCTTTTAGAAAATTAACAATGATTAGTTGTTCTGCTGGTTACATTTAAAAAAATGGGTTTTTCTTAGACTAGTTTTAATTTCAGACAAAATTTCCCTAACACATAATTGTGAGATTTTATATTTATATTGAAATAAACTCAACAACAAAAAATTCAAGTCCCCCCTAAATTCCTACCTTTTTAAACCTAAAGTGTTCTTTATGATCAACTGATATATTTGAGCTTTTCTTTTTGTTTTTTTTAATTTTATTT
Source organism: Sorex araneus (assembly GCF_027595985.1). NCBI lineage: Eukaryota > Metazoa > Chordata > Mammalia > Eulipotyphla > Soricidae > Sorex > Sorex araneus. The sequence goes on from NC_073304.1 coordinate 183,151,750, forward strand.
TATTGAATCACCGTGAAAAAAATACAAAGCTTTCAGGTTTAAGTCTCAGTCATATAATGATTAAACCCCCATCCCCTCACCAGTGCACATGTTCCACCACCAAGAACCCCAATATACCCCCACCCCCCCCACTTGAGTGGCTAATGATCTTCACTTTGTTCTCTCTATACTTTGAATACATTCAATATTTCAATAGAGAGCTCACTATTATTATTTGGAATTTTCCCCCAACAATCAAGCCTGCTGAAAAGGCATCATTTAATAACTTGTTTTCCATTGCTGAGAATGAAGACTCTATGAGCTCGTGCGGCCACAACAGCGGCCGCGTGGTTTTGGATTTCTGATATTTTAGCTCAGTTGACAGTCTAGATGCATTTCTGTAAGAAGCCGCTCTGGGTGCCAAAATGGGTTGGCACCTCTCGGATCATAGTCTTTAAGGAGCAGAGGGTCCGTTTCGCGTGCAGCAGCTCTGGATCTTATCTGGGTGGAGAGCATTATATTTGAGTTTTTGTGTTGGGGCATACTTATGGTTCTGAGGGCTACTCCCAGCTGGGTGCTCTGGGGTCACGAGGTGTTTGGGCTCATTCCCACCCTCCCGCAGGCCAGGCCACCAGTGCTTAGCCCCTTGAAACTTTTCTGGCCCTGGAGAACTGATTTTGAATCAGGTTTGCAGTGGAATAGTTCAAATTGACTTTCAGCATATATAAAAACATGGACTGTGCCTGTTGATAAGGACCAACAAACTGAACAAGTAAAAGCTAATGTAAAGTTCTCAATTTATGACTGAATCAGACTGAGTTCAAAAGAGGCTCACCAACCACACAAAAACTCCCCGCCAAAGGAAAGAAAAGGCAAAGAGCCCCATGAGAAACCACAGGGCCCGGGCGATAGGGAAGCAGACTCCACAGATACATGTCCAGGGCAGGAAGGGAGCAATGTCCGCTCAAGGACTTAGGAGACCCAGGAGCCCTGCTGGAGTGGGAACAGCGTCAAGCGACGAAGGGATGCGGACACACCCACTGTGTGTGACAGCCCTGAGCAAGATCTCAGACAGTGACCCCAACACGTGTGTGATGTCAGACGTGTGTGACATCAGAATTGGGCTGATGTCCTGCCCTAGAGTCCTCACACCCAGAGGATTGTGGACCTTATGCTATGACTGTGGTATTTGACCCGCAGCTCTCAGCATGGTCTGCCTGTCGGAGGACAGAACTGAGCTTTACATGCTCTGCGGGGTCTAGGGTGGGAGCATCTTTGAAGGGCTTAGCGGGTGTCAACCTGTGCCCACGTAGCAGCACCCCCTACCATGGAGGTGGGAGAGTCTGCGGGACCTCTGGCAAGAGGTCAGGCTTTGCTTTCTGTCTTCATTTGTCATCTCTGGGGGGGAGGAATTGCCTGCTAATGACGTTTGCAGATAGTACTACATTTGGTGATGTAGGCAACACAGTTAGCAGAGGAGAAATAATTGTAAATGGACTTAGACTTGCTATTTATCATCCATTTGAATTTCATCAAAGTGTTCCCAGGACACATTCATAAGTGAGTCCTATGGCTGAATTTGAGGGAGAAATCTTCATCACGCAGCAGGACAGGCAGCTTGTGCTTGGGTGCCTGCTGTTCTGTGAGACCTTGGAAAAGGCTGCTGAGGAATAAACACCGTAGCAGAAGTGCTGGCCAGGGTAGCTTCCTGTCCAGCCTCCTGCGTCTCTATCCAGTCCGGGAGAAATTGCCATTTTGAGAATCCAGCTAGAGATTAAGAGGTGCACACATTTTGCCACTTCTTTTCCAAACTTGGTCACACCCAGAAAAGGCTATTTTGGAAAGCCTCTTAGGTGAACATTCTTGGTCTGCAGGTCAGTGCGGAGCCTGCAGGTGGACCAGACACATTTTCCATGGCCACTTGCACACCAGCACCCCTCTCTGTGCAGCTCCATGCCTGAAAAGCAGGACACACACAGGCAGAGAATTCTGGGTAGGTAAGGCAGCGGCTCTTCTGCAAGGTGCCAACCCAGTGTGAGACCCTCAGCCACCCTCACTCATGAGCACACATTTCTAGGTGTTCCTTGTCATGGCATCCACAGTAACCTCAGTGTCACTGGATATGATGGTGCCAATACCCGTGACCCCATACCCAACCCTCGTGTTCCTGACCCCACATCCAGCCCTGGTATCTGTGACCCCACATCCAACCCCAGTGCCCATACCTCTACACCCAACTCTGGTGTTCCTGACCCCATACTTGGGCCCAGTGCCTGGGTCCCCTCATCCAAACCTGGTGTTTGTGACCCACACCTGATGCCAGTGCCCAACAGTCAACCCTCACATCCAGCCCCACCTGATACTGGCGTCTGTGACCCCCTACCTGATCCTAGTATCTGTGACCCCATACCCTGAGCTCTATGTTTGGGTCAGCCTGGGATGCCCTGCCTGTCTCTCCTCCACACCCTTGTTTCGTCACACCAAGGCTGTGCTGACTCTTGATTCTTCTCCATCATTGTCCCATCATGTTCTTAACTTTATGGCACTGCAAGATTTTCTATTTCTTTCCTATTTCTGTCCAAGGCCCTGCCATCAGGCGTCCTCCTGTTCATGAAGACTTGTGTCTGGAAAGCAAGATCAGGGCACAGTTGTGCTGGCTTCCACCGGGGTGTCTGGTTTGTCTGTCACCCCTCGGGCAGCTGGGGTGATGTTCATCTCTTTCACTCTCCCTGTCAGCTCTGTGTCTGCACATTGTATCTATCTTGGGTGTCTGTCTTTATCACCCATCAAACTCTGATCTCTCTGACCTATGCATCTCCCATCTGCCATATGCCACCAGTCAATCATTGTCTCGGTCCTGCAGAGCCATGAGTCCACACTGATGATTCTGATCCCAAATGCCCAGTTTCTTGAGGCCCTTTGGGGCTGGTGATTGACTTCTCTGGCAGCATGAACCTGGGTTACAGTTGTTTGGGAACCTGTGAGCCTTACCTTGATGGAACTAGGTCTATTTTTGATGTAATTTCCTGGTTTCCAGACCTCAGTTCTGTGTTCTAGACCTTCCTCCCTACCTCTCCGGTGAGTGACCCTGTGTCCCTGCTCCATCTTCTTCCCCCTTTCCTGCTGCTTGTCTCACCATGTTCTTCTTCCTGGCACATGAGACATTTCCTATGCTGCTGGGTTATGGTGATTTGTACTTTTTTTTCTTCTCATCAGTGACACTGATCAATAGTTGTCTTTCTTGTGGCGTTTTTAGTTTGGGGACCAGGTAACCCAGGAGTCTGGGTCTATGAGAGTTAAGATTTTCTGCTCGGAAAGGGTTTTTGGAGAATTCACTGGGGCAGGGGAGCTCTCTCAGTGGTGCCCAGGGGTTCCTCCTGTCCCTGTGTTTGGAGCTTACATCCAGTGATGCTCAGGGGACCACTCACAGTGCTTGCTTTATTTGTCTTCAACCTGAGAAAATCCATGACCAGGGTAGGCAGCCTCACTCCCACACTGAGGACATGACTCCTCAAAGAAGAGGTTCCACCACTGGCTAGCGATCAGCTGCCATTGGGGTCTTACGGCCATCCCTTGTTGCCTCATGTCCACTCCCTGCAGGCCCCCTGGATCATCCATATTCACTTCCTGCAGGGTCCTGGGTTACCCACGTCCACTCCCTACAGGATACATCGGGTCACCTGCATCCACTTCCTGGGTGCCCTGGCTCCACCTTTAACAAGCCCAATAAATGCTGTGTCTGTTGCACCATAACTTTGTGCTCTGGCATGACATTTATAAAGTGCAAATATGGGTCAGTAATTCCCCGCTGTCACCCAGCTTACATGCTGATGTTCCTATGCCCATACATCCATATGGCTTCCACACTCTAGTATGAATAGCATCTTTAGAAAAATATGTGATTTTCAAACATTTAAAATGTTTCAAACAGGAAAGAAGGCTCACTGGAGCTAAGAGGTGGATCTGAGCGTTTCGTGGTGTCCAGTGCTTCGCTGGTTGCCTCAGTTCTGCCTTGGGCCAGTCATATTTGTTCTGATCAGTTCATGTTACACCTGACTCAGAGAAGCTTGAATTCCAGGTCCTTCCTCGCCAGTGTGGCCTGCTGTAATCCGTCATGTGCGGAGTGTACTTACATCACTGCATCTATTATTCCTCTGGATATTGCTGCCAATGAGATGGATGATCTTCGTGATTCTTTAGTTGCTTTCATGTGCCAGGTATTGGACTTATATGCAAGGCCAGTGCTATCCTGTGGATACCTCTTGGGCCTGAGGTGGATCAGTTTTTTAGCTCTCCACCTAATTTTTGGGTGTCCCTGTGGGTCTCATTCCAACACCCACCCTTGTGCTCCTATGCTGCCCTGGAAGCAGTGCCTGACAGAGCTGTCACCTGGGAAAGCCTCTGTCTTGCTCTTTCCCCCAACAGTCCCCAAGGACAGTGAGTGAGTCAGATACTCACGTCTGGAGATGCCCATGGTCCGGAAAAATTCAGGGGGACCCAGTGAGCGATAGAGGGACTGATACAAGGCTCCTTCCTGCCTACACCCTCTCCCCATAACTTGAAGAAAGCTGGAGATGGATTAAACCCGAGTTGCAATAAAAATATTTAATGACAACAGTCAGTGTATTTAAGTGGGATGAGATATGAGGATGGGTAAGTGCAGAGAAAGTTATTACATGTTTAAAGATTCTCTTCTCCCCGGGCTCTAGAAACAACGGGAACACAAGCTCATTGAAAGGAAACGATATCAAAGGAAAGAGACAGTTGCCTCAGAAACCTGAGAATTTGGCATGAGACTGCAAAGGAGAGTTTTTTTCTGGGGAGCTGCCCCAATGATCACAGTGCTCTTCCTGCAGAGCACAGGGCATGGAGAGTTGAAACTCTTCTCATCACATCACAAGACACAGAATCCTCTGGGTACAGGACATTCATAGGCACGCTGAATGGGCAAGCACAGTGAGTCTCATCAGGGTTTTCTGCTTTTTAAATTCAAGATGCAGGGGCTGGAGCGATAGCACAGCGGGTAGGGCATTTGCCTTGCATGCGGCTGACCCGGGTTCGATTCCCAGCATCCCATATGGTCCCCCAGCACTGCCAGGAGTAATTCCTGAGTGTAGAGCCAGGAGTAAGCCCTGTGCATAGCTGGGTGTGACCCAAAAAGCAAAATAAATAAATAAATAAATTCAAGATGCAGGTGGCAGTCTGGAAAATTCCCGACTAAGTCCTGATGCTGTGACTGCTGGGCCCAGACTAGCTCCCACACTGCCTGCTCACCCAGAGTCTCCTGTGAGCAGTCTCTGTGGAAGACACTGGACTTATAGCAACTTCTGTCTATCTCCTGGATGGCTGGTGTAGAGGTGAGCCTGCAATGGCCAGCGGCACAGGAATTCACCCTGGGCAGCTAGGGGCAGTCTTGTGAGATGCAGGCAGAGGCAGAGGCAGACCTGGCAGTGCTCCGGAACGTTTTCTCGCCTTCCATGGAGCAGCACCTCCTGTCTGCTCTCCAGCAGGCTGTGAACAGGGCAGCAGGCTGAGACTGCGTCTCTGTAGATGGTTCTGTGAGATGAGGCATGCGTGTGTGCTGATGCGGGAGATGAGAGGAATGTGCCTCAGTTTCCCACTATGAGTGTGGGAGTGTGCAGGCCACAGAACTATGAACTGGGTCATAGCTGCAACGTGGCCAGATTTGGGGGCCTGTGGGGGAACTGTGATCAGGGCCAAGAGGAGTTTCACCAAGAACCAGGACTGGTCCCGAGTGTGGGGCATTCCAGACCTTGCCCAGGAGGGGGCCTGGTGTGGTCCTTGACTCCGGCAGCTGTGGCGTATCTATCTCCCTCACACATGCATGTTAGTGGGATTGTCCAGCCTTGAGGCACTTCTCAAGTGAGGTGTGATCGTGGCATTCTTCTGCTCTGTCTGGGGCCAGGCTTGTAGGCAGCAGGCCCTCTGCATGCCTGTCCATGTGCTGCCCTCACAGGCTCCCTGTCATGCCACAGGAGCCTGAGGGTCGGGGGGATGGGTAGGAGCAGGCTCACAGTCTATTCAAAATCAGTAAGTCTTGGTGGCAGCCTTTAAGGGACTGGGTGGTGTGGAGATGGGTGAGTAAACACCCCAATTCACCTGGCCAGTGGTGACCGGCCACCACACCGAATCTGGAGCTACCAGTCAGTTTCACATCTGCCATAATGTTTGAATTGTCGACTCAAATTCTCTTTATGGTTACTTAATTAGAGGGAATTAGAGCTTTACTATAAGCAATGCAATTTAAGTGGGGAGGGTATAATAACTGCATCTCATTTTAACTTAAGAAAGTGTATTATCTTCACAGAGACCATAAAAGAGCTGAAAAGCACTTTTTTTCCCAAAAGGAAAGAACAGCGATGATATGAATCCCAATGTTGCCTGGTTTCAGCTGTCACTTAGTCACTGTCACTAATGTGATTTTCTGAAAGCTTGAGGGAGCGGCTTCTTGGGGCATGATTCTGTCCAGGAGTGCAGCCCCTCATCCCTCCCTGTCATGGCTGATCTCTGTTATGCTGAGTGGCCAATGGGGAGCAGCAGGGTGTGGGGAAGGGCCTTCACTGCTGACTGCCCGACCAGGGTGCCTGTTCAGTGAGATCAGAGGCCAGCAGACAGCAGGCACAGCTGTATCTCAGGAGGAGCATACTCTCATGTCTCAAAGTGCAAAGGTATTGTGCAGAGAGCCTTGGGTTCAGTACCCCAGCCCTAGGGGACTATATCTCCTTGTGTTATTCAGGCATTTCAGATCAGCTATGATTCAGGAGTATGCATCACCCCTGTGTTTGGGGGAAGCTGTGTTCCAAGAGCTTGTATTTTCCTATATGTCAGGAGGATATGCTCACCTTTATGTCAGGATGCTGTTGTTTGCCTGTGTTCCAGGAGCCTGTGTTTACCTGTAGATCAGGAAACTGTGCTCACTTGTATGTCAGAAGACTGTGTTTGCCTGTATGTCAGGAGACTGTACTTGCCTGTATGCCAGGAGGTTGTGCTCACCTGTATATCAGGAGGCTGTATTTGTCTGTGTGTCTGAAGGCTGTGTTTTCCTGTATGTCAGGATGCTGTGCTGTGCTTCCCTTTAAATAAATGGATAGTCTGAAATAAATTTCACAGCAGGGAGATTCCGAATCAATATGTTATGGGATACAGGTTCCTTGGTGGGGACATGCCAGCCTATGAGGACAGTTTGTACCATTACTCTCTGGAGAGAGTCACAGTATCAGCTGGACATGACAATTCACATGGGGGAGGCAGGATGTTAGTGTTAGAGTTTAGACCCTTGACCTCTGATTTGAGTAACCTTGAAATAACTACTTCTGCCTGCTATTACAGTGTTCTGATTTCCTGGCCCCCACCTCAGAATGCCACTCACAGGTGGGCTAATTGACTCAGCGTGTAAATGAGACATTTAAATCATCCTCCTGTCATGTATTAGTAGGTAATACCTGAATATGACTAATTTAGGTGCTTCCAAAAAGCAGATTATTCATTGAAACATCAGTGAGGTTAGTAATCAAATATCATCATAGACATTTATCTTAAATGACATTTAATTCAATCAGAAAATAACATTTATAAATTCATAAATAATATTCACAGGAATAAATTCACAAAATATAATGACTGTTGCCATTTTCACAGTTGTAAATCCCTTCTATTGTAAGTCCCACCACATTGCACATCCTCAGCAGCCCTGGGTTTGGCCACTCTCTCTCTGCTCCCATGAGTGGGCAAAGAAATGAGGTGCAGGATGGATTCTGACATCAGGGTCAAAGGTGAGAGAGGAATGGGACTTGACTCTAACTTCTCACAAACCCACTCTCCTTCCACCAGCCACAAGAGCTCTCAGAGGCGTGTGCAGGACTGGCTGTATCAGAGTATGAACAGTCACTTGTAAGGTCGGCTATATCAGAATGGGAACAGTTACTGTGAAGGACCTGTGATTCATCAAAGTGTGAGTGGACACCAAGCAGTACCAACCATCAGAAAGGTGGGCACTGTGAAGGACCACTGTATCAGAGAGTAAACAGTCACTGTGCAGTACTGACTATGAGAGGGTGAATGAACAGTCACTGTGCAGGACTGACTGTATGAGAAAGTGAACAGTCACTGGCAGGCCCGACTGTGTTGCTGTCTCCTCCTCCATGCCCTGAGGTTAAGGCCTGAATTTATTTGCTGGGGCTGCATCCCAGAATACAGAGCATGTAGCTCCCTCCTCTCACAGACTCTCATTCTGAGGACCAAGGTCAAGGGAAAAGTGCTAGTGGGTGGCCCCTGCTGTGTCCCAGGCTGTCAGCGATTGTCCTTGTCTGAGTGCTGGCTCCCAGCTCCCTTCTGAGCAAGCTGGAGTCTTCCTGTGCCCAGTGTGCTTGTGCCCCATGCATTTGATCAGCCAAGTCTGAAACCCAAGAGTGAAAGTTCTGGCTGGGCATTTGGATACAACATTCAGAACCCTTTTTTCCACTTTCATTGAAAGACAATTATATGAGCAGTGCCTGGATGTGACCCTTTAACCCATGTGTAGGTTATGAACTGATCAACACAGGGAAGTTTGCTGACACCAGCCCGTGAGTGACAGCTGCTCTCAGAAGGAGAAAGCTGAACCTCAGCCAGCACTGGTAGGGAATTGATAGTCACTCACAATGACTCCAGCACTCACCTCTCAGCTGTTGGACTTTTAACCCACCCTGATAGCTGTCCTTCAGTTCTATGTGGCTGTAAATTATTTTTGTTTAAAGATCTCTGATATCACTAAGCCTCTATATCTTTGACATATCACTTAGCAGAATGCTCAGGGGTCATCCACATTTCTGCAATGAGCAGGATATCCTCCCTCCATCCTCCCTCCCTCCCTCCCTCCCTCCCTCCCTCCCTCCCTCCCTCCCTCCCTCCCTCCCTCCCTCCCTCCTTTCTTTCTTTCTTTCTCTCTCTCTCTTTCTTTCTCTCACTCTTTCTTTCTTTCTCTCTCTTTCTTTCTTTCTTACTTTCTTTCTCTCTTTCTCTCCTTCTTTCTTTCTATTTCTCTTCCTTCCTTCCTTCCTTCCTTCCTTCCTTCCTTCCTTCCTTCCTTCCTTCCTTCCTCCTTCCTTCCTTCCTCCCTTCCTCCTTCCTTCCTTCCTCCCTTCCTCCCTCCTTTCTTCCTTTCTTCCTTTCTTTCTTTCTTTCTTTCTTTCTTTCTTTCTTTCTTTCTTTCTTTCTTTCTTTCTTTCTTTCTTTCTTTCTTTCTTTCTTTCTTTCTTTCTTCCTTTCTTTCTTTCTTTCTTTCTTTCTTTCTTTCTTTCTTTCTTTCTTTCTTTCTTTCTTTCTTTCTCCACACCCAATAGTGCTCAGGGCTTACTCCTGGCTCTGTGCTCAGGGATCACTCCTAGTGGGCTTGGGAGACGAGACAGATAATGGGGATTGAACCCAGGTCAACCGCATGCAAGGAAAGAGCCATGCCCACTGTACTTCACTCCGACCCCAGAAGTTCCTTTTGTAATAACCCAGAGTACTACATTCTCTATGTATGTGTGTGTGTGTGTGTGTGTGTGTGTATTGGTGTGACACTTTCTTTGTCAGGGCTTCTGTGAAGGACGTGGAGGCTGTCTCCCTGACAGAGCTGCAGTGAACGAGAAAGTCCAGGTCCGTCACACAGTGGCTGCACTTGCACAGATGCCCAGGAGGTTTTGTCACATCTACCTTCTGGGGTCTTGTCTGCTTCTTGGATGAGCTTCACTGCCACTCGCTGTGGGTGGCACCAGTGCTCATTTCTACTAAGGGCTGTCCACATCTCTGGCCTTCTGTTCAGAGTCACTCTGTGATGAGGCGCTGGTCTACTGTGATGAGGTTTGCTCTGCGCCTCTGTGATGTGTGGAGCAGCTTCATGTTCCTCACTGGGCATGTGTCGTCCCTTTTCTCCACCCAGGTTCCACTGTTTTTTTTTGTTGGTGGCTGACAAGTTCCTCAGACTCCAAACACTGGCCCCTCATCAGATGTGGGTTTCACAAATGCTCTTTTCTATTCCCAAGTAGCTTTTTCATTTTGTGATCGTTTCCTTCCCTGTCCTGAAGTTTTTTGTTTTGATAGCGCCTGTGTGTTGTGTTTCTGCTTTTGCTACATTTGCTTTTGGTAATAAATACAATTTCGCTGCTACATGTGATAGGAAGGAGTTTGCCTCCTGTTCTCAACGAGAAATTGTGAGGTTGCAGGTGTTCTACTGAGTCTTTAATCCATTTTGAGTTGATTTTTGTCTGGTATGCAAAGGCAGCCGGCTTCGTTCTTCCTGTGCAGCTGTTTGGTATTCTCAGCACCATTTACTGAAGGCACTTTCCTTTCTTCGCTTTACCTCCCTTTGTCCATATTGACCACATGTAAGTGTGGCCTCTCTCTCTATTCCGCTGACCCGTGGGTCTGAGTTCATGCCATTCCCATGCTTTTTGATCACTATGGGTCTGTTAGTTGAAAGCAAGGAAGTGGCAGCTCCAGCTTTGCTTTGCCCCACATTGCTTGGGAGATTGAACACATTTAAAATCGTCATTGATCTAAAGCAGCGAACAGATTGGACGCAGACCTTATCAAGATTCCAGTGGCATTTTCACAGACACAGAAAAGATGGTCGTGGAGTTTCTGCCCCCCTCTCCTTCCTTGAACGTGAGCACAGGCAGGTGATGGGCAGCCCTATCCCATCTCCTCCTCTGCCCTCTCTCTCCCGTCCCAGCCCCTGGGGACAGAGCAACTGCCTGCTTTTATGGGGGCAGGGACCCCCCTGTGGTTGGGGGGGGCTCTCAGTTTCCTGTAGCTTGGGGCATGGAGGTGCAAGCTCTCAGTTCACTGCCGACACATGGTGGCCACTGCCAACCTGAGTCAGTGTCAGCTCCTGGGAAAAGCTTCCTGGCCTCACCCACGTGTGGCCTCATGTCTCATGCCTTCCTGAGTGAGGCTCCCCTTCTAACCGAGACTCAAGGTCAGCAGCAAAGAGGGAGCCTGGGTATTGGAGGGCTAGTCTGTATGCATGTGGAGCCAGGGTGTGAGTGGCACTGGGCTACGTGTCCACTTCGAGCTGGAGAGGGGCCTCTTGAAACTGTTTGACTTCATCAAAGTCGGCTCCGACAGGCCGCTCCTTCCTCCTCTGCTTCATCTCGCCCTGGCCAGCATACGGGGGGCCAACAGCAACACAACTAGCTGCCTGCTGGTCAGCGGGGTCATGTCCACTCTCCTGCATCCACAGACAGTGTTCAGGGACAAGTGGGGGCACAGGGGAGCAGGACAGCTAGGGCTGGGTCAGGCCACACTCACTTGGATGCACCATCAAACTGAGCATGTAGGGGGCACCACTCGCACTGTGCTGAGAGGGGTGCGGTAGGCTGGCTGTGTCCAGGAAACTTCCTCCTCCTGCCCTGTCTCCTCTATGTGGGTTCTCTGCTTCTGGTTCCTTGTGGAGGTCCCTGCCATCAGCCCACAGCATTGAAGGTCACCCAGGCATGCTGGCACAGTCCCAAGGTCTGACCTTGTCATATCCAGCTTCTCTTTTTTGTTCCCATCTCTTGGGTGTCACAGGTAAGAAGATACTGTCAGACCCAGGGTCCCAGATGGCCATGCCACAGAATTTCCTGGCGTTTTGTAGTATTTGGTTCATGCACTGACACCCTGATTCATCCTGGGTCATATTTGTCTGCAGGATAGTTGGAGTCTTACTGTTTTCATGTGACTCTGTCGTCCCAGAACTCTTTGTTGGACAACCAATTCTTTCCTTATTGAGCTTTCTTGCTTCTCTTGTCAAAAACCAAATGGCCATAAATATAACAGATTATATCTAGACTTTCAATTTCCATTTCTCTCTCAATGGTGTAACTATGTCAGTGTGCTATAGAGAGAACCATGGGGTAAGTATATCACCGAGACAAGCCTTAAAGGGGATTAGAGATAACAATGAACAAAATTACAAATGAATCTATTACTGTAGCCTTTTTAAATAAGTTAACCAGAGTCATTAACTTTGTTCTTTTAAAAATTTCTATGCCTTGCAATTTGAGATGAATTTACCAGTTGATCAGCTAGTTAATTTTTGCTGCTGCTATTATTACTATTACTAATGAAGTCACTGGGATTTTTATTTTTTTGGAGACCACACCCTCCTGTGCTAAGGGTCACTCTTGGTTATGCACTCAGGAAAATTCTGGTGAGCTCTTGGAATCATATGGGGTGCCAAGGGTTGGACCCAGGTCAGCTGCATGCTAGGCAAGCACCCTACCCATTGTATTATCTCTCTGGCCTGCCACTGGGATCTTGGTATGGACCATATTGGATGTCCAGGTGACCATGGGAGCTAGTCTATCCTAACAGTTTAAACACTTAGCAATCAATAAATATTTTCCACTATTTTTGACCTTTTTTAAAAATTTTTCAACAGTTTTCAAGTTTCAATATACAAGTCTTGCACTTCTTTTAAAAACTCTATTCCCAACATTTCAATCCTTTTGGACAATTTTTAAGAATAGAATTTTAAAAAACTTTTTATCTTGGGGGGAAAGTTTTCCTCTTAGTTCTTTACATATCTTTTTACATTTTACATATCTTGTTTGTGTGAGTGTGCATAAATTTGCACAGATTATTTATACTTTACTGAACCTTGCACCCTTTCTGAAGATTTTTATTAGTTTAAGGTTTGTAGACATTTTCTTAGGACTTTCTGTCTATACAATGTGCAGAGACAGTTTCTCCCCTGTAATTTTTTATGTACGTTGCTTACCTGCTTTCTGTACAGTGGTTTATTCTCTCTCCCTGCAGCTCATACTCAGCGGAACCAGAGAATGGAGGAGGTCAGTTGCAGGCTGTGTGGTACAAACTGTCATGAGTTTGTACCTCCTCCTCAGACTAAGATTTCTCAGGGTTCAGCACCTCTTTCAGTGAATTCATCCTAAAATCTTGTCCAGAATTATTGGATAGCCTTCAGAGGCCACCCGTGGCACCCACTGGCAGGAATGACATTCATTTGCCAGAGCTTGCCAGGCCAGTTCTCAGCTGGCCTCTCATGCTGGGCTTTCGGAGGGTGCCACAGGTCCTCACTGATAGGGGCTGGGAGGCTTCACTGGGCCCCTCCACTTCCCTTTCCTGAGCTGCAGTGAAGGTAGAGGTGCCAAGCAGAGGCTGGCAGGTGGGCAGCCCTGCTGTGCCTAGGAGCACCTCAGGTCTCCAAGGCCCCCTGGCAGTCAGAACAAAAGCAATGGCTGATGCCTGGTCGGTGGCCACATGACACCTTCTGTGGCCCTGGTTGCAGGGATGTGGCCATAGTGCTTCATTGCTGATTTCTTTACAAGAGCCGCTGCCACCACCAAGGAAATCCACTGTGCACATTAGGGTGGTGCATGACAATCACCTCCACATTGGAAGTGGAGCTTTGGGTCATAGACATCTCAGAACTCAGGATTCACTGTGCCCACAGAGCACTGACCTGGGTGCATGAGCCCTGGGGCCTGGCAATAGAGTGCCCTGTGAGAGCTGGGTCCACATCATCCGAGTCCTGTGTGAGCACTTCAGCCCGAGCACTGCCCCTGCCCATTCCTCACAGTCACTGAGCTCAGGCCCTGTCTGAAGAGACAGGGTGGTCTCAGACTGTCGGGTGTGTGTCCTGTGTCTGTGTGCGAGGGGGAACACGATTTGACAAGGGGAAGGAAAGAGAGGGGCCACCAGGCTGGGCTCCTGTGAGTGATACAGAAACTGTGTCCAGCCACAGGACAAAGTGGATCACAGGAGGAACAGATGCTGTCTGAGAAGGAAAAGTCGCAGGGGATCCCACGTACCACCCAGTGTTCCTCAAGGAAGGGTGCTGACTCCCGCGGCTGAAGCTGTGTGATTCCAACTTTGGAATATCTGGAGAGGTCCACACTGTGAATGGGAGAGACCTTGGTGGGGACAGTGGAGACAACCACTGGGGCCAGGAATGCTGCATATCTGCATGGTAAGCTGCCATAGTGTCCACAGTGTCCACACCACTGTCACCCATATCCAGGTCCACACCACAGGCACCCGTTTCAGAGTCCACACCACGGACACCGCCTTAGGGTCCACATCACAGGTAGTCACTTCTGGATCAACACAGCGGGCCCCTGTCTCAGGGTCCACACTGCTGTCACCCACCACAGAATGGGGCTTTCTACATTACAGAGGGTGGAAACACGGAGCTTCATGGCCACTTGTAATCACTTGGAACTCACTTATTAATAAAAGTGAATCAATACCGCTGCCTGCGTGAAGAACCTTTTCATAGCTTACTCTGCACATTGCCTGCAGGCAGAAGCTGATAGAGACTCTCACGCACTCACCCCCTTCACAAAACAAGCTTGCACATTTTTACCATTTTAACAATGGGGTCATTCTGAGTTTGGAAAAATTAGACTTTGAGTAACATTTAAGAATAAACAAAGCATTTTCCTGGCTAGCTCTGGCTTATATCATCCCCTGCATCCTGTCTGAACAACAACAACCAAAAACACACTTGGCTCTGAGATCCCACATGCCAGTCAGGAGATAAGTCTCCCTGAAATGGTCATTAGGCAGGCATCTTGCTGCCCGGCTCCAGCATGTGGCAGCACGGAGGTTTTATTCCACATCGAGTGCAGTGATGACAGCACGATTTGCCAAGGACATGACTGTCATGTCACTGGGCATGGGATTTCACAGTAGGAACGTTCTCTCATTTGGGGCAGCACTGAGACAGCTGTCCTTGCAGACCAGAAGTTTGGCCTCCCCCAGGCCTCATCCCTCTGCTCGGACTCATACCAGATGAAAGACCTGGGAGCCCAGGGCCAAGCCTCAGAGCCAAAGCGCCTCTGCCTCATGGAGCGACGCCTCAGGAGAGGCACAGTGCATAGCCTCCCACTGGTTCCAGGACACCGGCCAGGGCAGGGGAAGTGGTGCCAAGTGTCCCGGCAGTGGGGACCAGCACCAGTGCCTGCCTTCTGGGGGATGCATTGCTGGCGTCCCCTGCTTCCTGTCCTGAGCTTCCCTGACAGTCCACTTGTGTGGTTTGCCTACATTCTGAGTCCTGTCCAAGCGCCCCCGCTGCTGAGTCCCAAGAAACATGTTTAAAGGGAGTCCGACCAAGGCCTCTCCTGAGCGGCAGCCTATGGGGTGTGACAGGGAGTCAGCACAGATGTGCTGGGCACTGGCCTTTCTCTCCAGAGCTGTTCAGAGCTTTCTTCCCAGCGTGCTGTTAATTTAATCATCACTTGGAGAGAGGGAAGCCCTTTCATGCATCCTGAGAAAGATACGTTCCTGGCACGGCAGGGTCTTCGGAAGGCCTGAGAACTGACAGATTAAAGAAAAATTTTGCTCCAGATCAGAGAAACATTTAGGTTAAAAGAGACTGGATTGCTCTTCAAAATCATAGCGTAGGTGAATTGAAACTTAGGGGGGAGCAGGTGTCCTGTGTGGGCCCAAACCTGTTGGACATAACAGCGTCTTTGAGCTGAGCCACCTGGCATGGCTGTAGTGACAGAACCACCAGAACCACAGGCCCGCAGTGAGTCTCTTCCCAGCATTCCCGTGTGAACTGGGGCCTCTGTGCTCTGCTCTGTGAGAAAACACAGAGTCTTGGGCCTCAGCAAGGCTCTGCTGCTCCGAACCAAGCCTTTGCGTCCCAGTGATTCCCTTCCCTCCTCAGGGGAAAGCCCAGTCCCAAGGCCCCCGTCACTGCTTCCCCTGGTTGCACTGGACACTCTGCTGTGAGTCACCTCTGCACCAATGACCCTGCCCTTGGCTGTCTCCTGCAGTGTCCCCACCCTGAACCCACACTGGGCCGCCTTCATGGGTATAATTGGGGGAGCCCGTAGAGGCATGGTGCTCACTCCTGGACAACGGGAGGGAAAATGTCTGAGGGGCAGGAGAGGAGGTCCACCAGGCTGGAGTGGTGCTGGTGGAGGGGGCCTGCACCTCAGAGACAGGCAGCACAGCCCAGCGTCATGTTGGTGTCCACTCTAGTGTCTGCATCACGTGGGTCTCTGTGCCACATCAGCCTCCGTGTCACCACCAGTCTCTGAAGGCAGCCCCATCCTGACTCTCCCACACATGGGTCTGGCTTAGTGACACCAGGACCCTTAGGGGAAATGGCTGTTTGTAGGCTTGGAGGGAGACTGCGTCTAGGACACCCGCTCCTGTGTCCTGAAGAGGGCCACATGGTTCCAGCAGGACCAGGGAATGGTCCCTCAGCACCTCTCTGCTATATGTGGCTCTTACACATGGGCCTGGGGGTCAGGGAGCCCCAGGCTGAGATGAGGCGACTTCGCTGCTGCCGCAGCAATTGTCTGATTTAAATGAAAATGATGTGCTGTGATAGGAGATTATTAAATATTTGATGGGGTGATCAAAAGGCAATTAAGAGGTGATTGTAGAGAGTCAGTGGTATAGAAGGGGGAATCCTCCTTCTGGAAAGGTTGCCGACAGAACCTGCTTCTCTTTGTCCCAGTGCTGGGACTCAGGAAAGAAGGAATTGTGAATCCTGGCCTAGGGGGACTACGGTGAGAGCCACTGTCCACACTGACCTTAGCTTGGAGCAAGACTGGGTTTGGGCACTGGCTTGGTTTGCCTCCTTGTCCTCCCTGCTCTTGTTCACAGCTCCAGGAGGTCATGCTTCCTTGCCCTGTGTCCCTGTCCCTGTCCCTGCCCTGTGTCCTGTCCCTGTCCCTGCTCTGTGTCCCTGTCCCTGTCCCTGCCCTGTGTCCCTGTCCCTGTCCTGCCCTGTGTCCCTGTCCCTGCTTTGTGTCCCCGTCCTTGTCGCCACACAGTGCAGTGCCCAGCATGCAGGGAGGGTGGACACTGCAGTCTGCAGGCAGAAGCTGGGTCTTGTGGCCTCTAGCATGTCTCTCTTTTGTTCTGTGTCTCTCAGGCCAGGAGCAGGGCACAGAGCAGGGATAGAACCGGACCCTGTGGGGCAGGTCTGTGTTGCAGAGGAAGTGAAGCTCCAAACCCTGACCCTCTCTCGCCAGCCTGGGCCTGCGTGTCCCCTCCAGGAGCCATGAGGATGAGGGAATATGGGCACTGACTGTCCGCCAAACTAAATAACAGTCCAGTCTCCCTCCTCGTCTCTTTACTTGTCCTTTTACTTGTGATAGAGTGTTTACCATGAATAGTGCTTTGCCAGTTGCAGGGAGCAACACAGAGCCTTAACGTGCAGAAATAGCTCAGAGGGACATGTAGATGCGGGGTCTCGACTGGGGCCTGTGCTTCCTCTCCCCCTGCCTGGCAGTGGACTCTGTCCCTAGATTGTCTCACTTGTCACTGTGGTCTGTGCAGTGACTTTCTTTCCTTTCTGGATGTTTTGTCTCACCTGCGCATTCTCTTTTTAAATTCTGTTACACTTTCATAAGACCCTTTGAGTTAAGATACTGGGGAGCCATGACATGTCTGCAAATGTCTGCGAAATCTGTCTGCATCAGTGGAAATGGCGCTTTGGTTTCGTGTTGTAGATTTGGAAGCTACTGGTCCTCACTCTGAGTGCAGGATGGTGAGTGTTTCTCTGGTCCCTTTCAGGGCATGTATGTGCACATGTGTATGATGTGTGCACACATGTTCATATGTGCTGGTGTGTGCACACGTGTTTCCCAGGTCCCTCTGAGGTTACATATGTGCAGATGTGTGTGATGTATGCATAAGGGCTGGTGTGTGTGCACATGTGTAGGTGCACGGCATGTTCATCTGTGAACACATGTGTGAGTACTTGCTTCTGTGTGTTTTTGTGGGATGGGAGCTCTGTGTAAGTCTTTGGCGACGTCATTGACTTACTTTCTTGGATTATTTATACAACTGTGACATTTCTGGGGCAGAAACGGGTGCTAATAAGAGCAATAAACTTCCTACAGACGGAAGATTCTGGGAAAGCAGGTGCCTGTAAACCAATACCCGTGGAGAAGAGGATATTGATGTGCTCACTGGTTCCGATTCAAAGGCACTTTTCTCAGATCTAAGCTCTTTGGAGTCTTGAAGGCTCTTCTATCCCCAGCTGCTCTCGACATGTGTTACCATGGTTGTCGAAAAGAGCTGAACGCAGGACAATTCTTTACAAAGGACAGATTTCCCGAGAGATTGTCCATGGCACAGCCACACTCTTGAAATGTTGCTCTGTGTATGTTAGTCCTGGGACTGGCACAGGACAGATGCTGGCTGACACTTTCATTGAAAAACCTTCATGGCTTGGGCTCATGTGTGTTTTTCAGGGCCAACTGGCCCGAGCACAGCACATCCACCATACCTAGAGCACAGTGCACCCACCCTGGCCCAGAGCACAGTGGGCCCTCTGCAGTCCAGAGCACAGTGCACCCCTAGACCCGGAGCACAGTGGGCCCTCTGCAGCCCAGAGCACAACGCATCCCTACACCCAGAGCACAGTGGGCTCTCTGCAGCCCAGAGCACAGCGCACCCCTACACCCAGAGCACAGTGGGCTCTCTGCAGCCAAGAGCATGGTGCACCCTTACACCCGGAGCACAGTGGGCCCTCTGCAGCCCAGAGCATAGTGCACCCCTACATCTGAAGCACAGTAGGCCCTCTGCAGTCCAGAGTATGGCATACCCACTGCAGCCAGGGGTGACTCTGGGAAGTGTCTGAGACCTGTAGTCAGGGGATGGAGACCGACTGTGCAGACTCCACCACAACACACCCTTGCCTGCAAAGTGTTTGTCTCATCTGTGTGGCGTGGCCTTGTGCTCCTGAGGAGTTGGGCCTGGGAAAGCAAACTTCTGCTTCATCTGAGACATGCCAGTGAACCACAGGGTCTTTCGTTGTTTTTGCTTTTTGGGTCACACCCAGCGATGCACAGGGGTTACTCCTGGCTCTGCATTCAGGAATCACTCCTGGCAATGCTCAGGGGACCATATGGAATGCTGAGAATCGAACCCGGGTCAGCTGCGTGCCTACACCCTGTGGTTTCACTCCAGTCCCAGAACCGTACAGTCTTGATACACTAAGCTCCTGACAACTGATCCCTGGGCTGGGGCTCACTCACCTGGGCCTCAGGCAACTGACCTGGACAGTCTTGCAGATTCAAAGCCCTGCTTGCACCTTGAAAGCAGTGATCAAACTTGATTCTTAGTTTGATGTACATGTGCAGTTACTCGGTTTCTCAGGCAGCAGAGGGAGCTTGCCTAGAACTTAGAGGCCTGCTTTTATTAACACTCACATGAATGCATAGCTGGTCTGAAGCCTACGTGCTTCCAAGAGTGGCTTTGTGGGTTTTCTGGCTTTTCTGTTTTTGTATTCAAGGCACATAAACAGCCCCAAGTGCTGAGATGGCCCCAGCTGCCCTCAGGAGAGTGGGCAGGCATTTGCATTCTGGTAGGGGCTGCCGGGGGCAAATGTCAAAAAAAATCGTTCCTTTTATTATTGTCTGGAACCTCGTTCTATAGCTCGGTGTGTTTTGTTTTTTTCTCACAGATTGAGAAGCTCAGCCCCCGGCCTGGGAGACCTGCTTTTGTGGCAGTATCTGTGCAGATGTGGGATGCACTGGGAGCTTCCCAGGGGAGCTGATAGTGCCCTGGGCAGACCTAGGACCAGGAGGGGGTCAGTCACCTCTCTGCCCTAAAGGGCACAATATCTTCTTTCCATTGTTATGGCAATGGACGCTCCCACTGAGCATGCATGGAAACCCCAGCCTGGCTATCCTTTCCTCTGTGCATGGGCTCTAATCTCATGTTTCAGTGACTGAATAACACACTGCTTTGAACATGAGTGCAAATACCCCTTTGACGCTTGGGCTGAGCCTCACGCACAAGTGAATGTGTTCCTGGACTGCATGACCGCCATAAGACACTCCCTACCCATTATCCAAGAGTACCACACCACACTTGATGGGGTTCAAATAGTAGGCAACCAATCATAGAGGTAAATATATATGCATATATATATGTATTTTCATATATATGCATATATATATACAAAAGCTCACATTACTCAACCTTTACCAACATGTTGATGATATCCTAAAGAATGTCTTAATGGCCCCTACCAAAATAGAACAATCTTCATACTGTTTTCTTTATGGTTTCTTTCCCCTTTTTTGTAGTATTTTCAGCAGTTTTTCATAACAGACAATACAAAATATACTATTTTGTTTGTGCTTTGAGACAGGGATTAGGGTTTGGGATGGAAACATCCCAAGTATGGTGATGAGAAGGTGTAATCATGGTAGATTTGGTGTTTGAATATTAAATGTAATCAAATATTGTGAACTGTATCACTGTCCTCCCGTTGATCATCGATTTGCTCAAGCAGGCACCAGTAACATCTCCATTCATCCTAGCCCTGAGATTTTAGCAGCCTCTCTTTACTCGTTCTTCCTAGTGGTGCCACATTGGAGGCTCTTTCAGGGTAAGGGGAATAAGACCCATCATTGTTACTGTATTTGGCGTATCGAAGTATCGAATATGCCACAGAGAGCTTTCCAGGCTCTGCCATGCTGGCAGGACACTCTTGGTACCTTTCCAGGTTCTCTGAGAGGGAAAACTAGGCTAAGGAGGTCACGGGGCTGTGAATTTGGCTGTGAGCTTTCGGGAGCATTGTTTTATAGTTTCTGGATCTTGGTCATTGATGGGATTACATGGCACAGGGTAGGGGAGGGGGGAAGTTTGTGGGTGGGGCTGCCAAGCTACTAAAAAATGGGGATTCTGGGAGGAGGAGGCCCAGTCTCGATCTGAGCAGGCTTGGATATCTCAGCCCCAGATCCTGCACACCTGGGTTATCTTATAAAATAAATTTTAAAAAAATGTTCTTGTGAATCTGTATTTTCTTATTCTTCAAGGTCTGACTCTGATTTCGCTGGATCCTCTAGGATGTCCACGTTTGGTATTTAGGGGCTTTCCACACTGTTTCCCGTAGGAGTTGTGCCTGAGCTTGTTGTCGTCAGGCCCCAGGCTCCTTTCTTTCTTTTTTTTTTTTTTGATTAATTAATTTTTTTAATTAGTGAATCACCATGAGTTACAGTTACAAACTTATGAGCTTTCATTATTGCATTTTGTTAACATCCCACCACCAGTTCCCAGTCCCCTCCACCAGTGTTCCCAGTATCCCTCCCACCCTCCCACCCCATCCCCACCACCCCATCCAACCTCTGTGGCAGGACATTCCCTTTTGATCTCTCTCTCCTTTTGGGTGCTGTGGTTTGCAACAGAGGTACTGCATGGCCATCGTGTTTGGTCTATATTCTATTTTCAGTGTGCATCTCCCATCCTGTGCGGGTCCTTAAACCACACTTTACCTGGTGTTCCCTTCTCTATGTGAGCTGCCCCTTCCTCCAGCGTGTGAGGCCAGCTTCTAAGCCTTGGCCGTGTTCCTTTCTTAACATCCTCACACACAATGTCTCTTTCCTGTCTTTTCTAGTCGTCTCACAGGTACAAAGGGATATCTCATTGTGATTTCATTTGCACTTTTTGATAATGGGGGTGTGGACTGTCTGTCTGGACTAGGCTGCCCGGGGTCTTCTCTGGATAATGTCTGCTCAGGGCTCTGGACCATTGTCTGAAACTTGGGTCCTTGCCTCTGTGCTGCTAAGTTCTGGACTTCCTTTATATTACTGTATTGTCAGATGTGTGATTACAAACTTCTAACTATAGGTCACGTGTCACCTTTGTGGTGTTTCCTTTCACTGTGTAAGCGACTTCTAATATAGCATGCTATTGTGGCCTATCCTGCTTTAGCTTCTCTTGCCTGTGGAGTGGTGGCTCCATGCATCACTGTGGGTGGCAAATGTATTGCTTTGTTTTCTTCTGTTTCACAGGTGCTATCTGTATCCCCAGTCTCTGGCCTGTGAGCTCATGTGGTGTCAGGCAGCTTTCCGTTTTCTCCCCTGTGGATGTGCAGTTTCCTAGCACCTCTCCAAGAGGGGTGGGTGTGGCTCCTTTAACCTCAGCTCTTGTGCCCTTAAATATGTGCTATTTGCATGTAGGCTTATTGATAGGGTCTCTGTTCTAGCCCTTTGGGGGGTGTGCCTTGTCTTGTTCCATTGCGACACTGTTTTGATTACCGGTGCTCTCTACTGTAGGTCTAAGTTCAGGACCAGAACGCTTTGATCTTCTTTTCTCTAAGAATTGCTTTGGCTATTCCAGGTCTTCTGTGGTTTTACTTGACTGTAGGATTATTTGGTATGTTTCTTTGGAAAATGTCAGATATGGGCAGGGATTGTGTTGGGATGGAAGAGTCCTTCTGTTCAGTTTTTCCTCAGGCCCATGCATACATGATGTCCCTCCATGTCTTTCTGTTTCTGTTTCTTTTTGTGTTGAATATTGTCTGCTTTCAGCAGAGACCTCCTGACGTCGGTGGGCCCCACGGGTGACTCTCGTGGAGCGGGGAAGAGAAAGACGGTCACTTTCTCTCCAACCGCCTCAGACACCCGGGACCCAGGGTTACTGGGTTCTTGTCTCGCTCGCGGAAAAGAATTTCAGGAGTAGACAAGCAGTGAAGTAACAGACTTTATTTAGAAGGTCTTAGGGAAGGAGGAAGAGATAAGTGGAAAAGGAAAAAGCAGTAGGAGTAACGCGCTCAAGAAAGAACGCGGGCTCCTCCAAAGATGGAGGGAGCCTTGAATGGACTATTGGGCTGCTTTTTATAGGATCTTTACAGCCTGCCCCCACCCACATGCGGTTTCTTTCCAAGTATACCAGGGAGGTTGGGAGTGGTGATAGCCTTCTTTGGGGAACCTCCTGGGGAGGGGTCTATTATCCTCAGAGTCTGTTGAAGGTCTTATCAGGTGCGGTTTCACAGGGTGGGGGTCTATTATCCTCAGAGTCTGTTGAAGGTCTTATCGGGTGCAATTCCTGTGTCCACAGGGTGGGTCAGTCTCAGGATTCTCCTCCCCGGAGACTTTGATGATCTAAGTTTCATTGCCAGGGGCCTTTCCCTACCTACCTGCCTACATCACTCCCACCATCTTGGTTAGGTTTTCTGTGATTGTGAATAGGACCGTTTTCTTGATTTCCCTCTTTTCTGACTTATTGTGTATAGAAGAGCAGCATATTCCTGTGTATTGATTTTACATTCTGCCACTTTACTGAACTCATTATCTGCTGTCCATACTGTCAGCAGAAGGCATCTGTCATTCAGTCTTTTAAACAAAAATTCAACTCTGGTTTAATGACAGACAGTCCCATGATTTATAGATTCCCAAAGTATAGGAAGCATTTCCAGGGCCTGCTTCAGGCTGCACAAGAATATTCATCTATAATTTTTGTATATGAAAAAAAATGAGCTTGCACATTATTTTGACAAAATATAATTGTTTAATATTAAGTAAACAATTATGGACCTCATATTGGTGACCAGATTTTTCCTGGTATTCAACTTTATACTCAACTGAGTTTTTTTTTAAGTGACATTGAATGATAGAACTAGGTTGAGGCAATACCAAATTAAAAAATTAGTTTATACTAAATATATCCTTACAAGTGAAAGAAAACACTGCCAACAGGTTTTTAACATCATATTACTATCACTTCTTCTAACAGGGACTGTGTGATACTGATGATGAGGAAGATGATGATAGGGATGGAGAGGAAAATGGGGTGGTGGAAATTATGGCAAAGATGGTGGTGGTGGTAGTGGTGTTGGAGAAGATGATAGTGATGGAGAGAATGATGGTAGTGATGGAGAAGACAATGGTGTTGAGAGGATGCTGGTGGTGGTGATTGAAAGGATGGTGACGATGGAGAGGATGATGATGGTGCTGTGGAGAAGATGGTGACAACAGAACTTTAACAAGAATTGCCTTTTCTCATACCATACCCTCTGAAAATACTCTTTACACCGTGGTATTGTCCAACATGGAAAATCTTGCTGCTGGTATCTTTATGGTTGTAAGAATATCTGAAATTTTGAGTACATTATCTTCAGCAGAGGTACCACTTCATGGCCAAGAATTCTCTTGAACTCTGATTTGTACTTAGAAAGTCTTCCTGTCTTTGTCACTGTCAAGTGAGATTTTTACGGCCCAATAACCATATGTTCACTTCCATCACTTTGCAGAGCCAAGTAGAGGGCAATGATAACCCCCTTCTTGTTTGGCTGATGGAACTTCTTGGAGGTAGTGTTTTTCTTTAACTTTATACAAATGGCTTTGGTTTGGTCTCAGCACTGTTTCATTCTATAAAATCCCCTTGACTAATGGAGACCTCCTTTCCACAATCCTTTTCTCTTTCCCTAAATTGTCGTTTGGTACCTTTGTGATTCCTTCACTTCATGGAGCACATCGTTCCTTTCAAAACAACTGTAAGAAAAACAACTCTGAGGAATTACAGTTCTGTAAATCACAGAACTTCAATCAACAACAAACAAATTAATAAAACAAAAAGCAAGGAAAATATTCTGCCACAGTGTGGACTGTGGAGAATCTAACTGGCACAGTATTCACGGGTGAACACTCGCCTTTGACGTTCTAGTGACTTTTCTCCTAGAGCCCTTAGTTGATGCTGAAACTGGAGCTTTCAGGGACTCAAGACTGTCCTCCATGGTGGATGTCTGAAAGCCCCGTGGACCAATGGCCATGGTCACATTTGCATAGAGAGCATCAGACACCTGTAACTGGATGTTTTTATGGTGGCTCACTCTACTCTGTCATACTGTATTACTTTTAAATTTTCCTTCATTTGTGCTTTCTCATCTTATTCATACATTTTCCTGATTACAGTTCATCCTCTTTTATATCATATTTTCTAATTTTATCTTTCTGTTCTACTTTCCAAAAGTTCTCCCATTTGTCTCCATAATTTTCACTTGAACTTTCACAAAATGTTTTGATGTCTCAGGTTCTCTCTTCTTTTCTGGCTTTAGTTTTCATGGCATTTCAAGTTTTGCATGCATTAGCTCTTTTTTTTTTTTTGTGGAGATAGTTGTTGTTTAAAGGTTTCAGTGTCTAAAGAAAGTTCAAAGATCTTACAAGTTTCTGTATTTTTCTCTGCCCTGCATTCTAGAAGTTTCCACTTGTTCTGTTCTCTCCTTGAGTACTCTCTTCCCGACAGCTGCCCGAGTGCAATCCAGGAGAGGTAGGCATGGAAACCCAACATGTGATGTACAGGCTCTGTCAGAGGACCCTGTGCCTGAGACAGATCCTGCAGTCCTGGATCGTCTCCATTCCCTGGGTCACTGCTGTTGTGCCTCTGTTGGCAGATACAGAGCCCAGTCTGGCAGTGGACCCCTCATATGCATGCATGGGGTGGGGGGTGGTATCTGAGTGCATGCGTGCTCCCTGATCTGTGCAGGTGAGAATCAGATCACACAGTTCACAGGCTCACTCAGCAACAAGAGAATAAAGGCTCAAGGCAGGTTTTCTATGAAGACAGGTGGGCAGTAGAAAGAGGGAGCAGGTCTGAAGTGCCCCTTGCCTACACTCTTTCTGATGCATCTCCTACCACACCTCACTCGCAAGGGTGCAGATTGAAGGCTTTGAGGTTCCCTGTGTTGGAGGGAGCCAGTGCCTAGGGTTGCTTAAAAGGGGTCCTTGTTGTCCTTACTTCCCTGTTTCTTCTATTAGTGTGAAAATCTTGCTTGGGTGATGTGATTTTGCTAGTGGGCACTGACGATGCCTCTGGCTCATTTAGCACTGCAGTGTCCCCACTCAGACCACCCAGCCAATGTCTGTCACCATTTAAGATGACAACAAAATGGAAATAGAACTCAAATACCAAAACAGACTCAACATCTCAAATGCATGAGAAAAACAAAGTTGGTATATTTGGAATAATTTTTAAAAATATCTTTTGTTTGAGAGCACTCTTCAATTTGACAGCCAACAGGCACTTTGTCATCTCCATATAAAGATGGGATTTTCTTAGACTCAACTTTCCCAGGACTGCCATCACACAGACCCCTGAACACAGGCTATGCCACAGCACAGTGTCTCGGCTCCCGGTGGACAGAGCCCAGGGAGCCTGTTTCCCAAGTAGCACCATGCTCTGGCTTGTCTATGTTTGCATCTGGCCTACAAATGCAAACAGCAGACTTGGGAGGTCAGTGCAGAGGTGTTGTTTGCAAGGACAGGAAAAAACCTCAGGTGAGATGGCACTAGGACCAAGGTGAGGAAGCTGAGGCTCAGCCTCAGATGCCCTCAGGTGCCCCTTGTACCAGGCGAGTGTCCTGGATGACTCCTTCTTGCCTGGTCCTGCTCACAGTTTACCCAGCACCATGCAGGATGCCACTTGTGGTTGGGCCTCATTCCTGCTGAGCTCCCCTCTCCTCTGTGAACTGGTCTCCCCTTCTCTGGATCCTCCCAGACCAGCTGCACACCAGGCACTGGGTGTAGTGAGGCCTCTCCCCCCTGCCTGGATCCAATCACAGTGCAAACAAAGCAGTGAGGCAGAGGAGCAGGGGTGGAGCTTCACACCTTGCTGGGCGCCAGTGCTGCCCTTGCCATGCATGCCAGGCAGAGTTAAGAGACCATGTGGCCCACACTAATCCTTACAGAGGCTGCTGCCATGAGAGCCTGTAGCCCTGGACTTCCATACCCCCCAGGTGGTGGAGGGAAGGCCCACTTTTCAGGTGGCCAGTGAGAAGAAGCTGATTCGTCTGTTTAACCAACAGACCTGAGGGAGTAGTTAGTCTCTGCTCAGCAACTAGCTGCAGAGAAATGCATGTCTGAGCCAGGGCTGCCTGGAACCACAGTGCAGCAGTCAGTGATGGTGAGAACGTATGTGTGCTTGAGTGTGTGCTTGTGTGTGTATGTATATGCGCATGCCTGTGTGTGTGAATGTTTGCGCGTGTTGAGTGCATATGCATGCATGCATATGTAGGTATATGTGAGTGTGTGCACGTATAAGTTGTGTATTTGTGCGTGAATTTGTGTGCATGTGTGAAAGTATGCGTGTGTGTTAGTGTGTGACTTACCGTGTGCATGTGTGAAAGTGTGTGTGAGAGAATGTGTGTGAATATAAGTGTATGTATGTGCATGTGTGTAGTGTGTACATGTGCATGTGTTACATGAGTAAGAGTGTGTTCATGTTTCAGTGTATGTGTATGTGCATGTGTGCATGTGTTTGAATGTGAGTGCATGTATGAGTGCATGTGAGTGCATATGTTAGAATGTGCTTGTGCATGGATATGTATGAGAGTGTATGCATGTGTGTATGTGTATGCATATGTGAGTGTGTGTATATGTATGTTAGGTGGGTGTATGAATGTTTGAGGGTGTCCATGTGAGAGCATTTGTGTGAGTATATGTATGTATGTATGTGCATGGGTGTGCATATGTGTGTGACTGTGTATACATGTGTGTACATGTCCCTGTGTGTCTCATGTATTTGTGCATGTTTATGTTAATGTATGCATATGTTTGAGTGTATTATGCATGCGTGTTTGTAAATATCTGTGTGTGTGCTTGTGAGCATATGTGTGTGCATCGTGCGAATGTGTGTATGTGTGTGAGTGTGTAAATGTAATTTTAGCAGAACACAAAATATTGAACTGGTCTGAAAGTGTGATATCTTGCTTATCCCTGTGGTTTAACACACCTGCATAGGTGTGTTAATTGTAGACATAATTTATCTATATAAATGGTATGACTCATCTATACATGCAGTATCACTCACCAATTAACTCATCTGGTATAACTCACCTATGCTCATGGTGTAACTTACTTATATGTGTGACTCCTAAAACACAGTTGCAAGATGCATCCATCATGCCATCCAGCATGGCCAGTAGAACACCCACAACTTCTCTGAGTTTCAGGTTCAGGTGGAGGGCGAGCTGTGGGAAGGTGGCTCTGGAGCCCAGAATTGAGATGCCAGGGAGTTATTTCCTGCCACAACGTCTTATTAAGTGCATAGTATCCTGGATGGAAGGGAAGGAAAGAAGAAGGGAAGAAGGGAGGGAGGACAACTTGGGCTCTCTAATTGCTAAATGCTAACTTTCTCCGGCAATTGGTCATGAAAACAGATTATCTTGAAATTGTTCAATCAGAGATGGCTGGTTTTATATTGATGCTGCATTTGGCTCCAGGCTGGAAGCCAACTATCCCTCCGGCTTGGGCAGCTTTCCCTCTCTGGGTCTGAAACAGAATCAGGGATCTAACAAAAGCAAGAATGGCCACAAATGTGCAGTATTATGAAGTATTATTCCCCAGAGAAGAGGCGTTGATTTCCCCAAGCTAAGGATAATAACTGATCTCTCCTCTCCACTCTTCCACAAAATAAAGAGGTTGCTTCCAACTCAAAGGACATTGAATTCAAAGAAACAAGGAAAAATGCAAGTGCGAAAAAATGCAAGTGTATGTGTGTTAAGTATTCAAGGGCTAAGTGTCATGAACACAGAGGAAATGGTGGCTGCACCCTGGGAATCTGCACGGAAACTGACTGTAGATGCTGGACTGACAGAGACAGTCTGAGGCATGACCCCTGGGTTTCAGCGTCTTGTCCAGGTTTCCTGGATGTTTTTAACTTGTAAAATGCAATACCAGAAAATAGATACTTGCATGGGTTACTACTAGTACTATGAACTACTAGTAACACACATTCCTGAAGGTGATTTGACAAAATGTTCTAAAAGCACTAAGTATTTGACAACTTATGGCAACTGTGGAGGAATAATCATGAGAAATAAGCATGGGAGAGAGCAAAGATGTAGACGGACGGCTCTGCATTGCAGCAAAGTGTGAATACTGAAAAATAGAAACACTGTGGATATGCAGCCATCTCCCTACTGAACAAAGGCAGGGGCGAGCCTGTCTGCTGAGGGATCAGAGATGCAATAGTAGCTGAGGACTTTTGCCCCTTCTTCGTTTGTCAAGTTCAGCATGCATAGTATTTTCATGATTACTTATTGCATGTCAATAGTGATACACAGCTGCATACCAGTATATTGCTTGTCCATGCACCAAGGAAAAGGAAATGTTGATGGCTAAGTTTAAAATCTCGAGCAAAGATGAATTAGCCAATGTTGTAAAGGTTTTAATGAAATCTATTAGAGTCAAGGCCTGGGAAGACTTTCTTGCTATAAACAATGTAAGGAACTAACCTTTCAGATGTAGAGAGTGTTTGAATCAGAATGCTCATTACTCTCCTTCCCAGAGTGGACCAGAAACAAAGAACCTGGCATTAGAGATAGTGCAGGGGTCAAGGTGCTGCCTTGCACGCAGCCAACACTGTTTTGATTCCCATTATCACATAATACCCTGATCATGGCTGGGTACAGCTCTGAGTACTCTGAATACCCTGGGCACTGCCACCCACCCACCCATCCATCAATTATGTATTCATCTATTCATCGATTTATCTATCCAACCACTTACCAATTTGTCCACACATCCATCACATATTTATTCATCCATCCACTCATCAATACATCCATTTACTCATCCACTTATCCATACATCACCATCTATATACCTGTGCATCTATCTATTCATCCACTTGTCCATCCACCTATCCATTTATTCATGCATCCATCCTATCTCTATGTATCCATCCATTGATCCATCTATCTATAATTCTCCTATCTATGTGCTCATTCACCTATCTATCCATGTATCAATTTACCTATTCATCATTTATATCTATCTATTGGTCCATCATTCATTTATCTACTCAACTATTCATCTATCCATTTATTTATCAGTTATATATTCATCCACTTATCAATACATCAATTTGCCATCCATCTATCCATTTATCCATCCATTATGTCTAATATATGTATATGTATACCATTCTACCCATCATATCTCTATGTATGTATCCATCATCCATTTACCCATCCACCCATTTACCCATTCATCTAAGCAGTCATCTACCCATCTACCCTCCTATCTGCCCATCATCTATCTCTGTGTGTCTGTCCATCTATCTGTTAATGCCATATGTCTGTCACTTCTCAGTATTTTCCTCTTTCTGCACATAGTTTACATGTAATTTTCATGAGTGTGACTTGCACTGAGGGTGGTACGATTTTCTCTAAACAGCAGCCGAAATACCTTAGTGGATACTTTTTGATGGGATTTTCTTTATAAGAGATTTTATAATATGTCTCATCCTACTTGAGGGCCTTATGAGAAAAATAATATAAAGAAAATATTTACATGCTATGTATGTCTTAGAAAATATTTACATGCTATGTATGTCTTAGAAGACAAGTAAATAGTGTTTGGGATTTGAAGCCCAAGATAACCAGACAAAAAGGTCAGTTTTTGTTATGGTCTAGATCAGTGGTTTCAACCACTGGCCCATGGACTGAGGCCATCCACCGGTGTAAAGATGCTAATGACCACTGGTCTATATAATAATTCAAAATATAAAGTATTCAGTGCTCCAAACTCAGGGATCAACACAGAAAAACACAATTATGTTTTGCTTTCCCAAATACTAGAAAAATGATAATTTCTTAAATAAACTTAGAGCACTTTTATTTGTTTGTTTTTGGGTCACATCTTGTGATGCTCAGGGCTAAATCCTGGCTCTACTCTCAGGGATCACTCCTAATGGTGCTCAGGGGACCATGCAGGATGCTGGTAATTAAATCTAGGTCAGCTGTGTACAAGGCAAGGACCCTACCCACTGTACTATTACTCTAGGCCCTGACTTAGAGCACTTCTTAATAATTACTTGGCACAATGCTTTCTGGATGCTTTCTGGTGCCATATTGTTCTCCATCAGACTCCAAGAACTTGACCATCCCTGTAAGACAAGAACAGGTAAAAACTCATAGGCCCTTGTAAAAATCATGGTAGTCTCAGGTTAGCAATTTCCAAATGCAATAACTTTAGCAATTTCATTTTAGCAGTTGATGCAGAGGGTTTGTACAATGAAGTATGATCCCCAAAAACCAATTGTCTCAATGTAGACTGTGGAACCGGATCTGGATTGTGAGCCAAGGGAGCTACTCCTAGGAGATGAGGGGCTGGTTTCCAACCCCTCAGCCCAGCTGTGAGTGCTGATTCTGTGAATCAGAGAAACAAGAAAACAGCAGTCTTCATTGTTTTCCTGGGCCAGGGAGCAGGCCGTGGCCATGTCCCGTGCACAGGCCTCCCCTGGCCCCTTCGCAGGCTGGAGGGGGGCCCCACCTCACAGCACCTTCTGTCCCTCACAGTTCCACACTGACCTGGGCGGCTCCTTTAGGCATAATGAAGTGTGAAAAGTGCTGGCAGGCTTTTGGCGTTAGAAAAGGCAAAGCGGCAGGGAGAGATTAATATTGGTGAATTTACAGCAGAACCGGCAGAGCAATAGGAAGCAAAGGAGGCCCGGGGGGAGCCCTCAGCAGAGCAACTGATTGGAAGCAGGATGGCCAGACAGGGAGCTTGTTTTCACAGCTGGATCTATCCCTGCAAACTCGAGCGGGGCCTGGGAACCAAGGCAGATGCCAAGCAAATGCAGCCCGAGAAGTGATGATGAGATTCCCATTCACCAGTGACTGAGGAAAAGATGGAATACACAGACTGCCCTGGCATTCCCAACTGGAACATTTTTGGAAAGAGCAGAAAACATTCCTGGTAGTAAAGCACATTTCCAAGTGAGAAGGAAGGGTTAGATGACTTCTGGTAGTAGTTCTTTTCAAATTTGGCTGCCACAGGAAATAGAGCTGAGCAATTCCAGGGACTGGATGTGCCCATGGGCTGTTTGAGAGCTGATCTGAGGGACAACAGGCTACCAGACACTGAGCTCTACCTCCGACCAGACATGGTCAAGGCACTGACCACAGCACTGACTATTGCTGCCCTACTTAGCAGAGGTGTCTGAGCTCATAGCCATGGTTGGTCCCTGTTCCCCTAATGGCCTGTGAGCTGTGGGAAGTCCCTTCTTCCTGACCACTGGGGCCAGGTAAGCCCTTGTGGTTCAGCTGCCTCCATCACTGATGGCCCCAATGAACCTTTGGATCTGATATGGAAAAAAATAATGAAGTATTTTGTAACAAATGACACAAACCCTCAGGGGATAATGACAGACAAATATCAAGATATGTTTTCTATCAAATGTCATGTTTTTCGCTCACTTAAATAGCCAGGCGTGGGTAAGCTCTGGGGGCTTCCTGCAGGGAAATGGACCTACATGAACAAAACCCATGTGGCCCGCACTGGGGTGGCTGAACTCGGCACTTGCAGTGAGATCTGTGTCCCTTCCCTGTGGCACAGGTCAGGCATCCCTGAGCATCCACACATGGCCCCGGTCCTCTGAGCCTTGAGTGAGGTGTGGCAGTGTGGCTGCCTCTTGCTCTGAGCAGCTCAGGCCAGGGCTCAGGTCTGTCCTTGCTCAAAGGGGCTGAGGGCCCAGCAGAACCATGGAGAGGAACACAAGGTCAGGTGTGAGAAGCCATGGTCAGGGTGACAACTGCGGTGAATGAGGCCAGAACGTGACCCTGGCCAGGATCACAGACACAGGAGCTCTCAGCATTCCTGACAGGGCCTGTTTCCAACCTGAAGGGGTAGAACTGGATGACTGTCCATCAGCGCAGAGCTTGGCACCGTGGGAACCATAGGTGTATTTTGTGCCTGGGGCCTGGTAAACCCTTCTCTGGCAACAGAGCTGGCCACACACCTGTGCTTTCCTGCATCTGCTTCCGTGAGTGATGGTCGACACTAAATCATTCTTTCAACAAGCACAGCCTGAACTTAGTGGCAGTATCCACCCTCCACCATGTTCAAGTAGGCTCAAGTCACTCTTTATCTCATCAAATTTGCACCTTAAAATTGCTTTTGGAGGAACTCCCTTTGCCTGTGAAGGCTGGTGTTGTCCCTGCAGTCAGAAGCGGGTGCTACACTTTGTGCTCTGGTTTGCCTTACATCAGGGCTGATGTGTGTGCTCTCGTGGACCTGGGGGACAGCAGCCTTCCTGTCACACAGTCCCCTTCCTGCACTAGCTCTACCATCTAGAGGTAGAAATGGAGATGAACGGAAAATTTAAGCACCTGACTGAATTTTCTCCAAAAGAATAAAGTCACAGAGAAAACCCTCTCAGAGGATCACAGACATTCTCTCCTGTGACTATCACATT
Source organism: Sorex araneus (assembly GCF_027595985.1). NCBI lineage: Eukaryota > Metazoa > Chordata > Mammalia > Eulipotyphla > Soricidae > Sorex > Sorex araneus. The sequence continues at coordinate 183,184,672 of NC_073304.1, forward strand.
ATTTCCTCAGAGCTCTGTGCACACAGGTGTGTGCACGTGTTCATGCACATGTACTGGAGCATGCACACTCCTCAGAGCTCTGTGGACCTGCAGGGACATACACATGTGCACAAATGCATGTGCACATTAGTGCTTCTAGCTTGCTCACTGGACTGGAGCTATAACACAGCGGGTAGGGCGTTTGCCTTGCACATGGCCAACCTGGGTTCGATTTCTCCATCCCTCTTGGAGAGCCTGACAAGCTACCGTGAGTAGCACAGCAGAGCCTGGCAAACTACCCGTGGTGTATTCGATATGCCAAAAACAGTAACAACAAGTCTTACAATAGAGATGTTACTGGTGCCTGCTTGAGCAAATCGATGAACAATGGGACAACAGTGCTACTACAGCTTGTTCACACACATGTACACATACACCCAGACATTTGATCAGCTTCCATGAAGTCTAGAATTAGAACCAATGGTGAATCTTTATCTGCTCTACGAGGGGCAGACTCTTCGTGTCATTCCTGAGTATGTTTCTGCAGCCTTCAGGTAACCCTTGTTACAGCCTCCAGTGCAGGCAATACAGGGCTGGTGAGAGAGCCTCTGGTGAGTGCTGTGAACACACAGGCAGCTGGTGCCTCACCTGTCCTATTCCTGTCCCAGTCTGAGAACCGTCTTTAGTGATAAAGACCCTAGGAGGCACTTCCGTCTCTGCCCTGTGTCTTTTCCTCTCTGGAGGGAGGTGTGGATTTGGGCCACACCCATTGGTGCTCTGGGCTGCTGTGGATCAGTGCTTGGAAGCTAATCCTGGTGGTCTTCAAGGAATCCTGTGGTACTAGGACATGAACTGGGGTTGCCGGCATATAAGTCAAGCGCCTACCCCTGATGCCGTCTCTCGGGCCCTTTTCCTTGCTCTCACATTCTTCCAGAGAGCAGAAAGAGATGTAAGCTAACACAGCACACATGTGAGCAGATGTGTGCAGATGTGTGTTGGTGCCATGTGGCTTTGAGTCTCTGTCTGGGTGGCTTTCTGTCCCTCCAGGACTCAGAAATTAGTCTGAGCTTGTTTTAGGATGGGTGAAAATAGGTTTTACATCAATCTGTTTCTTCCAAATGGAATTTAAATTTAAAGAATTGTTTAAGTCTACTGCTTAGGGAAAATCGAATCATTTTTGAATTGCAGAGGCTAGTAGGAGCTGGAAATTATGGGGTATCCCCTGGCTGTGTCGTTTATCTCTAAAGAAGTGCTGTGACAGGCATTTCAAGGGCTTTGCACTGAAAATCATAGTTGGGAGAACAGAGCTTTCACAAAAACAGAGAAAATGTAAAAACACAGAAATGATCCAATTTTCTCAGTAGACCCCCCCCCACACACACAGATATCTGGGCACTGTGGTCCATGGGTGAGGGGTCTGCATGTGATTTGTGGATGTGTGAGCTGTGTGTGTGATCTGTATGTGCTCTGTGTGTGACCTGTGTGATCTCTGTGTAAGATCCATGTGCATGTGATCTTGTGTGATCTGTGTGAGCTCCCTGTGAGGGGTGGGCAAGTGAGGTTGGCACCTGTTCTGTGAGAGACGGTGCAGGAGGGCTATCTTGACAGGAGGGGAAAATGCACTTGATCTCAGGTCTCCGGACCTGCTGTGGAACAGCTTCTTAGTTTGGGGGCTTTAGTACCCTGAGTCTGTGGCAGGACAGTGGGTTCTACCCGGACCATTCTCACCCCTCCTTCCCCTAATCCAGGCTCAGCCTCCATTCTCTTCATCAGTCTTTGAAGACTTCTTGACATCCTGTTGGAAATCAGGATATCCAAATCAGTTTCCAAGATTAATTTCATTGCTTCTGGATCATTCTGGAAGCAGTGGCATGTGTATCTGTGTTGTTTTATAGCCACACGTGTGTTTCTGGTTGTCTCCAAGATCTGCTTACTTCTGAGACATCAATTATATAGTTTTTTCCTCTCACATCTGATTCTACTTATTTACTCTTTAGTGATTTTTGCGTGTGTGTTTATCTTTTCAACAAACCAATTCAGCATCGGGGAATTTTTGTCCTGCCTTATTTTTTTTCTACTCTACTCCATTTATTTATATTTTTATCTCTCTGGTCTCCTGCTCATGTGGTGTGTGACCCAGTTTCAGCGCATTCTCTTCTTCGCTCCTAGATGCAAAGTCAAGTTTTTGGTTTGAGAGCTGCTTTTTACATGCAGGGAATCTCACTGGGAAAGTCTCTGTAGGCTCCTGGCATGGTGTACTCTAGGTTCTGTTGTGCTGTGTTTGCATTTGTTCTCCGAGGCAGACCTAATACCTTGCTTCATTTCTCTTTTGACCCACAGTTGTTCAAGAGAATGCTATTTTAAAGCCACACATTTGCAAATAATGCAGCTTCCCTCCTACTTTCATTTTGCTGTAGTTGGAAAAGATGGTCCCCCTGATAGCAAATGGCTGCATCTTGAATGTGTTGGGACTTATACGTTGTGGCTTCATACATGATGTGATCCAGGAGGGAGCGGGAAATAGGAACGCACAGACCTGTGGGTAAGCGCACAGGAGGCTGTGTGGCTGAGCCGGGACCCTGTCTGCTACGTTGTCATGTCCTCAGTTTCCATGTTGATTCTTTCTTTTTTCTTTTTTTCCTCTTTCAGCTTTTTAGGTCACACTCAGGGGTTACTCCTGGCTCTGTACTCCCAGGATCCTGTCTCTGTACTCAGCATTACCCCTGGCAGTGCTCAAGGGACCATATATATAGGATTCTGGGGATCAAACCCAGGTTGGCTGCATGTGAGGCAAACGCCCTCCCCACAGTACTATCGCTTCGGCCTCCATATTAATTTTTTTCATCTGCAGGGTTTTTATTGAAAGTGGAGTGTCAGCTCCCCTTCTATTACTCTATGTTCTGTTTCCCCTGTACTCTGTACATGCTGTTTATCAGTGCTCTGATGTTGGAGCATTTGTGTCTGATCACTGTCTTCCTGGTGGATTGGCTCTTTCACCATTGTTTCATGTTCTGCACACAGTGGCATACACGCACACTCGCTCACCCAACTATCTTCAAATGAGAGACTGTTCCACAGGTGCGGGACTCACAGTGCTCCATCATGTGGAGTCAGTTCTCTCATTTGGGTTGAGCTGCTGAGATGTTTGCGGGCGAAGGGCTCTGCCCACATGGGGTGTCTGCTGTGGGTGGGACTGACCGTGTGTGAGGTAGGACCTCTCTGTGTCACAGACAGGGACCTGTTCGCCGGCCATAGCCCAGGGATAGGACAGGGGCTAAGGCATAGCCTGTCCTGTTTCTGGCCGAGGCCCCATCCGAGTACCAAGTGGTACCTGAGCACTGCCAAACACAGCCTGAGCAATACTGGGGTGGCTCAGAGAACCCCAGGAACCACAGGCCCGTGCAGCCCCACTGCCTTAGGCCCCACATGGAATCACACAGAATGTCAAGGAGCAGCTTCCGGGTGTCCTGAGCACTGCCAGGAACACCCCAAATGAAGGAATGTCTCACACCTGTGGATATTTGGCTCTTTCAGGTGTGATCACTCTCCTCTTATATTTCCTTCAACAAAGTTCTTCTAAACAATGTTCATTTACACTTCTCCTCCCATTGGCCAGGAATGGATTCCTCAGAGATGCTCCTGGGGCCTCTCACTGGCCCCCAGGACATCCCAGTCCCCCCTGCCCCCCAAGCTGGGAAGATTCTGCACAGGTGCCCCATGAAAAAAGGTCTGGGCAGCCCCAGCTGCAGCAATCTCTGCTGCTGACCTGGGCACAGGGTCTTCTCGCTGGCTATGGGGACCCTCTGGCTTTACTGGGACTGGCTCCCAGCTTGCTTCTGGGCCTGCCGGGACAGAGACCCCAGGCCCACAGCTCCACTCTGATCCCCCCGCATAAGTCATGGCACATGTGGGACCTGCAGGCTGAGGGGCTAAGACTTCCAAGAGACTCCACGTGCTCCCTTAATCTGGGAGTGAGGGACATGCCGTTGACTTGTTCAGCGGAGACAAATTCAGCCCTCCCAGCCTCCACTGCTCAGGCCCATCTGTGAGAGTGGACACTGATGTCCCTGTCCTGTCTCTGCGAGTGGACACTAATGTCACAGGTCTGTCTTCGAGTGGACACAGGTATCACAGGTCCATCTCTGCAAGCGGACACAGATGTCACAGGCATGGCCAATGGTCTGCAGAGTCCAGCTGAGGACATATGGGGCAGTTTTTCTTTTGGCCACCCAGCCATCCTTCCTCTAAGAATTACCTTTTAGAAAAAGTCCAGCTTCCAAGGATTCCAGCAGTCCTTTCTCCTATTGCTCTTTAGTTATTGTTTTTGTTCAGAATTTTTCCAATAAAGCTGGTGGGACCTACCTGGTCATTGACGATTGTTTTTCTTTTTTTTCTTTGTGCGTGCGGTTTCAGCTGTTATTTTTGATTACCTGTTCTGGCATGATGACAATTTCCTGTAATATTTCTTTTCTCTCTCAAGGGAAATTAATATCTGCTCCTACCATTTGTCCCTTATTTTCTTTGTGAAAATTGAGACATGGAAGCAGAGAATTAATTCACCATTTTAGCAATATCTATTTCGTTGGTCGATAATTTATTCTTGCAATTTTTTCTCTGGGAGCTTCTTCAGATGCAGGTAACCACGTCTCCACCCTGACCTTTTGGGATCCTGCCTGCTAGCTCCTTCACCCCTCACCGCTCCACCCCACACCTCCCTTCCCCCACAGCCCCTCCCCCGTATCCTGTACTCAGCCCAGTGCTCACACAGTGATTACTCCCACGAATCATTTTTCATCCATATTGGATTTTTTTTAAGTTTCTGTGTGATTTGCTGTTAGGTTGCACATAAGCATAGTCCTTTGGGAGCAGAGAACATTCATTTACTTTGGAACATGATCCAATTTTTCTTCCCTTTTAGGCTTTATTCTACACAATAAATAAACATCTCACCATTTCCCCAAACCGATGCTGCACTTTCTCCTGTATTGATCCCTTTATCCTGTCGTTAGTCTCCAGCCTTCTGCAACAGTCTGATGACTGTCCTGGGCAGGCATCCCAAGACTCAGTCTCTCTGCTGTGGCATTTTCACAACTTCCATTTGGGTGAAGGGATATTCTGTGCTTTGTAACATGTTATAACCGCCTCGAGCTTTCTCCTAGGTTAAGCTGTGGTTAGCGGTCATTGTCATTTTGAGCTTTCGTGAATAAATAGTTCTGCAATGACTCGAATTCTGCCTTATCTCCCACTGCCCCTCTGAGCACTCTCCGTGCTGGCTGCAGGCTCCCCCTGGTGCCAGGGTCCAGCAAAGGCATTGACTGAGAGAGTTCCCCTGAGGTTTGAGGGGACAGGCTCCACTGTCTCTCTTGGCTCTCAGGGAAGCATTTCTATGGAAAACTTAGGTTTCAGTTTTGAGGAAGAGGCCAGAAGTTTACTTCGATGAAAGATCTGAGCTTGAGAGCAGTAGCCAGTGAGCAGAGCGGTTACCTGGGTCCTTTTGCGACCAGGTGCTCCCAGGAAGATGGAAGAGGTGGGGGCTTAGCCTTGCAGCTATTCCCCAAACTTGGACTGGAATGAAGGGTGTGGGTGGGGCCCAGACACAGCCCCCAGAGGGTTGCCAGGGGAACAATGAGAGAGGCAGAGTAGGAACTGTTGCAGAGGTCACAAGCAGGCCAGTGACAAGGAGAGCTCAGGGTGTCGTGGACCCTGCAGTGAAGTCATGATTGTGGGGTTGGTGGCAGGCAGGGAGGACCCACGCTGGGGCATGTCACAGCTCTGGGGCAGACGTCATCACCCCAGCCCTTTGCTCCCAGAGAGACTGTGTACGAGCACTGTGTTGCATAGCCCACGGTCTCCCTGTGCCACAGAAGAGCCATACCAGGGACTCTGTAAGACCCCACTTCCCCATCTCCTGTCACTCAAGAGGGCCAGGTGTGCCCAGCGTGTGACACTTCCTGCTGGAAGATTCCCAAGGTGGGTGGAGGCCACAGGGCCGTGGAGCAGCCAGTGGGTAAGGGAGTAGCCTCCGTTTTGGGGACTGCTTTGTAGTTGTCCCCTTAGAGAAGGCAGATGTCCAGGGGCACGGGGGCAGTCAGCCAAGTACATTTAGGACCCTCTGGGCTAGAAGATTCTGTGCAGGGTTCTATCTCCACCAGAGAAGAGAAGCAGGCTGCCCGCTGGTGTGTGAGAGTGTAAATGTGTGGGTGTGAGGGTGTGGGAGAGTGTGTGATTGTGTGTGTGCATGTCTGGGTGTCTGAATGTGGGGGTTGGGATGAATGGGTATGAGTGTGAATATGACTTTGTGAGAGGTGTGTGTGAGTGTGTGTGAGGGTGTGTTTGAGAGTATGTGAGTGTGGAGTTGTGTGTAGATGTGGCTATGTGTGTATGAGGGTGTGTGAGTGTGTCGCTGTATTTAACAATGTGGGTGTGTGTGGTGTGTGCATGTGTGTGTGAGGGTCTGTGGGTGTGAGTGTGGTGTGTAAGTGTGGGGTATGTTCAAGGGTATGTGAGGTTGTGTGAGTGTGTGGCTATGTTTGAAGATGTGTGTGTGAGTGTGTGGTTATGTGTGACTCGTGAGGGGTTGTGTGACTATGTGAGTGGCTATTTAAGTGTGTGCGGCTATTTAAGGGTGTTGTGATGGGTGATTGAGGGTGTAGCTATATATAACTATGGGAGGGTGTGACCTAGAACATGTGTGTTGTGTAAGGGTATATATGATTGTGTTGGTGTGAGTGGAGGGTGTCTGTGTTTGACTATGTGAGTGTATGAGTGTGTGACTGAGTACATGAGGCTGTGTCTGTGGTGATTGTTGTGAGGATGCGTGTGTGTCTGACTGAGGGTGTGTGAGTGTATGAGGATATGTCTGTGGTGACTATGTAAGGGTGTGACTGAGGGTGTGTGGTGTGTGAGTGTGTGAGGGTGTGTTTATGGTGACTATTGTGAGGGTATGTGGGCGAGTGTGAGGATGTGACTGAAGGGGTGGAGGATATCTGTGGTGACTGTTAGAAGGTGTGTGGGGAGAGGTGTCTGCAGTGACTTGGGAGAGTGTGTGAAGAGCACCCACAGCCTCAGTCATGCAATAGGACAGCAGAGCAGGGAGGCAGTGGCAGGAATGGACTTGGGTGAGGGTGCCCTGTGGCAGGTGTGGACGGGGGCCATAGTGCCCCGTGGCAGGTGTCAATTCCTGCTTCCTGAGACAGGTCAGGAGTAGCACAGGAGTTCTCAGGCACTGGCAGATGAATGTCACAAGTCCCGTGGGGAGGAACCGAGTGGCCCCTCTGGGAGTCCTTCTTGACCACCAGCACCTGAGGCCTCTGGGGCTTGCCTGGATGTGGCTGGATGTGTTGGGGCATGGCTTCCCGGACTAGAGCCCAAAGCAGAGATGGCTGTGGGCAGGGGCTGTGAGGTTTCAGCTGGATGCCACACCAGCCACCCGTGGCCTGTCTGCCTATATTGTGTGGTCCATGACTAGCCAATTGCCCAAATGGCCAGGTAGCAGCATGGTCCCCTGGTGTTTCTGTCTCTTGGCCTGCAGGGAGACTGTTCTCAGTTGGGTCCCCTGGCTGCTGCCTCATGGTGGTCATCAGGATGTTCCCAGCCATTGCCCAGGCCCCCAGTGCCTGAGTGGGGATCCTGTCACTTGATTTGGGCTCAGCTCCTGGGGCTCTTTGGAGGAGACAGGACCATGTCACATGAAAGGGGGAAATTAAAAAAAATTTAAAAATTAAAAAAACAAGAACCTAGTGGGACTGGATTCGTTTGCAAAGGGTCTCGAGATACCCTGGGGAGTATCTCTAGGGAGTGTCTCAGCAGGGACATGCCAGAGGAAGCTGCTTTCAGTGCTGGAGACTCTTGACATGAACTCAATTGTCTTTTTTGTCTGGTCATTTGTAGGTGTTCGTTTCTATATGTGAATTATAGTGCCGTACTCTGCTTACTCCTCCTCCACATACACTTGACAAAACGCCAAGTGCTTCTGGACATTTCTGAAGGAGTTTGTGTGGCTGGAAGGCACTAAGGCGGGGGAACAATTTCAGTCCACATCATCCAGGATGCCAGGTTCCCACCTAGAAGCACAGAGGTTGACGCTTATTAAGAGTTTGCTTCTGGGGCCTTGATTCTAGGGACTAAGGGGCCCAACTCTGAGCTCATCTGTCTTTCTGTCTCCAGGCTTGCTCTGTGCTCAGACATATTCATCAAATGACAACCATGTTGATGTGATTCCTTTCTTAATGCAGTGGGTACTCTGGAGCTGATTCCTACACATGGCACGGACAGAGTTAGTCAAAGCTCAGTTGGCAGGTTCTGGTGCAGCTTTGGGTACAGTGGCTGAGGGGAGGGACTGTGAAGCAGGAAGCACAGAGAGACAAAGTGGAAGGTTGTTGCTTCCTGAGGGATTGTCACTCCCCCTAAGGCAGTGACAAAGGCAGGGACCCTGCAGAGGGATGCCTACAATCTTCATCCTGTCTCCCGAGTCAGAGTTTGTGTGTCTGACACTAGGCCCTGCTGAGCAGTTTTGTGGAATCAAGGGGTCGTTGCTCCAGTCTGCACCTATTATTCCAGAGAAAGTTCCATGGTTTCTTGCCTCCTGCTTTCTCTGGCGATGGTGCAAAGCCCAGATGCCTCCTAGTGAACGTTTCCAGGCCATGACTCAACATGGCCTGTCGGGTACCTGCGCTGTTCTTTAATTTGTATGTGAGGAAAAGGAGGGGAAGGAACAATCTGAACTCAGCAGTATGTTACCACTCAGCCCTCCCCTACGTGGTCTTGTTCTGGACGCCAGGGCTCTGACCCCACGGCTCATACACGCAGCACTCCTGAGAAACATAGCAAGCCCATCACCCTGACATCCTGTGCTCTGGAACCTGTGCTCTGAAATCTTCTAGAATGGCACATGGCAGTCTGGCGCCAGGGCTGTGCAAACACTGTCCAGCATGACTTCTTGTGTTTCTTTCACATGGCGCAGCATGGGGCTGCCCTCTGGGACCACACAGTCAGTGTTGAACCAGTGTCCGGCTGTGGTGGTTCAGAAACCTACAGCTGAACCCCCACACTCGTGTGGGGCCATGCCCTGGGTTCAGCCTGGACCTTCCCGAGGCCAGCAACCACGCCTTCTTCCCAGTGGGCCCCCGAGGTCAGCCTCTGAGGCGCCTCAGACACAGCTGGTCGAAAGGTGCAGCTGCCAAGGAGCTGTCAGGTGTTTCAGTGCTAGAGAGCAAGTGAAGGCTTCCCATAAGTAGTGCAAATGCCTCCTTTCTCATTAGGGAAGGGCTGCTTCCACCAGGCCTCGCAGAGAACAGCAGATGTGGACGAGTAAAATTCCAGAAAGTGAAGATAAACATGGTCGAAACTACCTTTAAATAGGGAGGGGGAATTCTGATGTAGCCTAAGGTGGGACCATATATTTAACAGGATCTGGAGTACTTTAAGAGAAGGGAAATGTCTTTCTGGTTAGTATTTTATTATGTGCTAATTGTATCGATTTTATCAGTTGTATGTATCATGCATCGCAACTCTCATTTGTGATGATGTATGAATTATCGAACTTCTGTCATCTATTCACTAATTCATTCATTCATTTTGGGCAGGAGGTGAATCTTAAATAATGCCAAGGGGCCCCAGACCACTCCTGGTGACACTTGGCCAAGGGGGCCCAACAGTCCCCTGGGAGGGGTGAGCTTGACAGGGCCTCAGGGTCACCCACTGTGGTGCCAGGGACCATGTGGTGCCAGGATCAAACTTTGACTCCAGGAATGCACTGCACGTGCCCCCATGCCACCTCCCTGCCCCCAGACATCAGTTCATGCTTTATCACATAATAAAGCCAACTGCAGCATCGGTAGACCTCACCTCAGACACTGCAGCTTTCCTAAAGGACCCGGATGAAGAGAAACTCTCACCATCCTCCCTCCAGTTCCCTTGTTCCTGCTGTAAGGGACCCAGGTGAGGAGGAGCTCTCAACGTCCTCCCTCCAGCTCCAGGCTCCACAGTCTGGTCTACCCTATGGGAGGGAGATCCATAGGGACCGTGGGACTCTCCCTGTCATTCTCAACCCACTGGGGTTGAGGTGAGGCTGAGGATATGGTTCTGCTCTGGCCCTGTGGTGCTGGGGATGACCTGGGTCACCCTGGCAGTGAGCAGCAGATATAGTTGCAGGGATGCAACTGGGTTGGGCACAAGCAGGGCCTGTGCTTAGCCCCAAGCTAGATTCCCGGCTCTGAGCTCTGTTTTCTTGTAGGGTGTGTGCTTTCTGAACTCTGAGATGCTCATTCCCATGTGATTGTGTGTGTGTGTGTGTGTGTGTGTGTGTGTGTGTGTGTGTGTGTGTGGAGACACAGGCTGTGGCCCAGAGGGGCTGGATTAGCCATAGCCACTGCAGGTCATGCCCATGACAGGTGCAGGGTCTAGCCTGGTACTTGTTTTGTGTTCGTCCAGGAAATCAGCTCCTCAGGAGGTTCTGCAGGCTGCTGAGACAAACTGCCAGGCCCTGGCATCTGTCTCTCTCCCCTCTGTGTTACTGGGTCCAGACAGGGCGGAGTTGAGGGCGGTCTTCCGGGAGGCTCAGCTGTGCTATAGCAGGACACTAAGAAGATGAAATGATCTTCATGTTTTAATGTTTATCATTCGGGAACTTGGTTATAGCAGCATTCAAATCCATGGCTTTGATCTGCAGGGTCCCTGGACCTTCTCCACCAGCACTGTCCCTGTACCACCTCTCACCCACCTCTGAGGAAGATGGATTTTCAGTAAATAAATAAGCGTTCTTAAGTTTGGTAAATTAAATTCAAACCAGCTGTGAGTCATCGTGTTCTACTAGGCTCGCTGATCTGGAAATACAGCCAATTTCCTACTCCCCATAAAAGAAATGATAATATAGAGAAACGGTTTCATGATTTCCTCTGAGAGGTTGGACTCCTCATAAAGGGACTTGGGGGGCCATCCTGATAATAGTATCACTTTATTTTAATGGCAGAGTTTCACCAATCTTTTACTCCTAAACTTCCCTAAACTTTTATGAAAAAACAAACAAAAAACAAAACTTCACTGGTGGTGTCTCCTGTTTTGCAAAGAAGAAACTGAGGCCAGGAGAAAAGGTGACTGGCTGGAGTATCCTGGTGGAGCAGTTGAGATAACATGTCGCCCACCAGGTCAGAGCAAAGTCACAGGCCCTGAGCACCTTCAGAGAGCAGTACAGGGAGGATGGATGTGCATGTTTCCTAGCTGACACAGAGCAGCATGTTGCCATTATCTGCAAGACAGCTGAAGGTCAGAAACAGGAACTTAGGCATCCCCAAGGTACCTCCAGCCCGGAAAGATGAGAGCCAAGGCAGGACGACAACACTGCAGGGACTGCGGAGGCTGTGGCTGTGCCCGAGCCCTGGACCCCAATGGTCAGCGAAGCCCTTCTCAGCCCTGACCCCTGGGGTAACAGTGAGCTGGGCTCCAACCCCAGCTGCCCTGTGACCACACACAGAGCCAGTAGCTGGCCTGTGTGTGCCTGTGTGCCTGTGTATCTGTGCCTATATATGTGTGTGTGTGTGCCTATATGTTAGTGCCTATGTGTCTGTGTGCGCCTGTGTGTCTCTGTGTGTCTATGCATGTGTGTGCCTGTGCATCTCTGTGTGACCATCTATCTCTGTGCTTGTGTGTGTGTGTGTGTCTATGTGCCTCTTTGCATGTCTGTGTGCCTGTGGGTGTCTGTGAGTTGGAGCCCCATCCCTCTCTCCTGGTGCTGCTCTCTCTGCTCCTTCCAGGTCCCCTGGCCAGAACCCCCATTTATTTATGAATTCAAAGAATAGCCACCCCATAATCATGGGAAAGTGTCATACAGTTCTGGGTTTGTCAGCAACGTCCTGGTGAGCCACTGTTCTCATAACTGCCCACGTGAGGGCAAGGCTGAGAATGCCCACTCGCCAGGACAATGCTGATACAATGCCTCTGTTGCTGTGGAGAAAGGGCTCAGTGAGTGTGCGTATGAGCGTGAGTGTAACTGAGCACATGTGTGCATGCATGTGTGTGTGTGTGTGAGAGAGAGAGTATATGTGGGAGCACACTGAACAGGCCCAGGGAGGCTCTCCAGCAGAAGACCTGCACACTCACAGACACAGTATACTCACACACATTCTGCATGCTTGCAGACACAGACATGGGCAATGCTCTCACACACACATGCATGGGCACATGCTCACATAGTCTGTATACACATAAATGTGCACAGGTACACACACAAACATGCATACACATTCATGTGCACCCACACTTTCACAGACACATGTGCACACACACATGCCTGCAATCAGGGACATGTGCACATGACCTTCAGCTGTCTTGCAGATGTATGTATGTGTACATGCATACTCTTAGACATGTGCACACACATGTATGTGTGATGAGCTCTCAAAGACACCTGAACATGCTCACAGGCAGATGTGCACACCTGCATACACCTCCATGTGAACCATGACCTCTGTCCTGGTCTTTCTCACAGGCATGACCATACTGCCGTCCCTGCATCTCGAGTCAAGGACTCCTCACAGTGTCTGGGCTAGAAGGGCTGGCCCTACTTTCTGTGTGTATTGTTGTGGCAGGGGGTGTCATTTCTATAGAGCTCATACAGTGTGATCTCAGTGCAAACAAGGTGAGTGTTCCCCTAGTTTCTCCTTTTTTGGTTGGCCAGAAGATGTAATACATATATGCCTCTGATCTTCTCACAGATGTAATTCCTTCTGTGGACCCTGTGTGTAGGAGTGTTCCATCTCAGTAAATAACTCTGCTGTTATTTATTGCAGTGAGTATATGATCATCTCTCTGTTCGCATGCTATAAATCCAAGGAAGAAGGAGGGACAGTCTCTCACTTGCCATCGCATCATATGAGGTACCTTGACTCACACATACTCAGTATTTGTTCAGGGGGGGTGGTGTCTTCCTATAACTCCAGCAAAAAGCCAAAATCTCCTGTCTACATGCTGCCATTGCTCCTCTGGTACATGAGAATAAAAATTCATCTGGCTCATCAGTTAACTCAAAGCTGGAATTTGATGAATGTTTGAAGAAATTGGTAAATATTAGTTCTCGTTTGGTAAATATTAGTTCTTGGTTGATAAATATTCTTGGTTGATAAATATTAGTTCTCAGTTCCGTAGGATGAAAAGGCTACCTAAACTAGACTCTCCCAATATCTTCCCCACACATTCGCACAAGCACATGTCAAGAAAAGAATCCATTTGTCCAGAATGATCCCTGTTCAGAGAGAAGAGAGTATGTGGTCTTCTCTTTGCATCACGGGGTGTGCACAGACACACAGGAGCCAGCTCAGGAACTTCGCTAAAATGGAGCCTCCAGGCTGCGCAGGAAGAGGGACTCAGGACCAGGGATTGGTGTGGATAAATTTGGTGCCATGTTTCCTGAGTTGTCTTCATGCTCACCCATGGCCCTTGGGAAGCGAGGTCAGGAAGCCTGAGCATAAGATCTATTTCCATAACTTTGTACAAAGTGAGTGCAGGCAACATGCAAGACACACCTGACCACCTCGGCTGAGATCCAACATTTGCTCCTCAGGAAGTTCAGCTGGTTGGAAGGGGCTGACTATGTTCCTGCAGAACTTTTCAGCATGTTCCTGAGTAAAGCCCAGAGTAAATTCTGAGCACTGCCAAATGTGCACGTTCCCCAACCCCAAATCCAACCCCCAGCCACCCCCCCAAAAAAAATAAAATAAAACAATCAATCCAAGAATAATAAGACCAGAGTTGCTGGAAAATAATTTTTTCTGGTTTAGGGGTGAACCCAGAAGTGCTCAAAGGCTCTCAGAGCTCTAACCGTGAGGGTACATAACAGAAAGTGACTTTTGTTCTCAAAAGGCTGACCCAGGGGCTGGAGCAATAGCACAGCAGGTAGGGCATTTGCCTTGCACACGGCCGACCTGGGTTCTATTCCCAGCATCCCATATGGTCCCCTGAGCACTGCCAGGAGTAATTCCTGAGTGCAGAGCCAGGAGTAACCCCTGAGCTTCGCTGGGTGTGACCCAAAAAGCAAAGGAAAATAAAAAGGCTGACCCAGGAACAGTGTCTCAGTGCTGACCCCTGACAGTCTCTCAGTGCTGACCTATGAACAGGCTCTCAGAGCTGACCCAGGAACAGGCTCTCAGAGCTGACCCTTCAACAAGCTCAAGAGGGCTGTGCAGTCGGTTCTTGGGTGACTCAACCTGATTCTATATGATTTCTTGGATCAAGGAACCTTTGATGGAACCTTTGATGGAACCTTGGATCAAGGAACCTTTCACGAGGGAAGCAAGTGCCCCTATTGGCTGTCCACTATACTTGGTCCTGTTCGGTGTCATACTCACTCGTCTAATAGTCAGTGCTCATGCTCAGTCGCTCATGTAATGTAACATGCTCAGATGTTTATGTAACACTTAGTGCAAAGTTGCTCACTTAGTGCTCATGCTGAGATGTTCATATAACAGTGCTTAACATTGCTCATAATGTTCTTGCTCATATAAATCCCAGTGCTCGTGTTCAGTGCTTGCACTTGGTGCTCACATTTTACTCAGTGCCAGAGTGCTCATGCTCAGCTCTCACACTTAGTAGCTCACATAACAGTTCACTCAGTATTCACATATAGCATATATAGCATACTATCAAGGACTCATGAGGACTCTGGTCCTGTTCAGAGGTGGAAACTGGGCCACACAGCCAATTTGCTTCATCAACCCCTTTTATGTGCAGAGTACAAGTCTGTTCATGCTGTGCACAATTGCCAAGCCATCCATGTGCTTGTGGGCTCACCATGAGGGGTGGCTGGAGGCAGGGTCCATCACGTTATTGAGGGGGCTCAGACTTCTTGTCTGTGTGGGGCAGTGTCTCACCCACCATGCCCTGTGCCTGCAAGCATAATTGGTCTCCCTGAGACCCTGTATTCAGCTCTGCACCTGCCCCCCATGTACCATACACAGTGGCCCTAGTTGGGGCTGGGACAAACCTCAGCAAGAAGTTGGTCTCTAGGTACCCGCAGAAGAGGCTACAGCCTCTCAGACCACCAGAGACAGGCCCACCTTTTGCCCCCTTTCAGGCTAGCAGAGCCATGGGGCATGGGACAGGCCCTGGGATGATGGGATAGACCATAGACCATGAAATGATGGAATGGACTTTGGGAGATGGCTTGGGCTGTGGGATGATGGGAGGAACCATGGGGTGATGGGATGAACTGTAGGATAATGGGATGGACTGTGGGATAATAGGATGGACTCTGGAGTAATGGGCTGGATTGTGAGATATTGGGATGCTTGTGAGATGATGGGTCGGACAGTGGCTAACAGAGTGAGCAGAGCATGTGTGTGTCATAAGCAGTCACCAGTCACTAAGGAGCATGGGTGTGTATACCACCACACAATGTGGCAACTCCCTAGCCCTGACCCAAGGTGTCTGTCCAGTTTCTGGCTGGCTGCTGGTTTCTGTGCTTCATGGTTCCCTCTGTGTGAGGGGACGCCCTATGTGTGCTGGGCCCAGAACTTGGGGAGAAGCCGCCATGTTTCTAGCAGTCCATGTGTCCAGGGTTCCATGAGTGGGTCTGAGACAGCTGCCTGGGGTGTCCTGGGCTGGCCCCACAGGCCTGAAACTCTCCCTGCATTGAGAAGAAGAAGGGCACTGCTCTGCCACATGGAAGAGAATTCCTAAAAAGGCAACCCTAGACTCATCTGATAAGCATCTTCCATGTCTTCCAAGGAACTGCCTACAGAAGAATGTGCCTGAATGATTCTATCTCCCAAAAACACTTGGGCGTGTCTGAGACCAAAGTGAGCTCAGCACTGGGAGACGGTGCTCAGTGTGAGGAAGAAAGAATGTTAAAGGGATTTCAGCTGTGGCAACTCAGAGGCCCTCAGAGTGGGGGTTGGGGGCTGGGGGTGCACATCCAGAGAGCTGGAATCACTTCTGACCTATGTCCAGTCACGTCCACCTCCATGGGCCAGCAGACCCTGGCTCCTGAGAAGTTGGTGTGGTGCACACTGACCCAGGCCTGAAGCATGGATGGGCTGAGAAGCAGTGCAGTGTGAAACAGGGTGAAAGGACACCGGGGTGTGGGTCCCGTCCTGACCTGGCCACCCCCCATGCACCCCTCTCCCCCACAGGCCCAGCCTGTCTGGCACCGCCCCATATCAGAATACACTAGTCAGCCGCCCCCTCCACCTCGGGCCCTGCCCCCAGCAGAGCAGCACCCAGGAGGGGCACTGTCCACTCTTGGACAATGACAGGCCTGCAGTGTGCAAGCCCAGAGTTCATGAGTCAGTGCTCAGTGCTGCTGTGTGTGTGTGGTACCTGAGGCTGTAGGAAGCTCCCAGTCCTCCTGTGGTAGAACACTAGCCACAGAAATCTGACTGGGGCCGCCCCATGGTGTCAGGGCCTGTGGGCACTCTAGTGCATTTCATGCTGGAGCCCTGCAGTGCTCAGGGCCACCCCCACAGTATGGGGGACTTGGGGAGACTTGGGGTGACAGTGCACAGGACCTCAGGGCCACCTGACACTTAGGGGACCTCAGGAGACCTGACAGAGTGGGGGAACACCAGGGAGACCCCGACAGTCTGGGGGGACCTTAGGAGACCTGGACAGTGTGAGGGGCACCAGGAAGATCGTGAGAGGGACCATGTGGGGCCAAAGACAAACTGGGCCCTGTGCTCTCTGCACCTCCCTGACCCTGACCACTCCCTGGCCTTTGCCCCAGTTCTGTTCCCAAGGCACCTCTGCCGATGAGATGCAGGTTCTCGAGCAGAGCCACAGTCAGTCATGTCCTGTCGACAAGGTCAGAGCACCAGGACAGCCGGGAGGCTTTGTGGAACTCCCCCTGAAGCCTTTCGGCTGTTCTTGTCCCACACTGAAGGTCTGCTGGACATCATTCTGCCGGGAGCGGAGTTACAGGGGCTCCATGCTCCACCAGCACCAATCCTGCCACTGGTACAGGGAAGGCCTGCTGAGCCCAAAGCCTGCGTGCCAGCATGCCAGGCACATTCCAGAAGCTTCCCCATGACTGTGTGGATAAAGGTGTGTGCGACAGAATGTGCTCTGGCCTCCAGGACACGTCTTGTAGACACAGGTGACACTGCTCTCTTGCCCCCTGCCCCCACCCAGCCCTTGAGCAGCCCTGGGGCCTGAGGCACGATGCAGCCTTGATCAATGGACTCACTCTCAGCACACCTATTTGTGTGTGTGCGAGTCTGTGTGTATGTGAGTCTGTGTGTGTGTGTCTGTGTGTGTGAGTCTGTGTGTGTTAGTGTGTGTGTGTGCCTGTGTGTGAGTCCATGTGTGAGTCTGTGTGTAAGTCTGTATATGAGTCTGTGTATGCAAGTCTGTGTGTGCAAGTCTGTGTGTGTGAGTGTGAGTCTGTGTGTGTCTATGTGTGTGCAAGTGTCTGTGTGAGACTGTGTGTGTGAGCCTGTGTATCTGTGTGTGTCTATGTGTGTGCGACTCTCTGTGTGTGAGTCTGTGTGTGAGTCAATATGTTTGAGTCTGTGTGTCTCTGTATGTGTGCGAGTCTCTCTGTGAGTCTGTGTGTGTCTGTGTGTGTGAGTCTTTGTGTGTCTGTGTATGAGTCTGTGTGTGTCTCTGTGTGTGTCTGTGTATGTCTGTGTGCGTGAGAGTCTATATGTCTGTGTGTGAGTCTGTGTGTGTGAGTCTGTGTGTGTGTCTGTGTGCGTGAGAGTCTATATATCTGTGTGTGAGTCTGTGTGTGTGAGTCTGTGTGTGAGTCTGTGTGTATGAGAGTCTCTGTGTGTCTCTGTGTGAGAGAGTCTGTGTATGTCTGTGTGTGCGAGTCACACTGATGAAATGTGTGAGTCTGTGTGTGTCTGTGTGTGTCTGTGTGTGAGTCTGTGTATGTGTGTCTGTGTGAGTCTGTGTGTGTGTCTGTGTGTGAATCTGTGTGTGTGAGTCTGTGTGTGTGCATGTGGCATGGAGTTCTCTGACCATCTCCCACATTGTGCCTGCAGTGTGGACCTCACAGGCTGGCCTTGGAGGCCTTGGCGTCTGCAGCAGTTTTTCAGGTGTGAGCAATCATGTGCAATGAGGTGCGTGTTTTGACAAAAGCAAGGCCTTCTTGTCTAAATAGAAACCTTCAAGTTATCCCCTGAACTCTGCCCCCTCAGTGCCATGGTTTGCAGGGTTAGTAGGACTCAACGTTTCTGATGAACTCCATTCCTGCGGGGATGGGTCATCTGGAGGCAGGATCCGTGTCTCCCAGCAGACACCACCGTCACACTGGCTCTACCCAGCCCGGGACAAGGCTCGGCTCTACAGCCAGCACAGGAGGCTTGTAGTGGTACATAGGACAGTCAGAACAAGGCCACAGGACACACAGCCCTGCAAGAAGCCCTTTTGTGCCCATTGCACTTGCCACAGAAGGGCCTCACCCCGTGATGAAGGAGCTGGCTGTGTCCCTTCCAGGGAAGTGGATGGGGCCCGTCAGCCTGGACCCTCATCTGTCGCCACCACAGTCAGAGCCAGCCAGTCACGCCCACAAGAGTGGCAGCATCTGCTCCACCGGCTCCATTAATGTCAGCTCTGCTGCTTGGGGTGCCCTGGTGGCCTGACACAGGGGCGAAAGCCTAGAAAAAGGTGCAGTCTGAGCCCTGGAGCGAGTCTGCTTTGTCCTGCCTGAGGAGGCCAAGGAGGTGGTGCTCGAGGAATGCCAGGAGTGGCCCGGCACATTCTGTGCCTGAACATAATTCCCTTTTATGTACTAGGTGAGCCTGCACGTGTCAGATTGGTTTCTTCTCTAGTGTTTCTGTAGTCGTTTTTCCATTAACACTAGGATTTATGGCACAAATAGGGTGAGGCCTCATGTGAGGGCAAGGCGCCCTCTAGAGGGAACCTGAGTTTGGGTCCATGGTTTCTCTGCAGCCGCTCAGCCCAACTCTGTGCCACAGGATGCGCCACTGATGCAAGAGGGTCTGTGGACGTCACTGATGAGATGCAGGCTGCATGCTCTCTCCTGTGCCTCAGAACACAGAGCCAGCAAGAGGCACCCAGCAAGTCTCCTCTCCTGCCTGAGTCTACCCTAACCTGCATCTATCCTCTGCACCCAAGTGTGCCCAAACTGTATCCTCTGTCCATACCCAAGTACACCCCAATGCGTGTCTACCCTCCATGCTTGAGTAGCCCTGCCATGTCAGGGAAGGACATGGCCCATCTGCTATACGAGGAGGAGCAAGGTGCACCCTCAGATGCTCCTGAGCCCTGAAGCTGACCCCTACTCCTGCATCTGTGACCCCTCCCTATCTGGAATCACCAGCTATCTTCCCTGTGCCCTTGAATCTTGGCATCAGTGTGCAGGTCAGAGCTGACACTGTGTCACCTTCCCAGTGTTTCGCACTGAACCTTCCCTCCACTGGCCCTGCAAACCTGCATCCACTTCCTTCTGCACCCCTGATCCCCCCCACCCCAGGCAGGTTCCCTTGAGCTTGACAAGGCCCCTGTTCTAATTTCTGTTTCCCCTCCAGGCCTAATTCACCTCACTCATCCCTATCAGGCACTCCCTGGCCCCTTTCTCCAATCGGTAACTTGCTCTGTCCCCCAGCCCCTTGGTGAGCACCTCTGCCATGTCCTGCTGTCTTTGGAAGGTGAAGTCCCTAGACAGGAGCAGAGATATGGAGGGGACAACAGCTCCCGTGGAGCTGTCATGAGCCCCATCATACACTGCGGCAGTGAACATGGCCGCAGGTGGGCAGAGAGGAGCTGGGATCGGTGTCTCAGGAATAGGCCATGGCCCCAATCAGGCTGGACTTGTCTTCGGTCCCAGCAGCTTCCACCCCTGACTTTCACTGTTCCCACCAGCCATTGGCCTGAGGAACACAGGCGTGTGGTTGAAGGTGATGTGGGCACTTTGGGTCTGGAGGGCCGCCAAGTCCCTGTCACACCGGCAGCAGGAATGGGCATGTGACTGTGTCACAGCAAAACTCCACCCATGGGACCCTGTCTGCTGGGCCTGCTGGGCCTGAGGTCTCAGCTCAGCACTGCACACAGCTCTGATCTCACCCCTTCCCACTTTCATGCTGTCCCCTTTGTGCTCTGAGCATCTCTGGGCCTTGTCCTGGTCCATGTGATGGGGAGAGCATGGTGGGGCATGAGCTGGCCTGAACCATGCCTGGCATGGTGGCAGGTTCTGGGGGCTAAAGGAGCTCTCGTCCCCTTCCAGCTGGATGCACGTCCCCATCCTAAACAGGTACCTTCATGTTTATATCTGTTTTTTCTAAGGCCTTTCCATATCTATGCAGAGAATTGCATGTCTGCTCTATTAACGTGGTTACCACATCATTTTGTTCCTCGATGTAAATCAGTCTGCAACCAGGGAAAACTCCCCCTGGGCCAGGATGTAGAACCCTTCCTGCATGGCCGGGTCATGTCTGCCTGCTCCCAGTCTTCTGGAGATGTTTCCTTTTATATTCACATGATGGATCCATGCCTCCTTCCTTTTTTGCATGATGTCTTTTTCAGGTTTTGTGCCTTTCTGGGGAAATGTGCTCCCACACTGCTATGCTTTTGGAAGACCTTGTGAGGAAAGAAGTAAATGCTGCTGTTGCCGTTGATTTGCTTCCGTGGGTCAGCTGTGATCTCTCCTGTTCCCATCTCACTCGTCTGAGTCTTCTTTTGTACTTGGCTTGTCTCAGAAACATTTTGTCTCACTTTATAGTTCCACTAGATCCATTTTCCATTTTGCTGCTTTTCTCAGTCGTGGACATCTCCATGGTCAGAGGCACAGTTTGTTCTCCCCAACCCTCTGCTCCCTTTCATTCCCTGGCGGGGACTCAAGGGGCTGGAATGAAAGCCTTGCTCCTTGCTTAGAGCTCTCCCACATCCCACAGTCTTCAGGCACTGCAGTGTCTGCATTGTTTTCACTCACCTTGAGGAATTTCTAGTTTCCCTTTGTTCAAAAGAAAAAAAAACAACTCTTTTTTTGTTGAATCACTGTGATATAGACCATTACAGAGCTGTTCATGATTGGGTTTCAATCATACAGTGTTTCAACACCTATTTCTCCACCACACCAGTGTCCAGTGTCCATTCGCCAACACTAGTGTCCTCAGTTTCCCTCCTATCTCTTCCCACCTGCTGTCTCTAATGGCAGGCGGTCTCTCTCTCTCTCTCTCTTTCCCTCTCTCTCTCCCTCCTACTCTCTTTCTCCCTCTCTCTTTCTCTCCCCCTCTCTCTCCCTCCCACTCTCTATCTCCCTCTCTTTCTCTCTCCCCCTCTCTCTCTTCCCATACCCTCTCCTTTTTGGGCATTGTGGTTGGCAATACAGATACTGAAAGGTTATCATGTCTGTCCTTTTCTTTTAACACCACCGTTTACTTGTTGGTTCTCTAGGCATGGACTGTTTTGTACTTGTATGTTTGTGTGTGTGGTCTCCTTTCTTACCCCTAAGGAGACTGGCGGGCACCCCTTTAGGCCCCATATCCTTGTCTGCCCTTGTTTGGGGGCCCAGGCTGGGTTCCATGTCCTGTCTGCTGTACCCCTCTGGCAGCAAAGGAGGGAGACAGGCACCCTGTCCAGACTTCCCTGACAGTGGTGTCCTTACACACGGGCCTCTATTTGGTGCCTGTGCCTACTCAGCTCTGCCTCTCTTTCCTGCCATGACATCTGTGTCTCAGTGTGGTTTGTTGGTGCATCTCCTGTAACAGATGACCCAGGAGCAGCGGTGGCTCACTCGCCGGTGCTGTTTCTGAAGGTCCCCACAGGTCTGGGCTGGGCCTTTCAGGCCCACACATGTGTGTCTGTGAGTCTTGAGTGTGAGTCTTGAAGTAACCCCCAGAGAGGCTGGTGAGTGAGCAGTGGCCCCGTCCCCCTCTGCTCTGGGCTGAGGACTTGATCGGTCTGTGTACACACAGCCAATCCAAGGAGGCTTCTGGGAGCCAAGCAGGTTTGCTGAGGGTGAGCTGATCCTGGGCTCCTGTCTGATGAGCGCATCCACAGAAGCTATAAGTCATGGTTGAACTAGTCCTGCTGGAAACTGAGCAAGTACGTGGGAGGGGATGGACTTTGCACCTGTCCCAGAAGGCTGCTTGCAGGTGAGTGGGTGAAACAGGGGAGAGCCTATGCTTGGGAGCCAGAAGGAGCCAAGGAGGAAAGGATGTGCCCAGGGGGTTGAATTCCAGCTCAGGCTGCTGCATAGAACCTAAAAGTCTCCAAACTGGCCCAGAAATAAGCCCTTATCCCCATGTTACAGAGCTGAAATTCTAGGAAAAAAAAAAACACCTCATTCTGTCCATCAGAGGCTGAATGCAATCAAATGGAACCCTGGCCTCACAGCGTGGGTGTGATGAAAGGAGATTTGATTTGAAAGGAGTGGGCTGTGAGGGCAGACCCCGTGAGCAGGGATAACTGACTCCTAATGAGTCTTTCTGGACAGGACAGATGCAGTGCATGCCCCACTCAGGAACGAATGCCTCATGACCCCCCAGTAACACAGCCCCAGCCTGCCTGCACCATCTACTCCAGAGTTGCCCAGGGTCATGGCTCTATCTACGGGTGGTGGGGTGGGGGATACAGACACTCTGGAATGGCCCAGCCTCTGCTGCGAGGAGCAAACCTGGAGCCCAGTATTGTAGGGACAGCAGGTTCAGGTTTATATCAGGACTGAAGAGGTCAGGGTTTGGGTAAGGACCCCCCACAACCCTGTTGGGAATTGGGACATGACAAATTGATGTCACTTCACTCTCTTGGGCCCTGGTGAGGTTTTATTGCTGAGCAGTGAATGGCAAGGCCTCACCTGGCAGGTAGGCCTGGGGTTACAGGGACACAGATGACCACCCCCCCCATGCTGTTGGCACAGATGTCCCTGTGCAAGAGTGTCTGGGGGTTCTAGGGACACCTTAGCTTCACCCTCACTTCAACTTCACCTCCCCTTTACCTTCCCTTCATCTCAGTTCACCTCAGTTCACCTCACCTTCAACTCACCTTCCTCATGTTCACCTCACCTTCACTTCACGTTCACTTCACTCTCACTTTACCTTCACCTCACCTTCACTTCACCTTCACTCTCTCACTCATGCAGGGAGAGAACAGACATAGTTTCATGCTATAGGACATTTATCACCACCCTGCTTTTTGCTGTCCAGACCACCCACCTGGGCAATGTCACTGGGACTGCAGGTGGAAGATGGAAAGAGAGCAGCTCTGGGAGCAGAGTAGGTCCAAACTTGTGGGCTCAGAGGTTTTCAGGCCAGGCTTCTTCGATGCTGGTGACCAGAGGCCAGGTCACTGTGTTGAGATGCAGAGGAGAGCACTGGGATGCACAGTACTCTGTGAATCTCCTCCAATGGCCTCCATTGAGGGTGAGAGGGACAGTTTCCTTGTGAAGTGAGTAGTGCATTTGTCAGACTGGTCTCATGATGTGGGTTCTTAAGTAAACATTGTTTGTGCTTTGGCTTGGAGGATGCGGCCCTACTTTTGTTGTCTAGCACAGACCCAGGAAATGATGCACCTTTATAATCCACTCATGCACTTGTTCATTTCACAAAAGGGTACCCTTTGACATGGTCTCTGGGTGAAGAGAAAACATTAGCCATATGGTGAGAAAGACCAAATCAAACAAAGAAAACAAATTGCAGTATGCCAAGGAGCCAAGATGCTGTACTCAGAGAGTAATAATGCAAGATGTGTATTCTTCCTTTTGGGTCTTAGGGTCTGAGAAAAGCAGAGGAGGTGGCTGATGAGAGAGGGCAGATATTGGGGTAGATGACAGTCAGTCATGGTAGTACCCAGGTGTGACTGTTGCCCTGGCCCCCAAACACACAGTGTTTATATGCATGCACATACACATGTACGCACATGCTCTTGTGTGTGCATTGTGTAAGTACAGTGTGTGTATATGTCTGATTATATGTGCATATGAATGAGAGTTTTGTGATAGGATAGTTTTGTGTGCAACTATATGTGTGCACAAATGTGTGCATATGAATGTGACCATGTGTGTATGGGCATATGTGAATGCGTGGTCATAAGTGTATATGAGATCATCTGTTGTATGTGCATGTAAATGTGCATGCATGGTGACTGTGACATGCCTCTGTGTTCATGTATATATGCCTCATTGAATGCTTGCCTGTGTGTGTGTTTATGTAGGCCCTTCCCCTTCACATGTGACTATCTGGAGTGAAGGTGAGCATGTGTCAAATCATCGGGCCCTTGAGAATCTTCATACAGAACTCAAGAGCAGGTTCTATCAACAGAGGCGGTTGTGCTGTGGTTGAGTGCCAGTGTGGAAGCCTTTGTACCCGGTAACAGACATGGACAAGCAGCCTCCAAACAGCCATGTTAGGCATCCAGCTGCTACTATGAGGAAAAAAATATGTTATTTTCATGGGATCATAATAATATTTTCAAACTAATAGTACCTAAGCTTCTCCTCATGTGAACAGAGAGCTTGACCCTTTTCCTTTCTCTAAGCAGATCTGTTCAGAGCAGATTGAGGATCAGATGCTAATGTCTTGCAGAGCTTCTAGGAAAGCTGGATTGCGTACGGGTTGGATGGCAGACACAAAGCATACATCTGCCGCATGGTTCTGGAGCCTGTCAGTCCCCCTGGAGCCATGAGCCCTCAAGGAGAGCTGCCTCCGTTCCCGCTCACTGTCACCCCATCTCCACCAAGGGAGCTGTCTGTGATGTGTGATGCCCAGCTGCATGGTGTGCTGGGCTGCCCTTCACTCTCGTGCCCCACTGGCCGGCCTGACCATGTTCTGTGTCCTTGTGAGATTGACAACATCTGTCTGATTTGACCTCTCCACAGTGTCCATCAGATGGTGAGCAGTGTCTCCTCACATGACGGCCTGGCTCCTCAGCTGGGCTGCACTTGGTGGCCTCAGCTCTGGGCATTACAAAGACTCTTGTGAACATTGGAGTATTTGTTTCTTTTTTTTTTTAATTTGATTGAATCACCATGAGATAGTTACAAGCTTTCATGTTTGGGTTATAATCACACAATGATTAAACACCCATCCCTCCACCAGTGTAGTATTTGTTTCTAGCAGAACAAATGTCTTCCTCGGATTAAATGGCCAGGAGCAGAATAGCTGTCACCTGCAGTGTTTGCTTAAAACTTTGTAAACCAACATAAAGACACATTGCTGGTCCCAGTGGCCAAGCTCCTTCGCACCCCAACATGTCTGTAAGCTGTAGAAGCTACCTCACAGCATGCCTGACCCCAGATTGCTTCTCTCTGCGCATGTGCAAGCCACGCCGGTGGATCCCAACACTGTGATGCAGAATAGCCTTCCAGGGACAGCACCCTGAATCAGCATCTGCCCTTGGACACTGGCAGGGCTTCCGCTGCCCCTCAGGCACTCACATAGCTCTGCTCTCTGCTCGCTGTAGGTTTCTGTATGAGGAGTTTTAAATCATGTCGTCTCTTCTGCATGAGCTGCAACAGGGGTCCGACTCTATCTGCTGCATCTTGGGCCACCTGTGCCCAGATGGCAGTGTGCTGGACCTCAGGATACAGAGCTGTCCTCTGCTGTGCCCTGTCCTCCTGACACTGTCACTTGGCACCAGACACTGACCCTTGTCCCCTAGTGCTGTCCTCCCTGTCCCCTGGTGCTGTCCTCCCCATTCCCTGACACTGCCCTCCACTTTCCCCTGGTGCTGTCCTTCCCTGTCCCCTGATGCTGTGCTCCCCTATCCCCTGGTGCTGTCCTCCACTGTCCCCTGGTGCTGTCCTCCCCTGTCCCCTGGTGCTGTCCTCCCCTGTCCCCTGATGCTGTCCTCCCCTGTCCGCTGATGCTGTCCTCCACTCTCTATTGTCCCCTGGCATCTGTCCTCTTGATGGCTCCTTCAGCCCCGCCCCGCTATCTCCTGGTGTAGGGAGTTGCCTGTGCATGAATTTATTGCAAGAGCTTTAGTTCTTCCAAATGAGACCTTAAGTGGGATATTTTACCAGTTTCCCTTTGTGCCAGCTCATTATCTTCCTCTAGAAACAAAGAAACGTTCCCCCTGTCTCACAGCCTCCTCCACTGTGGGGTATGAGGTTGTTTTCTCCAGGAGCACGGCAGGGCCAGGGCCTTCAGGATGCTGGGCATGCACTAGGTCTCGTCCCCTTTTGGCTGGGAAAAGGTGCAGCTCCCTGACTGCTCATCCCCAGCATGGGGCCTGTATCTCTGGGCTGTCCATTGCCTGGCTCTGA
Source organism: Sorex araneus (assembly GCF_027595985.1). Classification (NCBI taxonomy): domain Eukaryota; kingdom Metazoa; phylum Chordata; class Mammalia; order Eulipotyphla; family Soricidae; genus Sorex; species Sorex araneus. Next base: position 183,210,806 of record NC_073304.1, read on the forward strand.
CCTCAGTGTGGGCCCCTCACAAGCAGGCCAGGTCCTGGTCTCTGTCCATTCTGCTGCGAGCAGGTGGGCTTTAGTTCCGCTCAAAGCTGCTCTGTGATGGGTAAACTATGCATGGGGAAGTACCTTGGCCCTGGCCTTGCGTTGGTGTTGAGGTCATTGCTTGGGTCTCTAAGTGCTTCCTATGTTGACCTTCATTGAGGTGCTTTGGTCAGTTCAGTTTCATATATGATTAGGTTTTGTGAACAGAGAAGTCAGAGGCCCTCGCAGGTATAGTGACAGCTATAGTTCCTGCAGAGGTGATGGCAGAGAAATTTGGATGGCCATGGGCTGAGCTATCGACAGACTCCAGGTGACCGTGACTGAGCTGTAGACACATCCCAGGTAACTGCCTACTCTGTGTGTGAGCAGACTCCAGGACCCTGTTCTTCTCACTCTAAATGGCACAGTTTTCCCCACCCCCTTATATCTGCTCTGAGATTTGCCGTTAGCACCAAAAAGAAATAAAGAAAGCTCCTCAAAAATAGTAAAGCACTTTGGCCCTGAGTTTGGGGAATTATTAATTATTGATGTTATTAAGCCTAATGAGGAACTAGTCTTAAATAATTTATCTAATTCTATAGATTATGTTCCTTGAAATTCTCTACCATTCTCTTTACAACTAGTAAATTTTTTTAACTGAAGCAATAATTTTTCACAGTATAACCTAAAATTCTTGCAGTGAGTAACATTTTCTTTGAATATAGATCAGCCTTTGAAATCAAAACTCAACATGAGTCATCTCTGCATGGTAGTAGGTATTGTTTTACATATTCATTTGAAAATCACATGCAACATTCTAGCCTGCCCACGATTTTACTCTCCAATCAAAGATTCTTAAATGATAATCTAATCTTTCCTATCAGAGCATGAATCTACAAGAAAGATACTGGACTTTTTATTTTATTTTGCAAATATATTTATAAGATACATTTGTTCAGATTCTATCTTAATCACAACTCTTTGGGTATTTCAAAATAATAGAGTTAGACCACTTCTAATAATGAGCTATGATTAGACTTTATTTTTAAAAACCTAATCAAATCCATTTGGGGAAGGGTACTTCTTCCAGAGTCAAGAGATTGTCAAGAAATACTGTGCTTTCACTCTCTCTTTTATCATATATTATTGCTCTATTGTGCATATGGCCATGTGTACATGCTAGCACACTGATGGACATTGTAACATATGCATCATGTTGCTGTTGTATGTGTGTGCAGTCATGCTATGTGCATGCACATTATATTAATGGATACTGACATGCACTCAGAAGGTCACTGGTGATCCGCTCTCTAGTCTGTGTCACCTGCTCTCTAACAAGCCTGTGACAGTGCCCTGGAGAGGAGGAGGCTGGCAGGGTGCCTCAGAGTGGGACTGACATTGGTGTGCAGACTCAGCTCCCTGGACACTATGTGAGTAGCACTGCAGCTGGAGCAGGTTGTGTAAAGAATCCAGCACTCAACTCACAGTGCTGCCATTCCTGGGGAACCACTAACAGGAACAAGTAGAAGAGTGTGTTGACTGGGGTGGAGGGGTGTTTTTCTTGTGGCTCTGAAACACACACCCTGGCAGGCTGGGCGAGAGAGGAGCTGTCTGCCTGGCCCTGGCCCGGCTCCAGTCCCACCAGCAGAAAATGGAGCACTCTATCCCTGGGAGAGAACCCCGGTCCCATGCAGCTGAGGATGATGCCTGTGAGGATGTTAACGAATCAGAAGTCACTAGGGAGTAGGGTGGTATTCAGTGTACTGGACGTGCCTGTTAAAATACAGTGTGTGTGAAGGCAGTCAGAAGGGAGGAAATGATGAGAACTAGAATAAAGAGAAAGAAATAAAAAGGGAGCATCAACAGGAATTTTCTTTTCTTGTTATTTTTGTGCTATTTCTAATCAACAGAGTAAAACGAGTAGGTTGGGTCACCATAAACCCAGGTGGGCCTTGTTCCTGCAGGTGGGACTCCCAGTGTCTCCAAATTCCTCAATTGCCCACGACTGCTTTCTGCTAGGTGACCCTGTTCTCTGACATAAACTCAGATGGCAGCGGGATCTCCAGGGCCTCCTTCCTTCCGGTGCCCACCACCTCAGTCCCCTGGCAACCACACCTTCAAGCTGCTGCACCTGGCCCTGGAACCCACTTCTTCAGCCATGAGGTGTGTATGTCTCTCTATAAATCTATCTCTGTCTCTGTCTCTGTCTCTGTCTGTCTGTATCTGTCTGTCTCTCTTGCCCTACAGTTCCATCTTGCATTCCCTTTCCTAGTATTTGACACAGAAACTGCCAGAAGCTGTCATCACATGGCAAACCTCACACACAAAACCACATACTTGATCACATTCCTGAGAGTCTCTTCAACACCTGCGATTATCCACTGGATCCTCTTGCAGTGTCTACCATCTTTCAGTGCTTACTGAAAGATGACATATTGGCAATAAATCATATATCTACAGAAAGGCTCTTTAAGCATCAATTGGCTCAACCTTTTAATTCTTGTCCCTAAACACCCAAATTCTAGTATACAGTAGACTACAATATGGTGACTGAGAACCAGCTTCCACAAATGGCAACAGTAGACACCCATTTGCTCTTCCTGCCTTTGCTCAGTCAAAAGCATGTGGTTATGTTGCTGGTGTTTGAGGAGGAGTGTCTCTATCTCCCTGAGCTGAATGTGTGCATGTTTTTTGAGCATGTACCACTTTGTCATATGCTACGAGAGGCTAATGGCCTATTTACTCTGCAGAAATATGGTCCCTGTAGGTAATCTTTCAGGAAGCCACAAATGAAAAATCGAGAGTTCTTTCAAAACTTTGAGTCATAAATACAACTTTATTTTGGAAAATAAGTCATAAAAGGAGATCATTTATCTGCCCCAAACTATATTTCTCAACCCTCTGTCAAGCCAGTAATCTTCCAAGCGCTGAGTCAGCAGGAAATTTATTTTGGGAAGTTAGCTGTAGTCCGTTAATTTTCACAAAGGTCTTTGACCTAATTCAGATATTTAGATGAGTAGGTGGTGTGAATTTTCTCTGTGCTCACATCGATGAAGCAATGTGAAAGCCATTTGTGGTGGCTTCTGAGAGGCTTCTGGGAAGTATATTGCCCTCAAGAGGTTGCACTGTTTCTCTATGCCCAAACCATCATTTTTGTGCTCTCCCCAAACATGCAGGCGACCTCCCTGTGCTCTGAGAAATCCAGATGGCCCATGTGGTCTTTGGGGCAAGCCGCCTGCTACACACTGAGTGGGCTTGGGGTGCTGAAATACGTGTGAGGGGAGAGGGTGCAGTGGTGTTCTGGCCAGCACTGGGAGCCCTCCCAACCTGGGGCTCTGACGTACAAAGTCAGCTTGAACTCTGGGCAATTGAGGTGAATTCTTGTTTGTTGGCTTCTCCTGAGAAAATGATTTTTCATCTGCAGCAAAATGTGTATCAAAAGAGTGATAAAGTGGGCCAGTGTACTTTGGGGATTCCAAGTGTTTTCCAGCGCAACAATTCTGAGACTTGAATGCCACTGTTAATCAGACCCAAGCTTTACACAGAAGCCTCTGCCCCTAATAGACGCTGAGGGAAAGCACAATCAGAAGAGGGTTTCTTCTGGCTCTCCTTGATCACGCTGAGCTGAACTTATGGTCTGCAGTGACCAGAATTAGGATTTCATTTTCTTCAAGTGTCCTTGTTCTCCCCAAGAGTGAACAATTCAGGTAAGTGAGAATAGTCCTTTCTCTCTTACATTTATGCTCTAGTTGCCTCTCTCTCATGTCATCCCAACACTCTCTGAGCCCTGGGACACCCAGCTCCTCTGTCCTCTGCTTCTCTCTCCCCAAGCACTGTTGCAGAGTATCCAGCTCACTTCAGATGTCTTCAGCACTCTGGCTCTTCATTTATAGCACAGATAGGTAAGTTCTGCAGGCTGGAGCACTAATAAGAGTCCAACAGCAGCAACCCAACTACTCACACTGTAGAATAACCTGATCTTATATGTACCATGGATCCCCGCTCCTTAGCTGTTTCTACAGTTTGATTGGTTATGTCCTATATAACCCTATGCAAATGAGGTTTTGTGGAGCTGGAGAGAGTAGAGCAGGTAGGGCACTTGCCTTGCACATAACTGACCCAGGTTCAATTCCCAGCATCCTGTATGGCCCCCTGAGCACCACCAGGAGTGATTCCTGAATACAGAGCCAGCAGCACCCCTTAGCACCACCAGGTGTGACCCCCAAAACAAAACAAAATAAATGAGGTTTTGTAGGACAACCAGAGAGCAAAACCCCCAAGCAATTGAGATTCTGTAAAGTGACCAATCAGATCACATATGCAAATAAGGGATCAATCAGAGGTCTTGATGATCTGTCCCCTCCATTTGTCACCTTCAGTCTGATAAGAATCAGTGTGTTCTATTGACCCTGGCTAGTTAGTGAAGCTTGTGTCTGGGCATCTGGGTGATGGTGAAACCACCCAGGAGTGTGGTGATAGAGCATGGTCCAGGGGATGATGATGGAGCTTGTGTCCAGCCAGTGATGATGAAGCCCATATTTGGGGGGAGCAGGGGTCTGTGCTGGTGGAGTGAGGGAGCCTGTGCCTGGGTGGTGATGGAACCCTGTCTGGGGGACAAGCTTTGCAACCTTTGTCCTGGGGCCTCTCTGCGGATGTTTATAGGACAACGACTCACAAGTGCCTGAGAGGGCCTCCCTTAGAAACCCCAGGCAGGTTATCCCTCACAGGATGTTAAATGGCACCTCTCACTTCAGGTCAAAATCAGGGCATGTTTGTTTACTTTAAGTGGCTCTTTACTGTGTGTGCACTGACCTTGTAGGAGGTCAGCACTGGGTTCTGTCACCCATGCATCTCCTTCTGCACATGGTCAGTATAGTGTCTAGGGGAGCATTGAAGGCTCATCCTAGATGCTCTCAGGTCTGCACTGCAGGCCGATGAGCTAACCACTGCACATCAGACCTCAGGACTAACTCATCCTTTGGTCTGTGCCTTGGACCTCTCCTTCCCATCACCCTCCCAGCCCTGCTTGACCTCCACTTACTCAGTCTGTCGCCATAGTACATGAGGTCACCTAGGTGTGGACATACAGGCTTGGTGCCAATCTGGAGTCTCATTTGGCACCATGTCCCGAGCCCCATGCTTGTTGTTGCCTTATTTCTCTCTGCTGTCCACCGTGGGCATGCACCACATCTTTGCCACTTGTCCTCCTAGCACATGGGCTGTGCCTCCACACCTGGGCAGTTGTCAATGGCAAGTAGATATGGATGCTGTCCTCTCATGGCCCTGATTTCCCTTCCAGAGCTGGAGTGACAACATCACAGGTAGTCTGGTTCTACTGCCTGCACAAGCTCTGTAATGTCCACTTTTCCCAGAGTGCATGGGTCCTTTCTTCCACGTGGGTTCCAGTCCCATTTCTCCTACCTGCATCCTGCATCTCATTACTCTGAAATGTCAAAGGGCAGCTTTTATAGATTGTCCTGCCTTTCCCCAGGGCCTCTGAGCAGCTTTTCATATACCTGTGACGATCTCTTGTTGGAAAAACTTCTCTCCAGGTCCTCTGCCCATTACTCAATAGTTTCTTTTTCCTTTGCCTCTTTGCTCTCTTCTTGTCTGAGTGCCTAATGCATACTAGATAGCAGCCCCTCATCCGATATATGATTCGAAAACATTTCTCCCATTCTCTTGTCTTCTCATGTTTTATGTTTCCCTGGCTACAAAAAGTTTTTCAGTTTGCTATATTCCCAGTTGCTTAATTTGCTTTTGCTACATATCCCTTTGATGTCAGTTCCACAGAATCATAGCCAAGACCCATGTCAGGGAAGCTTGCAACGCTATTTCCTTTGAGTAGTTTTGAAGTCTTCAGGTTAATGTGAAATCTATGGGGGGGGGGGAGTGATAAAGCTGGGTGCAACATGATCGCACATGATTGCTCATTTCTCCAGAACCACTTGCTGAGGAGAAACTGTCCAATCACCACTGGGTGTCCCTGGATGCCCTGTAAACATGACAGCTGTCTATGGGGTTATTTCTAGGCTGTAGGCTCCTCTCTGTTGATCTGTCTTTCTCTTCCATCAGCACAAAACTGTTCAGATTACTGAAGCTTTGGGATATAGTTAAAAATCAGGATGAGGGGCCAGAGCAATAGTCCAGCCTGTAGGGCATTTGCCTTGCACATAGCTAACCCAGGTTTTATCCCTGGCATCCCATATGGTCCCTTGAGCACTATCAGAAGTAATTCCTTAGTGCAGAGCCAGGAGTAACCCCTGAGCATCACTGTGTGTGACCCAAAAACACAAAAAAGATAAATAAATCAGGATGAGTGATGCTCCCCCTCTTTTCTTATTTATCAGTATTGCTTTGGCTACTCATGGTTTCTCATGATTCAATATGATGTTTAGAGTATTTTGTCTCATTCAGTGAAAACCATCAACCTCTCCCTGTGTTATGGGTTAAAATCTGTTGCAGAAGAGGGAATGAGAGGAGGAAATGACACCTAACTGTTGACATTCAAAATTCAAGTCTGGAACAAGGTCATAGCCAAGCTACTAATTTGATAAAGTGCTTTTCAGTGTGGCCTTTCCTGCAAGCTTCAAATTCTATGTCCTTTAATACTGATTTATACTTATTTTCCCTTTTAGGCTTTTCCAGGAGGTGCAGTTGGGGAGAAGGTATGGGCTGGAGGGAGGAATGTGTGCCCAGTAAAAGCCTCCACCTTAACTTTGGGAATTTCTCAGGGTCAGGAGATGGGTGGTGGATGCCAACCAGGGGACCCACCTCTGCAGGGATTCACAATATTCTGACCCTATAGTGCGTTCTGTAGAAATAGCAGCCCATCTCTGCTGCTTCATGAGGTGAGGTAAGCAGGCACATATGTGCATGGATCTGCTCCTCTCACAGCTCCTTGAAAAAATTGTCTTTTCTTTGGCTAAAATAATGGGTTGAGGTCTGGGGAAAGGTTTAGAGGCTTGTGGTGGGGTTGAAGAGAAGGCTGGAACCAACCCAAAGTTGAGTTTATGTCTTTTTTTTAACTTTCAAAAAATATATAATAAAAAATAAACATTCTTAGGAAACGCAATTGGATTGGCAGAGACATATGAATTACCCTCATACAAAAGGTACCTGTAATATCAGTATTGTCTCCAAGATTTCCATGGCACAATCCAACCATGTATTCTGATATTTTATGTGAGTTTTAGGAACAGAAACAATTTATTCTATTGGTATAATTTTCTGATTACTGGTATAATTTTTTTCTAATATTTTTTATTTTATAAAGTAGTAGTAGTAGTAGTAGTAGTAGTAGTAGTAGTAGTAGTAGTAGTAGTAGTAGTAGCACTGTCGTCCTGTTGTTCATCGATTTGCTTGAGAGGGCACCAGTAATGTCTCCATTATGAGACCTGTTGTTACTCTTTTGGGCATATTGAATATGCCATGGGTAGCTTGCCAGGTTCTGCCACGCAGGCGGGATACTCTCGGTAGCTAGTTCACAAAATTTGATTACATTTAATATTCAAACATCAATCCCACCACCATTACACCTTCCCACCACCATATTTTGGATGTTTCCTTCCTGAGAGGGTCTATGTCTTACACAGGGCTCCATGGCCAAGGCAAAATAAAATGAGGAAGTAGCATTAGAGAGGAACAAGGGTTAGAAGGTGTAGATGGAGGCTGAGGTGAGAATACAAATGTGAGCATGCTTCCACCTCATGATTTAGCATCTAGCTTATAAAAGCAGAGCTCATAAAAGCAATCAGTTTCCTAAAGCCCCCAGAATTGAAGTATATGTTCATCAGATACTCTCTCCTTTTGTCCGGCTGAATTAAGGTTCCTTGACTGCATGGATTGTTTCACAGTCAAAAAATCAAAGGACTTGCACTTGAGCCCCCTGATTTAAGAGGAACCTCATCTGCAGTCAGGCCAGCACAGCCAGTGCTGGGAGTGAGCCTGTGAGCAGCCACACGATGTTCGGTGTTCTCTCGCCAGCCCCCCAAAGGGACTGGCTTGAGGCCATGCTGTCCCACATAGTTCAGCAGCCAGGAGGTGCCTGAGAACTGTCTGTCTCAATTCTAGGGTTCTAGGACCCCACCTGTGGAGACTAGGGTAAGAATTTGAGGACAAAAATAACCATAGGATTTCTGGAAATACAGTCTTAAAATGAAAGCATTATTTTTCCCAAATCCAAAGCATATAAAAACAAGTGTTAAAAAAGTATATCATGAATTTTCACATGCAATTTTTCATCCTGATGACACAGATATGTCTCAATTAGACTTTGCATCTGTCCAGGTCTCACCCAAACACCTGCAGGTGAGAATGTCTATCATGAAAGCATGGTCCTCAGGCAGAGGCCACAACTAGTTGAGCCAAGCTGACAGGCCTTAGGGTACACTAGAGGCCTTAACCATAGCTCCATACCCTGAGGATGCATCTCCTTTTACATGCTGTACAGTGGTACCAGCACAGACAGCACAAGCCAAAGAAGAGTCCAGCCAAGTGATGTCACTGCAGTACCCTGCTTGTTCTTGACTCAGGCCTAAGCCATGACACCTCTCTATCTCTCTTTCTCTTTCTCTCTCTCTCACACACACACACATATACAGATGCACACACACATATACACACACAGGGGCCTCTGAAAAGGGACCAAAGTCCCTGGAGCTGAGGATGAGTAGCCAGGGCTCTGCCTTCAAGGCACCAGCTGCAGATGTGGGACCATCCTGTGGTCAGGGGTTCTGTGGTCCATGTGCAGGGACATAAAGGAGCCCTTTCCCTGCTGTGCTAGAAAATTAAGCCTCTAGTGCAGGTGGAGGGAGAGTCACTTACTCAGATGTGCACATCAAATAGCCTGAATGCAACATTTATTTTTTACTGTGTGTACATCATATCAACAAAAGTAAAAATAAAAACCATATGATCACTTCAATAGAGGCAAAGAAAGCATTTAACAAGATCCAACACCCATTTATGATAAAAACTCTCAACAAAATGGGTTTAGAAGGAACTTTCTTCATGATAGTCAAAGCCATCTACCACAAGCCCATGGCAAAGCATTATCCTCAATGGAGAAACACTAAGGGACTTCCCTCTAAGATCACACACAAGACAAGGATGCCCACTCTCACTACTTCTGTTCAACATAGTACTGGAAGTACTTGTAATAGCAATTAGGCAAGAAAAAGACATTAAGGGCATCCAGATAGGAAAGGAAGAAATCAAGCTCTCACTATTTGCAGATGATATGATTCTATACCTAGAGAATCCTAAAACCTCCACTAAGAAACTCCTAGAAACAACAGACTTGTACAGCAAAGTCACAGGCTATAAAATCAATACCCCAAAATCCATGGCCTTCCTATATACAGAGAGACAGAAGAAAGTGACATAAAAAAAAAAATCCCATTCACATTCGTGCCCCAGAAAATCAAATACCTCGGAATCAACCCAACTAAGGAGGTAACAGATCTCCACAAAGAAAAATACAAAACACTACTCCATAAAATAAAAGAGGACATGAGGAAATGGAAACATATTCCCTGCTCATGGATAGGAAGAATTAACATTATCAAAATGGCAATACTCCCCAAAGCACTATAAGATTCAATGCGATCCCTATAAGGATAACCATTTAATTCTTCGAAGAAATAAATCAAGCACTCCTGAAATTCATATGGAACAATAAACGCCCACGAATAGCTAAAGCAATTCTTGGGAAAAAGACGATGGGAGGCATCACCCTCCCCAACCTCAAACTCTACTACAAAGCAGTAATAATTAAAACAGCATGGTACTGGAACAAAGGCAGAGCCACAGACCAATGGAACAGGATAGAGTATCCCTACATACAACCCCAAATATATGATCATCTGATCTTTTATAAGGGAGCAAGAAATGTGAAGTGGAGCAAGAAAAGCCTCTTTAACAAATGGTGCTGGCATAACTGGACAACTGCATGCAAAAAAATAGGCTTAGACCTCGACCTAACACCATGTTCAAAAATCAAATCAAAATGGATTAAAGACCTCAACATCAGACCACAATCCATAAGGTACATTGAAGACAAGGTCGGCAAAACCCTCCACGATATCTTCAAAGATGACACACCACTGAGCAACCAAGTGGAAACAGAGATAAACAAATGGGACTATATTAAACTAAGGAGCTTCTGCACTGCAAAAGATACAGTGATTAGAATATGAAGACAATTTACAGAATGGGAAAGGATATTCACCCAATACCAATCTGATAAGGGGTTGATATCAAGGGTATATAAGGCACTGGTTGAACTCTAGAAGAAGAAAACACCCAACCTCATTAGAAAGTGATGTGAAGAAATGAACAGAAACTTTCTCAAGAAAGAAATGCAAATGGCTAAAAGGCACATGAAAAAATGCTCTTCATCGCTAATCATCAGGGAGATGCAAACTTGTTCAACTCTTAGTGATTCATTCTTCTAAGAGGCAGTTCCGTGTCCAGTCCCATTACCTCATTGCCCTCCTCTATAGGTACTTCCTGCCCAATTCCCCCTCCTGGAGAGACAAGGTTGTTTGCTTTGCTTATTGACAGGACTCCTGCCCCACCCCACAAACACACACAGGAATGCTCAGCACCTCCCTTGCACAAAGGCTCAGATCCTGACACATAATCTGCAACCCCTCAGACGACTCTGGATTTTTCCACACCTTTTACCTTATTGAGCTAAAATGTGTGAACAGTAACATGCACAGACCTTAAACATATGCTTACGTGACTTTCAGAGCTATGTGTACCCAACATGCCTTTCTTGCACCTGTTATTCACTTAGTTTGGAAGTCTTGTCTTGTGACTTGATTCGAAAGCCTAGAGTTGGACTAAATCTTCCTTCTTTTCCATTTAATCCCGCAATTGTCCACTAACCACAGTTTTCTCCACACTAAACAAATGTTAATGTGTGCTTTATCTTTTAGATAGAATTTATTCTTAATTCCTCTTGTAGCATACTCATTAACTTGTGGATTTTTTATAATGATTTTTTACTTCTCCAAGTATTCTGGCATTTTCTAGATCCTTGATGTTATTTAGTCTAGTTCACATCTGATGTGGTCACAAAAGACACTTGGTAGGAGTCAAGCTATAGATACTAAATGTGCTGACATAGGACAGTACACAGTCTGTCTCAGCGAAGCTGTAGAGACTGGACCTAGTGAAGTGGGACAATCCATGATCTGTCTCAGTGGAGCTGTAGAGACTGAACCTAGTGACATGGGCATTACATGGTCTTATTAGGACTGTAGAAACTAGATGTAGTGACATGGGACATTACATAGTCTCTCTCAGTCTAGTGACATGGAACAGTACATCGTCTCCCTTGGGGACATGCAGAATCATGGCATAGGTTGTGCCTAGTTCTCAGATTTGACTATCTTCTTTGATCATATTTAAATACTGGGCTTGGCCAGGACCAGCCCTGGGGGCACCTGTCTTGACTTCTGCCACCAGCACCTGCCCAACTACTCACCGCGCTTCTCAACAGGTCTGTGGACCCAGACAATAGCATCCAGACCAGATTGCCTCCATGTAGGGGCGTGACCTCCTCAAAAGTGGGCGTGGCCTTCTGTGTGGCCACAGTTATATTTCCTATTCCTAGCACTCTTGACTCACATCCCAACCTTTGTTACCTAATTCTGTGGAAAATCTCCTGGCCGCCTCAAATTCAATACTACAATAATCCACTGGCCTATTCCAATTCCACCAAAACACCAGTATACACAAGAAGCTGTACAAAGCCCAATATAAAAGAACACCTCCTACAATGCTTCACTAGATGCCTATCATAAGTCACAGAATAATGCCCGAGAGTTAGGACATACTCTAGAAGGGGAGAAGGTTGGCCACTGTCCACCAAGCTTATTCAGAATCCTTTCCCATAATAAGAGGGAACAGTGCTACTGAACTTGAAGGTTTTACTTCTATACAACCACAAGAGCATGAAGAAACATTGCATATCCCCATTACAAGGAGAGGACAAAGATAAGAGTCCTGAATCCTCAGCAGGAGTCACCCACAAATACGATCTCTTCAACAAAGAATTCCGAGATGAAATGCTGAGGATGTTCAAGGAATTCAAAGAATCAATGGAGCAGACATACAGAAAATTAAAGGAAGAAATGAAAGAAACAGAGGAACAGATAGCCAAGAAAATACAGGAAGAAACAAGAGCATAAATAAGAAAGCTACAAAAAAAATGTCACAAATAAAGGATTTGGTAGATAAAATTAAAAACTCAGTGGGTGCCTTCAACAGTAGAATGTATACAACTGAAGACAGAATCAGTGAACTTGAAGATGAGCAGCAAAAATCATACAGGCAACAACAAACAATGGAAAAAGACCTCAAAATAGCTTTGAGACAAATCAGAGACCTAGGGAATGACTCCAAGAGGAATAACATTAGAATCATCGGAGTTCCAGAAGGACAGGGAACCAACCCCAATGAAAAAGCCACAGTTAAAGAAATCATTGCTGAAAAGTTCACAGAGTTAGAGGATGTAGGCATCCAGATCCAAGGAGCCAGAAGGGTGCCAGCTAAAAGAAACCCTAATAAAAACACTCCAAGGCATATGATAGTCTGAATGACTATGTGACTTCTGTTCAATGTAGTACTGGAAGTACTTGTAATAGCAATTAGGCAAGAAAAAGACATTAAGGGCATCCAGATAGGAAAGGAAGAAATCAAGCTCTCACTATTCGCACATGATATGATACTATATCTAGAGAATCCTAAAACTTCTACCAAGAAACTCCTAGAAACAACAGACTTGTACAGTAAAGTCACAGGCTATAATATCAATACCCCAAGGGGCTGGAGCGATAGCACAGCAGGTAGGGCGTTCGCCTTGCACGCGGCCGACCTGGGTTCGATCCCCAGCATCCCATATGGTCCCCCAAGCACTGCCAGGAGTAATTCCTGAGTGCAAAGCCAGGAGTAACCCCTGAGCATCGCTGGGTGTGACCCAAAAAGCAAAAAAAAATCAATACCCCAAAATCCATGGCCTTCCTATATGCAAATAATGAGACAGAGGAAAGTAAAATGAAAAAAAAAAAACGTCCCCTTTACAATCGTGCCCCAGAAAATTAAATACCTCGGAATCAGCCTAACTAAGGAGGCAAAGGACCTCTACAAAGAAAACTACAAAACACTACTCCATAAAATAAAAGAGGACATGAGGAAATGGAAACATATTCCCTGCTCATGGATAGGAAGAATTAACATTGTCAAAATGGCAATACTCCCCAAAGCACTATAAGATTCAATGCGATCCCTATAAGGATAACCATTTAATTCTTCGAAGAAATAAATCAAGCACTCCTGAAATTCATATGAAACAAGAAACCCCCACGAATAGCTAAAAGCAATTCTTAGGAAAAAGACGATGGGAGGCATCACTCTCCCCAACCTCAAACTCTACTACAAAGCAGTAATAATTAAAACAGCATAGTACTGGAACAAAGGCAGAGCCACAGACCAATGGAACAGGATAGAGTATCCCTACACAAAACCCCAAATGTATAAACATCTAATCTTTGATAAGGGAGCAAGAAATGTGAAGTGGAGAAAAAAAAAGCCTCTTTAACAAATGGTGCTGGCATAACTGGACAACTGCATGCAAAAAAATGGGCTTGGACCTCGACCAAACACCATGCACAAAAATCAGGTCAAAATGGATTAAAGACCTCAACATCAGACCACAATCTATAAAGTACATTGAAGACAAGATCGGCAAAAGTCTCCACGATATTGAAGCTAACGGTATCTTCAAAGATGACATGCCACTGATCAACCAAGTGGAAACAGAGAAAAACAAATGGGACTATATTAAACTAAGGAGCTTCTGCACCGCAAAAGATACAGTGGCCAAAATACAAAGACAATCTACAGAATGGGAAAGAGTATTCACCCAATACCCATCTGACAAGGGGTTGATATGAAGGGTATACAAGACACCGGTTGGAATCTGCAAGAAGAAAACATCTAACCCATCAAAAAATGGGGCAATGAAATGAAAAGAAACTTTCTCAAGGAAGAAGTACTAATGGCAAAAAGGCACATGAAAAAATGCTCTTTATTACTAATCATCAGAGAGATGCAAATCAAAATAACTATGAGATACCACCTCACACCACAGAGACTGGCACACATCCGAAAGAATAAAAGCAATCGCTGTTGGCGTGGATGTGGGGAGAAAGGGACTCTCCTATACTGCTGGTGAGAATGCTGACAGGTTCAGCTCTTTTGGAAAACAGTATGAAAACTTCTCAAAAAATTAGAAATTGAGCTCCCATTTGACCCAGAAATACCATTCCTGGGAATATATTCCGAAGAGGCAAAAAAGTATAGTAGAAATGACATCTGCACTCGAATATTCATTGCAGCACTGTTTACAGTAGCCAGAATCTGGAAAAAACCTGAGTTTTTGACTGGTTAAAGAAACTTTGGTATATCTACACAATGGAATACTATGCAGCTGTTAGAAAAGATGAAGTCATGACCTTGGCATATAAGTGGATCAACATGGAAAGTATCATGCTAAGTGAAATGAGTCAGAAAGAGGTAGACATAGAAATATTGCACTCATCTGTGGAATATAAAGTAACAGAATGGGAGACTAGTACCCAAGAATAGTAGAGATAAGTACCAGGAGGTTGGCTCCATGACCTGGAAGCTGACCTCACATGCTGGAGGAAAAGGCAGCTCAGATAGAGAAGGGAACACCAGGTAAATTGTGGTTCCAGGACCCGCTGGGGATGGGAGATGCACACTGAAAGTAGACTATAGATCAAACACGATGGCAAACCACAACATCCAAAAGGAGAGAGAGAACAAAAGGGAATGCACTTCCACAGAGGTAGGGTGGGGTGGGGGGATGGGGTGGGGGTGGTGGAAGGGATACTGGGATCATCGATTGTGGAGAATGGGCACTGGTGGAGGGATGGGCACTCAAGCGTTGTATGACTGAAACACAAGCACGAAAAGTTGTACCTGTACCTCACGGTGATTCACTAATAAAAAATTTAATTAAATAAATAAATAAATACTGGGCTTGTCAGATGGCTTGGGCTTGCTCACACCTTTATTACACTCTGCATTTTCTCACTGCAGTGTCTAGTGCGTGTGTGTGTGTGTGTGTGTGTGTGTGTGTGTGTGTGAATGCCTCCAGAGCTTGGCTCATATGAATAATACTGCACTGGACCTGCAGTATTTTCTGCACTGGAGCTGCAGGTGTTTCTCTTCTCAGTCTTCTTGCTTCTTTACACAAATACCCCAACATGGAACCACTGGATGCAGTGATTATTTTGTGTCATTTGGAAGGAAATCCTGCACAGCACTCTCCTCAGCTACAGGGTTCTGGACCCTCCTCTCCATGTTCTCCCGACACTAGTAGTTCTGTGGTGGTGTGAGGTGAGGTTTGTTCTGCTGTGGCGTTGCACGCCCCAATGATCAGTGGTGTGGAACCTGTTCTCATGTCCTGGCTGGCTCTGGTCACTTGAGACATATCTGTTTGGACCTGGCCCCACAGCCCATGGCTCAGTGTGCTTTGCTGTGGGTCAAGGACTGTGTTTGCATGGTGGGAATGAGCCCATGCTTGGTTAAATGACAGCTGCCCTTCTACCACATTGTTCATCTCCCTGGCCATGAAGAAGTTTCATAGTTTGATGTCATCCCTACTTGTCCAATCCAGAAACAGATCCCTAAGCCTGTGAGATGCCTTCTAGGCGAAGGGCATCTCTCCAATTTTCTAAGCTCAGAAAGTCTTCTTCTCCTTCCCACTGTGTGTCACACTGTCTCTGCCTTTGAACTAAAGGACAGCATCATCTCTGGTTATGGTATTGATTAAATTGTGTGCCACAGAGTGTCAGAAGTTCTTTTTGGAAAGCCCTTTTTGCAAACTGCAGTACTGTTGAACAGTGATGTACACAGGAGAAGAGAGAAGTCACCACCGGCAGTGAGCTGTGCTGTGCTGTGAGTTGTAAATAGTAGAGGCAATTTGCAGAATGGGTGATCCAATGACTTTGATTTATTAAATACCCACGTAGCATTCACCAGATGGGCTGTGGTATGTTCAAGAATAAGGAAATGAAGATGATGATTCCTAAGAGCTTTCATGCCAGTGTACCGCAGTCTGTAGGACGGGTGGGGGAGGTGCTGCTTTGCCATACACCTCACAGGGGATCCTGTTGCACTGGAGGTGGGAACACTCCTCCCTCTGCACATGCACAAAAAGTTAATCTTGACCATCTCACTCTCAGAATTGTGTTCTCTGTGCTTTGTTCTACAGATTTGAATTCCATGAATAGAGAGAAATGTGTTTGCTTTTGCATTTGTCTCCACCAGGCTGTTTCATGATGGACTGCATTCTCTTTCCTGTTCTCTAACTCATGGGTGGACTTCAATGCAGGTTCACATAACTCTGACCTTTGCTATGAATCTTACCCACAAAGCTGGTGGTGGTTCATGGGCACATCAAATGGGAGGCAGTGTCACTTCCCTTCCCTCAACTCCTGCTAAACATCCTCTCCCAGCCAGGCAGGGACCATTGGATTGATTGCTGGGTGGCTCACTAGGTTGGAGGAGAGAGAGAGAGTTGGGGGTCAGTTGTGGGTAAAACCAGACACCTGGTGGGAGGAACATCTAGAAATGGGGGATGAGCTGTCTTGGGAGTTTCTCACTGCTCTGGGAAGCAATGGCAAAGAACCTTTCCTAGCACCTCATTCACATTCAGCCAGTACGGGTAATTCATCCCATAAGGTCATAGTTGTGTGGGGGCCCTCTTGTGCAGCACGACTGTAAAAGCAGACATACGGTTTCAGGGAAAACCATCAAGTTTTTCTTCTATTTCAAATTATGTGGCATTTTCTGGTCTGCTTACTGAGAAACAGTTTCCTGTAGCTTTCCTGAGGAAAGTTTCATGGATATTCATGTGATTTGTGGTATATATTTAATGGACAAAAGACTAGAAAATCTGAGGAATGACCTTGAGAGGAGGCTTTGTATGATGGATAGATGGAGAAGGTCAAACTCAGATGTCCAAGTATTAGGGCTCTCCCCATACACACACAGACACACACACACGTTCACACAGTCACACACATGCTCAAACAACACACACATACATATACTCATGTGCTTATACATGGGGCTGGAGTTATAGCACAGCGGATAGGGTGTTTGCCTTGCATGTGGCCGACCCGGGTTCGATTCCCAGCATCCCATATGGTCCCCTGAGCACGACCAGGAGTAATTCCTGAGTGCATGAGCCAGAAGTAACCCCTGTGTGTTGCCAGGTGTGACCCAAAAACAAAAACAAAACAAAACAAAAACATGCTTATACACATATACAACACACACATATACACAACACACATATGCTCACACATGCTTAAACTCACAGCACACACTCATATATGCACACACGTACATATATACACTCATAATACACATGCATATATGCACACACACTCTCACGTGAACACACAACACACATTCACACACTTAACACGCACATGCTCACATACTTATTCACAAGCACATGCACACTCACACACTCACGACCCTGCCCTACCTCAGCAGACACCGAGATTTGTAGAGGAGACTTGAGAACACATGGCTAGTTGTGGGGATTCCAGGGGATTGTCTTTGGGCTTTCTGTGGGAACATAAAGAAGGGCAATGACAGCAGGAGAATAGTGTCTGTGTCCCAGGACAGGCAGGGACCACCTGCAGGCATCTGCTTCTGTTCACATTTCCCTTAGAAAGTGAAGGTCAGCAGGTTTCTTTCTGCTGCTGCCTGGCACACAGGAGTTACCAATGTGGAAGACAAAATGGTAATTCACCTGCAGTTCAGGAGCTTTTGCTCATTAGCCAGCCGTGGACCTGGGATCAAGTTTCCAGAGACATGGGGAATTAGCTTTGGTCTAGAAGGGAAGAGCCCGGGAAGGCAGCGAGCAGGCTCTGTGTCTGCAGGAGGGGCTGTTGGGCACCTCCCCTCTCCACTTCCCTCCTGCCCTGCCCTACCACAAATGGAAATCAAGAGCCAGGAGATACTGACCAGGACTATACCTTGGGGAACCAGCATATCAAAGCATCATGTGTTAAAGTGTGAATGAATGCATATCCTGCCAAATCTTCAGGCTGATCCGAGGACAAGAACTAGATTTTAATCCCAGATCATTATATGATGAAAAGTCAAGGTGCTCATGAGGCTGTTTGGTGGACATTGACAGCAAGGACAAGGCTTTTCAGGAAACACTGTCCTGGGTCTTTCCTGCACCCTGGGGTAAGTGCTCACACCCCATCTATTGCCTTGTTTCTAAAATGACAAAGTACTTTGTTCCTCTGGAAAAATAAAGTAATTAGAGGTCTTTAAATGAGACTCTGAGTCTTGTTTTATTAATAAAGTACTATTTTTCTTCTAAGAGTAATTATTCTGGGCACTTGCGCCCTCAGCCAGCATCCATCAGGAAGGGAGCAAGCTCCCGCATGGCTGCCTTTATTCCAAGTGATTTATTGTTGACGCTGAGAATACTTCTCCAAGACTGCATGCTTGAGCAGTGCCGTGAAACCAGAAAACGTAATTTGGAGATTTATTTTTCCATCGGATGAAATTCCAAGTCTGCTCTAAGTAGCTGAAGTGTGGGGGGCAGGATGGCCATTCCTTCTGGTTCACAAACAGTAGTGAGCTGTGGGTACTGACATGCTCTTCACTCGGCCCATAAGCCTAAGATGCTGCTTCTCTGTAAAGATACTCAGGGACATATAATGCCAATCCCCTCATCAACATTCCTTCTGTCTGCCCCCACTTTGATGTGCCATGGACTAGCACTGATGCACACAGCCTGGAACTGAATGGCACAGTTGACACTGTCTGGCACTGGTTTGGCATGGGCTGATATAAATTGGTACAATATGGCACTGTTGGCACAAACTGGCACCAGCTGGCAAAAGTTGTCATCAGTTGGCACTGCATGGCACAGAATGACACCAACTGGCACATGTTTGGTACTAACTGGCACGATCTGGCACTGACTTGCATGAGTTAGTACTATTGGTACGGGCTGTCACTGGCCAACACTGACTAGTACTGGTTGGTGCATGTCACAACCTAGTGCTTATTTTCAGATAAGCACAATTTTTCAGATAAGCACCTGTTGGCATGTGTTGGTACTGTCTTGAGTTGATATAGTTGACACAGCTTGGCATTGATTGACCTGTGTTGGAATTGGTGGATACAGGTTGGTACAGACTGAAACAGGCTGTTACTTTTACGCATTACTTAGTACTGGCAAGTACTGAACGGAACTAGTTCGGCACAAGCTGGTTTGTGTTGGCATGGCCTGGCATATACTGGACTGTGTGAGTCCTTGCTGGCAACAGTTGGCACTGACTGATATGAGTTGACACTGCTTAGCACAACTCTGCATCTATTGGCACTTTCTTTCAATGACTGGTACCTTTGGCATGGGATGGCACAGACTGGCACTGGGTGAGAAGGCAGAGCTCAGGAATTTCTTTCTCTGCAACTTCCTCTCCCTGTACATTCAGTTTCTGGATGGAGGGAAGCCTTTTTGCTGTCAGGCTGTCTCATGCCTCCAGGGATAGGCAGGACAGATCTTCCTAAGAGTGTCATTATCTGCTAGGACAGTCAGCCTTCACCACTCTTGGCTCCACCTTGTCCCAGATGGGCGGTCCTGTGTACAGAACAGCCATTGCAGCCCCTGATATGCCAGGAGATGTGGGTGGGCACAGGAGAAGCCACTGAAGGTGGCACCATGGGAAAGCCATGGGAGGGGACAAACTGTCACTCACTGTCAAGTGTTCCCTTGAGGCTGTGGGCACAGCCAGGCCAGTATCCACCACAGCTGTGACAGAGAGTGCCTTTACAACCCCTGTGCCCATGGACCTGCCTGTGGCCTTCATGGTGTATCTGCAGGGGCCTTCCCAGCTGCCCGTGGATACTCAGCCATTGCATCTGAGAACTTAGGGGACTCCACAGTCCTTCCCAACTGCCCTGTGGACACTCAGTCATTGCATCTCAGAACTTGGGGGACTGCAAGGTGCCTTCCCAGCATTGCCATGGATATTCATGGGGACTGTAGGACCTCTCCCAGTTGCCCTACGGACACTTGATCATTGTGTCTGAGCACTTGGGTACCTTCATCTGCAATCACAACTGTACTTCATCTCCTGAAGCCAAGAGTGTGGTCTGCACTTTGGAGACCAAAGGCCTAAGTGTGCTCCACTCCTGGGGAACTGTGTCTCTCAGCAACATTTCCTGCCAGTGAAACTGCCACTGGAGGGTCAAGGTCCCCGGTGGGTTCATTGGGCTCAATAGATAAAAGGGCATTCCACAGACTCTCTAGACGGGCACATCAATCGCTCAGGATGCTCTGGCTTCTTTACCAGCTCACAGCCTTCAGGTGGCTGTACTATAGGATGGCCTTTCCCAGCCTGGCCCCCCATACTCTCAAACTTGGAGGGGCCATGAGAGAAAGCCACAGTAGTAGGGTCCACAGCATGAGACCAGGGATCAAGTGGTAGGACAGGGGTGGGCCCAAAGGCCAGAGGATGTATACTTCAAGGCTGAGAAAGTTCTGCTGGTGATACCCAAACATGGAAGGGGTGCATGCTTCAAGCATGTGCCAGTGTTTCAGGGATAGTGTTCATGGAATGCAAAGTGCTTCCCTCACAGCAGATCCAAAGTCAGGAAACTGAGGCCTGGCTACCCTCTATAGAGAGTGGGCGCTCCATCAGACCAGTCTCCCTTCTATGCAGTCACACACAGCAGGTAACACTCTTTTTTACCCTGACGCTCTGCAAAGTCCCAACTGCCTCTTTTGGTACTGTGACTAAACTACAGCTTAATCATGACGACAGTTTCCTGGTGTTGGACAGAATTTGTGATAGGTAATGAACAAAGAGGCTTTAGCTCTGGAAAAGTTCCCTCGAATCAACTTAGCTCTCCTTTCTCACTCTCCTTCTCATGCAAAGGAGAATGCAAGAACTCTGTAAAATAAGCACTTACTCTCCGATTCAATATAGCTTATAAATTCTTTCAGTGAGGGCTGAGGGTCTCTGAATAGAAATGAAAACTCACAGTGCAAATTTGGTTCAGGGAGGCTAGACAGGCATTCAGGCTGAGTGTCATTGTCACTTCCTTGATCTGTATCAGAAGAAATGGCAGAAGAAGCTTGTTTGGTTGTTCAGGTCTTGCTCTGTGACTCACCCCAAGTATCTTCCTCTGGAATCTGAAAAGATCACCGTCATGACAGTCTGAATCCTGAAAGTGGTCCACTACTATCTCCTCACTTGCATGGTCCCGGAGATGATCTCAGTTGCCATCTGGGAGCCCAGGTCTCAACCCCAGCCCTTCCCAGAACTCAGAACAAATAGACAAAGAGAAGAGAACCGGTTCCTGAGCCGTGCAGCCTGGATGAGCTCTGAGCCTAGAGAGCTGAGCAACCCGGTGCCGACCCAGCAAGACCCAGTACCGACCCAGCAAGACCCAGTACCGAACAGCGAGACCGTCATGTAAGTGCTAACATTCCCTGTTGCCAGACATCTGTTCTCTGACCTCGTTTAGTAAACTCCTCAGTCCAACCTGAGCGGGAGGCCAGCAGCATTTAGTATTTTTGAAGCAATCTACTGAGGATTAAACCCGGATTTCAGAAGAGATAGAAGAGCTCACTCTGATGGACCCAGGGACTTGAGGTGTAATTGAAGCTAGTCCTGTGAGCCCCCACTCTGAGCTGGAAAAGTGGAGCAAACACATCCACTCAGTGACATGAGCGCCCTGCGTCTGGCCTGCCTCCACCAGAGCACTCTACCCCATGCATGACGTTTGACCCCGCTGCCAGGGAAAGCAGTAATGGCCTTGTCCACCATGGCTGCCGAGTGATCCTTCAGGTCCCTAAATCCAGAGGTACTTCTCAGCCTCCAGTTCCAGATCCTTGTCTACCCCAGGCTTGTCTCCCCTCATCTGAGAATTTTATTGTGAGAAATTAGAAAGTCACTACCGGGGAAACAGGCACACAGTGAACTGGTGAAGGCCCCTGGCATAAGGAGTCTGAGCTCAGGACATCCGGAGGAACAGGTCAGCGGGTTGTGGGGACCAGGCCTGCACCCCCCCACCAAGATTTCCGAGTCGATGTGGGCTGTTGTGTTTTAGGGTGCCTCAGGGGTCAGGAACACTGTGTCTGGAGGGGGCTGCACAGAAGCAGGGGCTGTCTTCTCTGCAGAATCAGTGTTTTGTTGCAATCACGGCAGGGCTTAGTTTAGCTGCAAAAGGAAGGAACAAAAAGTGGTAGAAAGAAATGCTTTCTGAACCCAGGCACCCTCCCACACCTCACCTTATGTAGAGAGACCCAGCAGGGGAAGAGTTAACTCTCCAGCCCCCACAGCCTGCTGATCCTCAGCTTCATTTAATGGAAATCGCTTTCCAAGGCACCACACAGAGTTCTGAAACTGGGTCCAAGGTCAGCCTGCAACTCCAAGAATAATAAATTTGTAATTTGTACTTTCCTGACCTCTAGAAATATTTTTAGGTGTTTGAGGCCAAAGAAAACAAAGCAGAGCTCTGAAAGAAGGAGGGGCCCACTGATCCGCGGAGGGGATTATCTGATAATTGGGTAAATACGCTGTTATTGATGTGCGGAGGGAGAGGATGTGCCCAGACACACTAATGGAACTGGGCTTAAAACTAATCCTGGAGGAGGCAGCACCACGCAGGAGGACCCCTAACCACTTCCCTCCGCTGAGGCCCCATCTGGGGCTTCAAGCATCTCCTCTTTCCGTGCAAACGGGTCCTGCCTGCACCTCCCCGGAGGGCCCTCTGACCCAGTACAAACTCCCTGCTCCATATTATGACCCTCTTCAGGCATGAGGACATAGGCTCGGCTGGCCTGGACGTCAGGAGCCCTGGGGGGAGGTACATGGTGTCCCAGTCAGTGGTGCAGCCTCCATGGCCCCTTGCTCTCCATCTGAGTCCTGGCTGCCACTTTCTATGCGTGGGTCAAGGGTGGGTAGGAGACTGCTGAGCCCTGAGCAGAGGGCCACACTGACTGTCCCCAACTAGCACAGGCAGCCTCAGGCTCTCTGCTCTCTATCTGCCATCCATGGCCGTGACTGGCAGAAAGAAAAATGGTTCACAATTACCACCCAGATCTTCTGACCTCCTTCTCATAGCCCCAGCTCCTGCTATATGAGCAAGGATATAACCTGCACCAGGCCTGGTAGTTCCATAGGTGGTCATTGCGTCTCAGATTGTTCCATCAGAGTCTCAACAAGCTGTGGGATCTGCTCTCAGCTGTTAGGTTGGGAGGGAGGTGGCCACGAGGACCCGCTTGTGGGGGAGAATGGCATCTGAAAGCAAAGAGTGTTCTGTCGAAGACTCACTTCATTCAAATGACCTCTCACTGGACTTGGGGACAACAGCGGGTTCCAGCACAGTGCATCAGTATCTTGGGTGATGGCTCGTGGAATGAAAGGGCTGCTTCCTGGAGGCCGAAGCCCGGTTTGTAGGGCTGCCTCCCTGGGCCAGAGAGAACAGAGACTGAGACAGAGACTCTGTTCTCTCTCCTTCACTCTAGGAGCACCAATTCTTTCCAGAAACATCCATTTACCTGCCAAATTACCTGTCTTCTGCTCTT
This sequence comes from Sorex araneus, assembly GCF_027595985.1. Lineage (NCBI taxonomy): Eukaryota > Metazoa > Chordata > Mammalia > Eulipotyphla > Soricidae > Sorex > Sorex araneus. Next base: position 183,234,504 of record NC_073304.1, read on the forward strand.
AAACACAGATGAAGTAAGATTGACTTTTAAATAGATGTTCATGGTTCTCTCAATGGTTTTGATAAAATAAGTCAAACTTTGTTCCAGCACTAGTAATTGGGCCCTGCTTTCTGGTCAAGATTATTTGACCAGAAAGTGTTACAAGTATTTCATTACAAGTGTTTCAATTTCCTCTGGATTCAGGCTAGTCATTAGCACAAGAGTCCTGGCATTTTCATACTGTGGCCAACATCTGAGATGATGATCCCAAACTGCAAAACTGCAATACACATCTCCAACATACAGAAGCACAGGATATGCTCCTGACATGCTTCCCACATGTGACACCATGTGATGTGCCTGTGAGGTCATCAGATTCATACCTGCAGTAGGCATCTGTCCAACACATAATGTGCATTATGCTACCTGCCTCCAACATGCATTTCCAGGGATCATCCTCTACCGCTGCTCACCTTCAATATAAACATCACAGCTGTGAGATACACCTAAGATTCAAAGGACCAGAAAGGACCAGCTATGTCGCTGGTTTTCTCTGGCATTTGAGGGTGTTGCTAAGGGGTGGTCAGCATTGCTAATGCACACACTGACTCTGTTCTGTGACTGGACTAACAGGTACTTAACCATGTCAATAAACCATTGAAACTGGTTTGTGGATGCTTCCTCTGACCTCGTTGAGAAGCTGACCTGGGTTCTCTTGGGCTACTCACTTGTCTCTTGTTTCTTTCCTCTGTAGGACAGTAGGATCAGTGTAGATGGGTTGCTGGGTGCTGATGTAGTGGCTTCTGTCCATCTGAGTCAGTGGTACATTAAAGTTGGGGAATGCAGAATTCTGGAGACCATCCCAGACTTTCTGAATCTATTGTTGTTCTGGAAGTCTTCCAGGTAATTCTCCTGTATGTTATGGAACACAGATAGAATTAGCACAGAGCTTACAAATCTCACAGGATTTGGTGTTTCTGATTGTGGCTAATGCTATTATTAAAAATAACTGCAGAAGAATGGGACTCAGAGAGAGAAGATTGTTTCTTATTAAGTTCCTGCTGTTCAGAGGGGTCCCACTTAGTGTCATTGTCACACACCGTGACACAGCCCAACATTTTTTTTTCACTGACACGGGGTTAGTGTTTCCAATGCGGTGTACCTTCAGTCCCCTCAACCCCTGATGCCATATACTCTGAGTCACCTCCCCTCACCCCTGATACTATGCACCCAGTACTGTCACCCCAGCCCCTCTGCCTATGGTTCAGGGAGCAGCTCTCCAATAACAATGCTCGCATATTCCCCATGGCACACATAGAGTTGAGGGTGTCTGGATTTGATTGAGTTTGAGAGCAGGTGACAGGTGTCTGAATAGAGGAACTTTCAGGGGGTCGATACAAGTCTGCTGATAGAGCACATTAGAGCAGGCTTGGCCCTGCGGAGCCCTGAGCTGAGCCAGGCTGGAGGCTTCGGGGTCCTGTCATTAGGAAGGGATGTCAGGGTGCACTTGGGGTGGAGCAAGAACAGGTGCTGTGTGCCCTGTTCTCAAAGTGGGGCTGGTCAGCCACGGGGCCCTCCCTGGCCCAGCCTCAGTCTCCCTGGCAGTTGTGATCCCTGGCAAGCCCCCTTTCTTCCGTGCAGTGGCTGAGACACACCCCCTGTGGAGATGGTCTCAGATCTCAGAGCATGAGGCACGTTCCTTCAGGAACTCAGCAGACGCCCAGCCCAGTGTCTTGCAGTAGCGTGGTGCCCCTTACTGCTGTGGCCCTCTGTGACTCAGGGGCCAGTAGTGGCACTTCAGAGATGGGACAAACTTGCTGCGTCCAGGATGAACATGTGCCAGGCAAAGGTTGGACCTCTCTGCAGTGTCCAGACATCCAAGTATGACCTGGGCTCTCCTTCAGGGGCAAGCTCAGGAAACGTCTCTATGCTGAAGCCCCTCCCAGGCCCCAAGGATGGCAGGTGGTGGCACGGAGGGCACAGGCAGCTCCTCTGAGGAGCATGGCCTGGCCTGCTGGCCTGGAAGTAACCTGCAGGAGCCCCCTTTCTTTACTTCCGTCATTTGAGTGCTGCCACCATCACCCTGGGCCTGTCCGCATCTCTCACTGCACTGACTGTCCACATGAGCCTGGTGGCTGAGAGTGGGTTTGTACAGAGAAACAGATTCTGGGTATGGTTGAGGAGATGTTCAAGTTTGATGCCCTCCCAGTGACCCCTTCAGACCGGGCTTGGCACCGTGAAATGCTACAGATGCTGCTTTCCTAGGTGAGCCACTGCATGCACGGAGTTCAGCTTGGTGTGTGGGTGCAGGTGGCACAGGTGGACAAGGGGCCTGTTACCTTGGTGGCAAGGTCACTCTGTCTTCTAGCTGGAAATGGGGACAAGGGAATCAGCAAGCCTAGGGGAGAGCCCACGGTGATGTTCTCAGTCACTGGGCAGTGCCCACAGGGACAGGCCAGTGGCGCTGCCCCAGGTGAAAGGGTCTGCCAGGTGATCTGGGCCTGGTGCAAAAGGGAGCTGTCTCCTGCATGGCTCTGCAGTTTCGGGGTGTTTCTAGAAGTTCTTGGAAATGTAGTGTTCTCTGTAGCCCCTCAGAACGCTGCCGCTCTTCATCTGGTCTGAAGCCATGAAGAGATAGTGATTGGCAGGGCAGATCCCTGGATGTTCCTATGTTCTCTCTCTGCACCACCCACCCTTCTGCACTCTCAGCTGTCAGGTTACCTCCTGACTGGGCCCAGGTGGTCTCGAGATGACAGCCCTGAACCCCTGCAGCCCAAACTCTCTGTCTCCCAGCCAGTGACAGTTGGTGGGGGAAACCTAACAAGCACAGGAACAGCGCCCTAGTTCCAAGCACACACTCTGATTCATGCCAGGCCCTGGAACTGGAACCATGACTAGTGAGTTTTTCAGTGCAAAGGGTGGTCTTCAAGGAACTCCAGACGTTGGGAGCCAGGGTCAGGGATCCCTTGCTATGCCTCCTCATAGGAAGCTGCTCAACCCATGTCATGAGCAGAGAGCTGAGGTTTAGAGGGTTAGAGCTGGTGTGGAGTGAATGTGGGTTGACCCCTCACTGTGCACAGCCTGCAAGCAGAAGGAGGTGTTAGATGCTTCTGCTGTGACGTCTCTGCGTCGGGACCAGGCACCCACTGGTGCTCTCACTGCACCAGGGATACTTCTTCAGGTCTCCCTTCCTTGTCCCTCAATTATCTTCAAGTCTTCTCCTTCCTTCCTTCTTCACTTGAGGGGTCTTTACACTCACCATGTCTCAAACAGAGCGAAGCCCCACGGTGTGCTCACTCTCAGTCCTGGCCTCCTATCTGCCTTAGTCCTCTTGACTAAGGTTCTTGACTGAAGTTGCCTTCATTCCATGTTCTTTCCCCATTGTTAGAAGCTGAAGGACCTCAGTGACTTTCCTGTAGCCTTGAACCACACACCCCCTTGCCCCTTGCCTAAATGCTCAGTGCACTGGGAATTACAGTGCCTCTTTCTTGGAAACCAACCTACATGGTTGGAGGTCAGGCTCCAGGTTAAGCGCTATGTTACAGTGCCCATTCACCTCCTTCCACATGTGTGAATCACTCTGTGGCCATGGTGCCCACTTTCCTTGACAACCCCAGAGCACACCCTCTTTGTGCTGGAAAGACATGTTCACAACAGGTGACCCATCATTCTTCATGAGTTCAGCTGTGCTGGGAATGAATTTCCTGAGTAAGGACATATATGTTCTGACTTTGATTGGACTCACATTTGTGCCTGAGTGAGAACTGCCACCTGTCACACACAGTCTGCCACATTCATGACAAGCCAGATAAGAAGTAGATATTCCTGGTCCACTCCGTGATCCTTAAGCCTATCTTTCCAGCCCCTCAAACATCTTTCTGAAGCCAATCCCCATTTGAGGATGTGAATTAGGAGCCACCATGGCATGTGGTACAGTCCTGTGGCTCATCAGCAAGCCTGAGTGGCATGGGCATGGGATATGTGTGCCCACGTATGTGGGTGTGCTTGCACAGGCCTGTGTGTGAATAGGTGCCATGATGAGCTGGGTCTTAACCTTGGGAGTAGTATCTGAGAGAACACTCAAGACAGCACTCAGATGGTGGAATGAATGTTCATGAGGTTGATTTATGTTAGTCATTATTGCTTTCCTTGTGGTGAATGTTGGTGCTGAATTTTTCATGTGCACAGGTCATCATCACCACTGCAATGTAAGAATGATAAGCAAAGAGCTGGAACTTCAGTCAAGAGTGTGCCATCAGCAGCTTCCACCCTCACACCTGGAAGAAGGTCTTACACTCACACCTGGGGGAAGGTCCCAGCTCTAACACCTGGGGGAAGGTCCCAGCTCTAACACCTGAGGGAAGGTCCCAACCCTCACACCTCAGGGAAGGTCCCATTTTCCCACTTGGGAAAAAGTCCCACTCTCATAGCTGGAAGAAAGTCCCACCCTCACACCTGTAGGAAGGTTTTAGTGCTCACACCTCGGGGAAGGACTTGGCCCTCACACCTGTGCCATCCTGTCTGTGTCAGTGATGAGGGTATTATCTGCATATCAGGTGGGGCTGGAGCTCAGGCAGAGCCACAGCTCTTTCTTCTGGCACCATGGAGATCCCACAGCTCACACCTACTGGACCATAACTCATTTACCCCATTTTTCTATGGGACAAGCCATGACCCCAGAGAGAAGCACTTTTTCTATGACTCTAACTGGGTATCTGGCTGATACCTAGAGTTTGTGAAGTTACACTTACACCAAGGTTCTCAGAACCAGAGATCACAAACATGTGATTAGAGGCCCTATGTGACCCTGGGGTCAGGACACACTGCCACTACACAACGGTCACTGTCAGGCTCCACAGTGTTCAGTACTAGTGCCATGTAGCAACTGGTGCTGAGGTGATGTAGATTAGCCCACAGAGCACATTCAGGTGATATGGAATCAGCCCACAGAGCACAGACTCTGACATGATCTAGAATCAGTCCACAGAACACAGGTACAGAGATGATCTAGAATCAATTCATAGGCACTGAGGTGATCTAGAATCAGTCCATGGAACAAGTTCCCAGGGGGGTTAGGGTAAGTACCACAGAGCGCAGATTATAGCATGTGAAATTCTATTCACAGTTGGCCCTTTTAGCATAGATTTAATCTGTCACTTCCTCTGTGCTTTCTTTTGAAAGTCTGAGAATATCTGAAAGAAATAAGAGCCCCTGAGAGCTTCAAAGAGAGCGTGGAGGCCCCAGAACATGTTCTCATGTAGGAGGGAGGCACAAACATCTGTGTGTTGGCCGCAGCCCAGTCTTGCACAGCTTGTCCTGCCTGTGGCATCTGCAGATCAAGATCTCAGAGTGATGCTTTCCTCCTGTGAGTGAGAGAAACAGGTACTTGGGGAGATCATGTGGAATAAAAACATGACAGTCATACCACACCTGAATTTGAAGCTGCTTCTGTCCCTTCCACAAACAAAGCTTCCCCCAGACCAAGAGGCTGTCTGTTCCCTTGCCAGTCCACATGGTGCCCTCTCTGTCCAGTCCCCAGTGACCCCAGTCTCCTTGCATGGAGACGTGACAATGATGCTGACACTGCAGCCTGGGCCAGTCACTTCTCTCTGTTCAGTCTGCCTCTGTATCTTGGTGAGAAGGAGTCCTGGGGTGGGACTGAGCTGGAGCACCAAGGGGTTTGTGCTGAGTCCTCAACCCAGGGCTTGCAGCCTTGTTGAGAAGCATGTTTGCACCAACTGAAAGTGAAAATATACTCTGTAGCATGGACAGGGGTTCCCCCCCCCCGCCAATTCAATGTAGCTATTTCATTTGAGGTACTTTATGATTTTATCATTTCTTTGAAATTAAATCTACTTGAGATCCAAATGTGAATTGCTTGACTAATAGCCCATTTAGCCAAAACGAAGTCAATTTTGACCTTGAAATTGATTTTGAATATCAGAAATATCTATTTCCACAGTTGGACAAACAAATGGCTGGTCACGTGTTAATCCTGGCACTAAAATTTGAGAGATATTTTCTGGTACTACCTGAATTCAGGGAGGGTAGGACAAGAGAGAGCCCAAGGCCACAGTGTTTGAAGGCTGATGGTGTACTGGGGAGTTTGTGACTGACTGTGTGCCCTAAAATCAGGGGGAGCCTGCTGGTGTCCGTGTGGCACTGGGGGTGGGAGTGCGGCTGGAACCAGGGAGTTTCTCATCCAGACCTGGTCAATCCTAAGAAGAAAATTAACTCCAGTTGTTTGTCAGAATGACCTTTATAAATATCTTCTGCAATGATACCTGAGTGCCTCTCATATCCGAGCATCCTAAAAGAGAAGGGAGCTGAGGGTGGACAATGACCCCCTGCCCTGGAGACTTTATGTGTCACTTAATAGGGCCACATCACACATTCAAGTCAAACCTTCACACTCAGATGCAAACTGTGCTGGCCTTGCTCCTTGCTCTTGATTCCTGACACTGAAGATATCGGGTCTATGAGGGCAGCTGAGGGCCCCCAGGGGGTGGCTAATGCTACCTTTACCTCCTCGTGCTCCCACATTGCTCCAGTACCCCAAACATCACACACTCCTCCATTCCCCACGTTCCCCCAGACCCCTCACTCCCCCATACCCCACACTCCCCCAGGCCCCACACTCCCCGAGGCCCCACACTCCCCCATACCCCACATTTCTCTGCACCCTACATTCCCCACAACCCATGCTTCCCATACCCCTTACCCCCATACCCCACACTCCCCATGCCCCACATTCTCCCAGCCCCACCACTAGACTGAGCAGAACAGGTGCACATTTTCCTTCCATCCTGACTGTTTCTTCTCAGAATCCCAGACCTGCTGGTCCTTCCTTCCCTCTAGCTTCCTTCTGTTCAGGTCTTCCTGCCTGTCATCCTGCTGATTCCCTTCCTTGGTTGGAAGCATAGCTTTCGGGGAAACAAAGTGAGTTCCTGGTCAGAATGGGAACTTGCAGTCAGATGTGTTATCAAGCTCACAGCCCACTCTGCAGAATGAGGGGCACTGTGGGAAGGGGTATGTATGTCTCTGCACAGTGTCTCCCCACAGGCTTTCTCTGGACGGTGGCCCTCCCAGTCCCTGTCCTGAGCCTGACTCAGAGACTGACACACTTAGTGGATTTAGTTCTGAACTGCATATTAGAAGTCAAGGCCATGAAGAACTTACCTTCACATTTCATGTGAGGCACTAAGGCAACTCTTCAAGCCGGGAGCCTGCAGTTTAGAACTCTCTCCTGGCAAGAAAAGGGACTAGATCAAAGAAAATCACTTGCACAGAGACTCAGCTTTGGTTCTGAGTCACTAGACCTGGCATTTCACTGTTCTCTGAGCTATTGACAACATATAGACAACTATAAATATATAGACAACATATAGAAAACTATAGACAATTCCGGTCCTTCTGTTCCTCCTTTCTTGAGGGCTGTGGCCATGGTGTGGCTGGAGTCCAGGCATTGTCACAAAAAGTAGGGGACCCATAGGCATTGTCAGGAAAAATGGGGCCCGTTTTACGTGAAACAATGTTCCCTGTAGCATGTTACATCAAGGCCACCCACACAGGCTGGGACTGGTGTTCCAGTGGTCAGGCTCACAGGAAGCAGCTGGACCCTGAGCAGAAAGCACATGGTGATGTCTTGGTGATGGACGTGGTAGCTGAGCCTGGTGCCTTTCTTACAGGATGCAAGCCTGTTCTGTTCATGTGTGTCCATGGTTGCTGTGCCAGGCTCCTTCCGCACAGGACACAAGCTTCTTTTGTTCACAGGTGTTCATGTTTTCTGTGCCTTGTCCATTCCCCAAAGGACACAAGTCAGCTCCTGTTACATGTGTTTGTGGGTGCTGAGCCATGCGTCTTCCCACATGACTCGAGCCTGTTCTGTTCACGTCTGTCCAGGTGTGCTGAGCCATGCACCTTCCCTGCAGGATGCAAGCCAGTTCCTGTCATGTGTGTCCAGGCGTGCTGAGCCATGCACTTTCCCCACAGGATGCAAGCCTGTTTTGTTCACGTGTATGTGCTGTGCACTTTCCATGGTACCTGCTCTCCAGTGGCCCCTCTGGGGAGTGTGTTGGATGCTGACTGTTCCCTGATGTGGATCTGCATGCAGCGAGCTATTCCTCATAGATGTTACTCTATCAGGTTACTCACTGGCCACTGGGGAAGGTACCTGTGCTGTCTGAAGAACAGGGAAGGGACTGTAGAAAAGCGTCTAACACTTTCAGTGTCTCAAAGACCCTTGAGGGTTAGATTCCAGGAGTGGATAGTGACATATGGGGAAACATAGATCAAGTACTACGGCCAATCAGAAGCCAGGATACAGGAGACCAGGAAATGGCCTTGGTAGTGGGAGCCCTAGGCTGGACCTGACTTGCTCCTCTGGGAGCCATTTTGCAGGCTGACCTTATTCCACATTCTTCCTGCAAGCTGTTGGCCAAGGTAATAGTCTGGTTGTCAAAGCAGTTTCCGTCTTTGGGTTCTTTCCTTGATTTCTAAATTTAAAGTACCAAAATTAGTTTCCATACTGATACTATGTTGACTCTTGAGATTCCAAAGTGCTGAATCCATTTTTTCAAAAAGAATTTCTAAATTAAGTGCTTGAAATTTGCATGTGCTGCTTTGTAGCAACTGAAGAAGCTGGTGAAAGGGGCAAGCGAGTCATTGGTGTCAGATTGATGAAGGCTTCTGTCTGAACCGAAGCACCGGCACCAGGACCTATGGGGCACAGGTTTCTGGCAGGTTCCAGCTGGGCACTGCAGGCTCATCACTGTAGCAAACAGAAGCTAAAGTTGTCCACGCCCCAGATCATGGAATCTGAGCAAGCTTTCTGGCTTCTTAGCAGTTTTTGACTCCTTAAATGTGTGCAGAAGTGAGTGGGGTTCGACAGCCTGGAATGTGGAGGCCCTTTCTCTACTGCAGGAGGACAGGGCTCAATTCACTGTGACTGCCAGCCCCATGCCAGCCCCCTATGGACTGGTGATGGTCCCTGGGAATGGAGGGTTGGAGACCCCCTCTGCGCCAACAAGTGCTTAAGGCAGAAGAGCCTCCTCTGTTCTTGCCTTGTGGTCCTCCCCATCACTGTATCACTGTATCACTGTCGTCCCGTTGTTCATTGATGTGCTCGAGCAGGCACCAGTAACGTCTCCAATTTGAGATTTGTTACTGTTTTTGGCATATTGAATATACCACAGGTAACTTGCCAGGCTCTGCCATGTGGGCAAGATACTCTCAGTAGCTTGCCGGGCTCTCCAAGAGGGGCAGAGGAATCAAACCCAGGTCAGCAAGGCAAAGGCCCTACCCACTGTTCTATCGCTCCTCCCCCGTGGGCCTTCATTATTCTGGGCACTGGTATGGGCTAAGAGGGGCTCCTTGCACACATCTGCAGGGGATCTCTCAGGCCATGGTGAGTGCACACTCGCAGATAGAGTTCCTGTCCCAGTGTCTGGTCCACACAGAGCCTGACACTGCCAGGGTCCAGCGGCTGTGTCTACTCTGCCTGGTGCTGGCCTCTCTCTTTTGACTCTGCATCTGCACAGCCCACTCAGCGTTCACTCTAGGGCCCTCCATTTTGACCAGGCACCACCACCTTACACACGGGTTGGCGTTTCTGAAAGCTGGTAACTAACAGGAGTAGACTTCTCACTTCAGCTCATCAGTAGGAGCTTGGAACCTTGAAGCAGAAACTGTGTCTTAAAAGCGGCCTGAGCACATGGATACAAACCAGAGCTCACTGCTTCACAGTCTCTACTCACATAGCATCACCAAGCTTCTGAGTAAGGACCCAGACCCCAATGTTTGATGCTTTTCTCTCAGTCCTTCATAGTCACCATCTGTAAAAAGTACAAAGACACTCGCGCACAAGGGGGAGATGTGATGTGTGTTGTGTTTTTCGCGAGCTCTCGGGACGATGCGCTCTCTCTCTCTCTCTCTCTCTCTCTCTCGCTCTCGCTCTCGCTCTCTCTCTCACCACTCACATTCAGTGCTCTTGAGCTGCTGTGTATAGACTGGATCGGGATAGTTCCTCCTTGTGCTCTGCTTCTGTGTGTGCCACTGTGCTCTCTTCTGTCTGTCTATCTCTGTCTCTGTCTCTCTAGTCTCTCTTCTGGTCTCTTCCGGCCTCTGTCTCTGCTTCTGTGTCTTCTCTCCACTTCTGTGTCTTCTCCAGTGTCTTCTTTGCTGCTTCTGTCTTGCCTCTGTCTTTCTGTGTCTTCCCCCATTATAGTCTTAGTTTATATAGCAAATTATATAGGGCGGTGATACAAAGGTGGGTTGAACATTAACAAATCAACAAAGAAAGGTAAGACCATTTCTCCAGGTGATTAACAAAATCTCATCTAAGGAGCTTACCCCAGATTATTAGGAGATCTGATCAAGGGTGGGATCCAAACAAGGATGTGTCACTTTCTTCCTTCCCCAGCAAGTAATCCACTTGAATAGTTATAGTAAATTTACTTCTAATATTTCTAGCAATGTCATTCTGTATGAGCACAGTAAGAGATATATCAGACTTAAAGTTTGGTTCTTCCTGAGGACTTCACTATATATCCTAGACCAGAGTCCTCAGGCCAGGTTAGTCTTCCTAACCCCATCAGGGTCCTAGTCTCGTTGTTACTTTTGGATCATGACAGCATTTGTCATGATCATGCTCTCAACTTATAGTTGAATATTGTGGTGCTTTGGTCTGGCCCATTTCGATGCCAGGGTAGGTCACAGCTTGTCCTAGGTCCATTCTGTCCCTTGTCAGAACCCTGCTTTGGGGGTGCTAGGAACTAAGGGCAACTCAGTCAAGAAAGCAGATGCCCAGGAGTAAATATTATTGGAGTCAATCAGCTCCCAAGTTACAAAGCATAATATTAACTGTCTTCCTGTGTCCATACAGAAAGGCATTTGCTCTAAGGTAAACTAAGTTCCCTGTGACAAGGCTGAAAGGACAAACCCAATGTTATCCTACAACCATCCTTCATCCTTCACTGTCGCTTTCCCTCAGTCCTTCACTGTCACCATCCTTCATCTTTCACTGTCACCTTCCCTCAGTCCTTCACTGTCACCTTCCTTCATCCTTTGCTGTCATCTTCCTTTACCACTTACTGTCACCTTCATCCCATCATTATCACTTTCCTTTATCCCTCACTGTCACCTTTATTTCATCACTGTCACCTTCTTTCATCCCTTCACTATCATCTTTATTCATTCCTTCACTGTCACTTTCATCCCTTCCCTATAGCCTTCTTTAGTCTTTCACTGTCACATCCTTGTATCCCATCATTGTCACATTCCTATATCCCATTATGGTCACCTTCTTTCATCTTTCACTGTCACCTTCTTGTATCCCTTAACTGTCATCAACCTTCATCCCTTCACTGTAATCTTCCTTTATCCCTTTACTGTTCTCTTCCTTCATCTCTTTGCTGTCACTTTCCTTAATCCATTCCTCTACTGTCACCTTCCCTCAGTTCTTCACTATGTCTTCTTTCATCTTTCACTGTCACCTTCCCTCAGTCCTTCACTGTCACTATCTTTCATCCTTCACTGTTGCTTTCCCTCAGTTCTTCACTGTCACCTTCCTGCATCCTTCACTGTCACCTTCCTCCATCCCTTCACTGTCACCATCCTTTATCCCTTCCCTGTCACTGAACTTCATCCCTTCACTGTCCTCTTCCTTAAGTCCTTCATTGTCACCTTCCCTCATCCCTTTGTTGTCACCTTCATTAAATTCACTGTCATCACCCTTTCTCCCTTCACTGTCATTGTTCTTCATCCCTTCACTGTCACCCCCAGATTCTCGGGCAGGGGCAAGGCCCAGAGCCTCTTCCAGCCGCTTGGATGCAGGTGCCCTGGACAGGACATTCCCATCCCAGGCCCTTTCACCCACTCTGCACTGACCCCTGAGGGCACAGCCCTGGAGGCAGGAAGGCGAGTTTCAGGAAACCCACACCATGGAGGGCCCTGGGACACATTTCACAGCAGGACATTTGTCTCACATAGCTGGATGGAGCACAGCTCCAGGTGCTGTGGGGAGAAAAATCGTAGATGCTCTGTGAGGTGGAACAGTCAGATGCTCCATTAGGACCAGGAGCTGTGCCCTGTCATGATGCAAGGGAGATGGCATACTCAATGTGCTTGGGGAGAACAGAAGGCATGGTCTAAAACACTTGAAGTCCATGCAGCCTCTAAGAATAAATTCCTTTTATGACATCCTTGGCTAAACAAGAGCTTCCAAAACTATTTGACCCTTTCCAGAAAAAAAAAAGAGAGAGAGAAAAGAACTCAGTGCCCTCTAGAAATCTACATTCTTTAAACCCTTGCCTTCTTAAATTGAGGTCAAAACTACATTGAGAGTCATGAGAAAATCATTTTTTAAAAGTTTTTAAATGCCCAATAATTAATTCAGAACCAACCGTATTGTACTTAAAAACAAGTCAAAGGTGTCTGTAGCAGTGCTCCCTGTGTGATCTCAGATAAAAAGGTCTACAGTGAGGAAAAGCTTATCCTTTAAGCAGTCTTGCTCTAAGGGAGCAAACAAGGGGCCCCAACTGTATCCAAGGCTTCCACTGGAGCCCTGGATGTTCCTGCAGCCAGTGGCCACAGTTTCACCCATGTGGAACACAACTTAGATGCTTCTAGTCATCCTCAGTCCAGAGCAAAGCCCTCTCTATTCTTCCTAAGAATGAAGCACGCTTATTGTGAGCATTTCAGAAAACAGACACCCGTGTAGCATTATCATATGCTAAAATGTTAATTTGTGCTTTGTTTTAAAATATTTGTATTCCCTTCTCCCAAGGGCACAGTTGGAACAGAGACACAGTTGCAAACAATTCCCTCTCCTGTCATTGGTTGGAGGCTGAGTTCTAGGGCAGGAACTGACTCCTGGGAAACAATGTATCGCTTGCATATCCCAATTTTTAGCGCAAATTTCATGCACTCCATATTTTGAACACAGACCTGATTCTGTTCTGGGGCTGAAATAGAATAAAGTAAATGAACATGATTGCTGTGTTGTGAATGCAAGACAAACTGGAACAATTTAGTGCCCAGAGTTCTCATTAAAGTATTTCATGTGATCCTCATGATGCCCACGAACCAGTGCATAAAACATACCCACGACTGAGTCACAGTTGAAGAATCAATCCTTCTGACTTTTGCACTTTTGGCTCTTGAAGTTTTAGGGTTTATTTCAGAAGCCAGTTTTCACTTTGTGTTTATGTACATGGCAGAGACCACTCAAATAAAATTGTACTTAAATAGTTAAGTTCATTTATTGTGGGGTTATTAATATGTTGATAATTCATAATTTGGTTCCACTTACTATATTGAGAGAGGCAAAAGCATATAATTCATGCTTTGTTCTTCTTCCTTTTCTAGAATAAATAACAGTCCAAAATTTCTGACAAATAACCAGTCTTTCCAAAGGCTCTTCCAGTTCTGGAAATAGAACATTTTTCAGATATCTCATTTTTAGAGCAAATAAAGTTCAGTACTTGGCTCATACATGTCCTGGAACCCCATTGGGATAAATGTGTGTAGCAGAGAATCGCATGTTCAGGCAGAGTGACAGATGCGTCACTCCCATCACCACCATTGAGGACAGGTCCTCATCTGAATGTGTGCTCCATACTGAGGCTCTGGGACCAGCAACTTGTCAGAAAGACTCTCGGTACCAGCAGGAAAGGTGCTTTTTAACAACCAGAGGGAAAGTTATCACTCAGAGTCAGTTTTGTAGTCACTGACTCTGCTGAAAGTTTTCTCCTCTGCCTTGCAGTGCTAGGAAATGAGCACAGACCTCGTCTCAGTGCACAGACACCCTGGCGTGCTGATGATATGGACAGATGCACTGCAGGACGCGCAGCTCTATGAGCCTCTCACTGTCTCTCACGGTTGCATGGGGGTTGTAGCCTGGCTCCACCTGCACCGGGATCTCGTGGCCATGCTCTGCACTGGTTCTCTGAATAGGCATTGAGAGGGGTCTCTGACCCATCTCCTGGGGAAGCCTGTTCTGAGTGCCCTGTCTGTAAGCAGGCATGTGCATGCCTGTGTGTGTGTGTGTGTGTGTGTACATGTGTGGTACTCTCCTTAACCATGTTTTGCCCAGAAGGACAGTGCCTGGGACTTTGCTCTCTCCTCAGTGGAGGGTTTTGTACTCTCCAAAGTGATTTTTGCTATCAGTGCACAGGCAGACAGAGCACTGCTCACACTCCTGCCGCTTCCAGACACAATAGCTTGGAAGGAAGGTGGGCATGGGCAGGGCTATTGACAAAAGGGAAAATTCCAGAAACCTGGCAATGGTAAAATAACTTCTTTGAGTACTGAAGCACATTTGTACCTTTCCAAGTGAAGAAAGTCATGAAGCTGTCTGTTTTATATTCTGGAGAATGTTTCACATCTTAGGAGAGCGTTCACCAGTCAGCTGAGGTCCTGAGCTCCCTTTTCAGAAAGAGTCTGGGGTTGGGCATGGAAACCTGACAAAACCTTTTCAGGTCATGGTTGGTGACAACATTCAGGCAGAGAGGGAGGGATCTCACCAGAGCTATGTAACAGACCACAGGCTATGGTAAGCTTCAAGCTCGGGTCAGAGTTTCTTTCAAAGATCCCTGCAAGCTAGCAAGTTCCCATTGCTAAAACACACATTCATTTCCAGAAATAGATCCCTACCAATAGCTCTGGGAATAGAGGCACATATAGTCATTGTATATTTTAAGATTTTGTAAAGATGGTCATTTTTTAAATGTACACTAGCTATGAAAATGTCAACTAAAAATGGAATCATCCTATACTGCTGTCTAAATAAATCACCCAAGTTTCAAATATTTCACTGGAAAACATTTGGGAAAAAAATGATTGCCAAATAAACTGTACCTGTAGAATATCGAGCAAAAATAAAGATGTATAATAAAGCTCTTAACCCAAAAATTCAGAGGTCTATCCTGTTCTTCATATTTCACACCAGGGTCATGTGCACTGTCCCCAGGGGGCAGAGGGTTTTGTTCTTGTCCAGAACACCTGTCAACTTCTATGGCTCCCACTGCCACAGTGACAGAAAACCCCTCATGTGAGTCCTAACTATACCTGAGAAATTTCTTGCTATGCAAAACTGGAATTCAAACTTCTCTTTGGCAAATATATGTTGACAAAGTTGGAGAGCTACAGGAAGCTCTTCTTCCTCACAGGCTAAGAAGTGTGTCAGCCTGAGCAGCAGTAGACCACAGTGATGCTGGTGTCAACAGTCAGTAAAGACAGTGATGGTGAAGTGTGAACAGTGAGTAAACCACATGACAATGAGGAGTCAATGAGCCATAGTGACACAAAGGAGTGAACAGTCAGTGAACCATAGTGATGAAGAAGTGAACAATAAGTGAACCACAGTGACCTGGAGAGAACAGTGAGTGAGCCACAGTGACACCAGAAATAAACTCTCCATGAAACAGTGACACCAAGGCACTCAGTGTGCTCATTAAGTTCTTCTAAAAACATCAAAACACTACTTGTTCATGGTCCCAAATTCTGCCTCATGAGTACAGAGAAACAGCAACTTATCAGATGCCTTTTAGATGTTAAACAAAGGAACCAAAACATGTAATTCTGCCATCAAACTCCAGTTTCTTTTAATCCTCCATTACTTGTGTCCTGAGTGCTAATTATCAAAGCATTTCTACAGCTGCTGCTGTCTCATGAATCTATGTGCAATTCAGGTTCCTGCTAATGTGGTGTGCGGTCATGAAAAGGCCTGGTAACCCACACCAGTCCTTTTCTTACCTCAATTACACCTGGAAAGAACACATGGGTGACTTCAGAGAAACAGGAGGAAGTGGGCAAGACAGACTTAGAGTCAAAGTGGTTTTAAGTTCGGCAGTTTCCTGATAGTTAATGGACCCATATTTAAAATTAACCTATAAATTTTATTCCTGTGAGTGGAACCAGATTGTCTCATCATCTAGCTGGAAGATAACTAGAATTCAAGCTTATGCACCATCAACTGGGCAATCCAGATGGGTGTTATCCTGCTTAACCACAGATGTTTCTTCTGATTCACGCACAAATCCAAATTCAGGTTTCTTTTGTGGAGGAAAAGGGTTTGGAGATGACCCAATTCAAGCTGCCAGCCGAGTTGAGGTCTCCGTGCTGCACTGTGTCATAGACATCAAGCTGACTCATGCACTGAAGTAAATTACTGTCTAGCTTCTGTCCCATGCTCAGGCAGGACAGAGTGGTACAGCCCCACACTTTTCACCATACCCCTCCACATGAAGAGATCATGTGCCTCACTCTGCCCAACTCTGCCCAGCCAGGTAAAGGATGAAGTTTCATGTGCACAATGATGGTGAGAGGACCCCTGCCCCTACATTCACGATACAGTTGGAGAGGCCTCCTCACCCTATGGTCACCACTTTAAACTGTACTTGAAGTACAGGTACAGGGCTCTCCTTGAGAATCTACTCTCTCTCTCTTTATGAAGAAAAAGCCAATTTCAGTCAGCAGGAAAGGAAATGGCGCTGAGTGCTATGGGTGCCCCTACATCATCAGTGGGTGCCTCTCCCCACAGACTTTGCCCTGTACACAGGTGAGGCACAGCCCAGAAATATGGCTCTGAATGTCAATGAGGAAGAGGTAGCTAGAGGAGTGAGCAGAACTGTCACCATCACAGGGAAGGCCACTGCTGGTGCCAAGAAGGAGCGGCCAAAATTCTTGGGTCAATAACAGGAATCAATCACTTATCAGTGATGGCATATGGAGCCCTGTCATGAGGTAGGGACTCTCAGCTCAGCAGGGAGTGTTTATAAACTTGTTGCTCTCCTGTCGTGAAATCTACTTCAGAGAGAATCCCACCCAGGCAGGCACTTGGGGACCAGGGGATGGGGCACAGCTGGATCTGTGACCCCTCTGTGCCCTCTCTGCCACAGAGGATGGAACATGGAGCATAACATGAGGGCAGTACATGTCAGGCATGGTCAGAAACACCCAAGACCAGCCGTGTGGTGTGGGGGGCATTCATTTCTATCTTACTGCTGAGAAATTTAGGCTGAAAAAAAGAAAGCCTCAAATATGGGTTTCACACAGTTTCAGGAGCTTCTATTCTTTTCTCAAAGTGAAGTTGTTCATCTGAGATGCTTTGTTTCTGATGAACTATAACTAAGCTGCTGGCTGCCTCCATGCTTCCTGCTGTGCCATAAAACAACCCCTGATTAGAAGGACCGTGACCCTGGGAGGATAGGTGTCATGCCTCACACACACCTGCTCCTTGACAAGGAGCGGGCAGGACATGTCTCTCCTCTCATTGTTCCCAACAAGGGTCAGTGTCCTGGAGGACAAGCTAGATGTCTAGAAACAAGGCTGAACTCAGTCATTTTATTTTTTCTGTACTTTTGTGCTAACGTCTTTGATTTATGAGTGATGATAGTGGAGTTTTTAAACTTCTGGACAGATTTTTTGTGGTAGTGTCAAGCCTGCTACATCTACTAAGAAAGCAAGGACGCTTCCCTGGGGGAAATTTGAGGGCATGGATACCAGAGACAGCATCTTTCAGGAGGGGGAATAGCACTGTAGCACTGTCTTCCCGGTGTTCATCGATTTGCTTGACCGGACACCAGTAACATCTTCATTGTGAGACTTGTTGTTACTGTTTTTGGCATATTGAATACACCACAGGTAGCTTGCCAGGCTCTGCCATGAGGGTGGGATACTCTTGGTAGCTTACCAGGCTCTCCGGGTAAGGAGATGGAGGGATGGAGGAATCAAACCCGGTTCGGCCGTGTGCAAGAAGGGGAGTAAGGGGGTTAGAATAGGCTTCCTTTCAGAAAAGTCTCAATTTGTAATCAAGTCATCCACCCTCTAATCAGGAGGCTGTGACTTTGCTGAAAGGTCTGGCATGTGTGGAGGCATTGAGGAGTAAGATCCCTTTGGGGCATGACGAGCCCCCTACCCACAGGAACATGCTAAAGACCCTCTGTACTGTGTCCAAGGGAATCTTTGAGCCAATCCACTGTGGATCTGGTGGGCAGAAACCACCTAACCCTGGTTATCAGTGACTCAACCAGGCCTTCCTAGAAGCCGTGGCCCAATCACACCATCTGTGACATGCGCACTTCAAATGAATGACTTTGCAGCTTTGCACATCACTTAGGTCATCAAGTGAAACATGTTTGTGTCATGCCACCTCCTGATTTCAGCTGAAGATCTCGATGTGCTGTGGAGCAG
The DNA here is from genome assembly GCF_027595985.1 of Sorex araneus. NCBI lineage: Eukaryota > Metazoa > Chordata > Mammalia > Eulipotyphla > Soricidae > Sorex > Sorex araneus. The sequence goes on from NC_073304.1 coordinate 183,252,675, forward strand.
TGCTGTGTGCTCAGGCACTTCCCCACACTCTTCCAGTCCTTTCTTGAGGCATACTGGTCCTCAGTACTGTTGAATCACACTGATTTTCTGTGCCGCAGAATTTCAGGGCTCCACTGCATTCCTGTGTAACTGCCAACATTTTCACCACCCTAAAAATGACTCGTTAGCCCATTCCTCCTGCTTTCCCTGGTCCTCTGGTTAGCACTAAGATGTTCACTTGTCTAGGAATTGGAGCTGCTTCTTGCCAGTGTATTTCTTTTTCTTTGGTGATTGATTGTGGTCAGAAGACGAAGAATGTCTGTGATAAATTCTTTTAGATAAGTCAAAATATTTTCTCTTCATGCCAACTTGGAAGTGTAGCTATTCCTGTCTTTCTGATTTCATGTTTGTGCTTCTATTTACAAGGCTTCATTTTTCATGCAATATGACTCCATGTTCATTTCATGTTTCTTAGGTAGAGAGTGAAGTGTAGAAAGGCTTATCCAGGTAGCTGAGTATCGAAATGTTCATGTCACACAATTACATGCCCTAGAGCATTGGCATGGTGGAGGGTGGAGCCAGCTAAAACCCGCAGAGGGATGGAATAAACTGGGCACTTACTTACCTCGAATTCCAGACCAACTCACTGTCTCTTGTTTTTTATGAGTCTTGCCATAATCTTCTGGAATGTTCCATCTGGAGTGAGCTGGATCATCTGTAGTAATACAGTCTAATGAGGAGCTAAAAGAAATGGTGTGTTAAAACAGGATTTTTTTCCCCTACCCTTGGGGCAACTCACCCTCTTTAGCTAACAATAGTCTGTTTTTATGTTTTGCTTTTTCTCCAGGTTTGTTTTAATTTTGTTTCCTTTAGATGACTCTTGTCTATTACTGTTATTACTCCATGTTTTCATACAAATTTCCAGCTCTGCTCAGTGGTTTTCTGTGGAGTGATGACTATGGTCTCTTTCGTTGTAAGGAACCATTTCTTGTGGTTGTCAGTTCTCTCTGGGTATTAGGGATGTTCATTCACAATGACACCAATATTTTGGCTTGATTTTTTTTTTATTGAATCACCATCAACTACAAAGATACACAAATATTTATGATTGAGTTTCAGGAGAATATTGTTCCAATACCAATACCTTCACTGGTGCCTGTAACCTTCCCCCAGTGACCCTGGTTTCTCTCCCCAAACCCTCTCAGCATGTCTCTGTGGCAGATACTTTCTTTCTTTCTCCCATTCTCCTAGCTTCCCTTCCCTAACTTATCCCCCCAACCCCTACTCCAATGCTAGGCTTCCTACTGAAGACCAATTCTTCTGCTCTTCAGTTATATTGGGCATTGATATTCTCCTATGAGGTTTCTTTATATCCCACACATGAGAGTGATTATTCTGAGCTGTTCTTCTCAGTCTGACTGATTTCACCCAACATGATACTCTCCAGATCGATCCACATTGCAGCAAATTGCATTACTTGTCTTTTCTTAAGATTGAGTAGTATTCCATTGTGTATATATGCCATAGTTTCTTTTTCCAGTCATTTGTTCATGGGCATTTGTGTTGTTTTCATATTTTGGCTATTGTATATAGTGCTGCAATAACCATAGGAGTGCAGGTGCCTTTTCTGATTTGTGCTTTCAGGCCCTTGGGGTATATTTCCCCAAGAACTGCTGAGTCATGTGGAAGCTGAATTCCTAGTTTCTTGAGGAATGTCCGTATTGTATTTCAAAAAGTCTGGACCAATCAAAATTCCCACAGCAGTGAATGAGGAACTCTTTTCCCCACATCTTCGGCAACACTGGTTGTTGTTCTTTTTGATGAGGCCAGTCTCTGTGGTATAAGGTAATATCTTACTGTTGTTTGGGTTTGCATATCCCTGATGGTTAATTAATAGAGAGATTTTTTTCCCTCTGCTTTTTGGCCATTTGTATTTCTTCTTTGAAGAAGTTCTTGTTCATCTCTTCTCTCCTTTTTTGATAGGGTTGGATTTTTTTCCTTATAGAATTATACCAGGGCTTTATATATCTTGGATAGTAATCCTTTATCAGATGAGTGGTGGACAAATAATTTCTCCCAGTATGTGGGTTGTCTTTGAGTTCTAATCATTGTTTCCTTTGAAGTGCAGAATCATCTTAGTTTAATGTAGTCCCATTTGTTTATCTTTTTTTCTACTTATTTGGTCAGTGGCAATTTATCCTTAAAGATACCTCTAGATTCAATGTCACAGAGTGTCTATATTTTACTCTATGTAACTTATGGATTCAGGTCTGATACCTAGATCCTTAATCCACTTGAGTCTTGGGAAGAAGTATCCACCTCTGCACACAGACAACCTAGGAGCCTGGAAGACTGGCGGGTGGGCAAGTAATGGGGCCCCTCTGTTGGCTGAGAAATGGGCACATAGTCAAGGACAGACACTGGCACATAGGGCTAGAACTAGAGGCTCAGCTGACACAGGAAACTTATGATCAACCAGAGGTTATTCCAATCAGCCCACATGGTTCCACCAGCCAGCACCATGAGAGGGACACATTTATTGTTTCCAAATACAAATGAGTGTGATGGAAGGAGAAATAGGCAGGAAGGTGTCGCAGTTCCAAAGCATTCTCAGCTATTCTCAGTTATTCTGTTTCTTCACTGCTGGGTTGCTGTGTCCACAGAGTGCATTCTATTGCCTCCAAATGACAAATGAAGAGTTGTGGATAACTGGCATAGGAAGTCACAGAAAGATGCTCAGCAAGGGTTTAGAATCTCCTCAAGATCCCTTTTGTAGACAAATGTATGACTCAATAAAGGGGAAAGTTAAGAAGTCTATTTTCTAACAGTCCTGCATCAGCATCGATCAGCTGATTATTTGTTCCTCTCATAAGCAGAGTAATCAGCTGGGACTATTTCCACAGCCAGCTACCATGCGGCTATTTTCCAGGACTCCAGCAGGGAAGCTGCTGGCTCTCAATAAGAGTCAAGCAAAGGACAGTTTGTGAATCATGATTGATGCTCCACTTCACACTGGACACATGTTCAAACAACAAACAGACATGGACCTGACATGGAGGAACAGGTGGTGGGATGAACCTCTAATAGTAGGTCTCCATGCAGGACACGCAGAACACAGAGGTGCAGGCTGAGAGCAAATGGTCCTTACAGTGCACAAGCTGGAGTAAGATTGTGAACATAGTCCAGGAGAGAGAGCATCTAAGGTCTATGTATCATCCAGGAGGGAGTTTCCCTGAGCCCAAGATAGGAGCAGCCTCCCCTGACCTTCCCCAGGTCTTTTCTAGCAGCATAAAGGGAACTTAAGCATAGAGGGCAAGAGGCCAACATTTTGCTAAGAGTCCCTCTGAGGTAGGGTGGCCCTCACAACACTGGACATAGCAGAATGGACAGGCTCTGGACAGGAATCTACAATCCCAGGGGAATGCCTGTGGAAACTTCATGAAAGACTCATATGACTCCACAGTCCTTGAAGGTACAGCACAGTTGTGGGTCTCCCTGAGGTGTTGGGGTGGTGCTATGGGGAATCCACTCTTAGCAATGCCATGTCACAGAAGAATGGGCAGGGCACTACCTTAGTGAGCCTGGATTCACTGCATAGAGGAGAGTGACTTCTCTCAGAGGCCAGCTCCATTTCTCTCCAGAGGAAGATTTCTGTGGGTCTCTGCTAAGGCATATTATGACCTGGTCAACACAAACTTGAGGAGACCCCATGAAACCCTGCAGCCTTCACCTGCCAGCTGGCTCTTGTAGGTGGCCTCAGAGTGCCTGACACTTAGCCTGGTGTGGTGGCATGTCCCTTTTATGGATTACCAGATGCCTGGTGCCTCCCACATGGCTGCTAGAGCACCCGTCAGTCTCTGTGTCTGTCTACCAGAGGCAGAAATCCACATGTTTGTCTAAAGGCAGAAAAGCACCCCATGTTCTGATATGTGACTGATGGAATTGTCTCAACTGAATGACAAGAACAGCAGGCTATAGTGTGTCTGCTGCTCATTGGCAGTGGAACAGTCAGGCCATTGTCTCAGCTTCCAGTCTCTGTCCTGGGGTGCTTTTCAGAAGCAACAATTTTGGAGTCTTTTGAAGAGGAAAACAATTAAGAGGTGCAGGAAAGCTCTGGGTAGGATGAAAACCCTCGGACCATGTCTAGGGGAGAGATAGCAGACAGGGAGACTGTCCAATATGGCAGGTCCAGCCAGATAAGACCAAAGCATGAGACAGACAACACTCAAGCCCCATCCAAACAATACCCAGATGACACCCAAAACCATCAGGGAGCAACTAATAGACATGGAAACTGACTCATGTAATGGAAGTAGTCAAGAGTGTGAAACACATGCTATTCTCAAGACTTAGAAAAATGTTTTGGTAATGTTTCATGGATTGTTAGAGTTCTACTTTGGGGAAATTGGTGCTGACTGAAGTGATCCCTGACATTCACTTTCCAACCTTTCCTACTTTGCAGACGCTAGAGAAACTCAGTCTCAGAGCTGGCCAGGCCTTGTGGCTCACATTGTGGTTCCTAGTTTCCTTTCCCAGTGCTCAGAGACAGTCTTTCTGTTCTTAACAGTCTCAAGAACCCCTTTCGTCTCAGTCTATTCCTCAACAAACCCACATCACTTTCCCACAAAGAGAAAACACACAGATCTGAGGGTTTCTAGGTTGTGGAGCCCAGGTCCCAGTAGACGGTCTATCCAGAAGAGCCAATATGCTGACAGTCATGTGGATTGAGTTGGTGAATGTGTCTGCAGAGGCTCATGGGCTGGAGGTCTGACTACAAGGACAGTGTCCCAGAGAGATCAAACAGGAAGGACAGAAGGAGCCAGACAAGAGACAAGATGGAGAGACCCTCATTCCCTTCAGTGCAGACCAGGGATGAGGTCCAGTGAAGGGATACTTGGTTTAGACTGGAGGGAATGGAGGTGCAATATGTGGTTCTAAAGAGATCCTGATGAGGACAGGAGAATCAGCAGTTTCCTGGGTTTCAGACAGAAGTGCATACATGCATTGGTGTAACCTGCCTCTTCTGGTCAAGAGAGGTGGTAGAGTCAGAGGAGAGACTGGCAGAAGGAAAGGCTAGAGCTGACCACCACTTGCCCATAAAATGAGGATATTTAGTCAGAAATACAGCATTAAAAGTAATTTTTCCTCTCTTCTACAAATACCAGCATGTTTTGACCTGCAATAAGCAAGCAATCAGCCACAGACTTAGTGGTGTCTGTTTCAGAAACTCCACATGATATCCTGGGAAATGACTTGAGAACACTCAAAGCAGCTTTTCTTGCCTATGGGACACCTCAGAACCCTTCCATACCCAGGCTGAAGAGAACTTCCAGTCAAATAGTCCTTCAGCTCTGCTGGCTCACAGCCAATTTTGTTTTATTATCCCTTACATCTTGGGGGTTAGTGTTCTCCTGCCTCATCCATTGCTACACCCCTGAATCAGGGCTGACACTGCTGGGCAGGCAGGGGAAGCTCAGGCCCTCCACACACAGCTGCATCTTGAATGCATATGTGGGTTCTCTGTGCCACAACTAGGGTCAATGAACATGCCTCCTCAGAAACAGAATGCATTCATCAACTCAATACTTAATGTCCCAGTCCCTAAATCCTGGTTCCATTTCTACCAAATTAAATTTCCTTTATATTTTTGTGGTGGCTTATAGAAACAGAAAAAAAACAGCAATGTCAGTCTCATTTATACTATCTCAGAAAAAAATCCTTTCCCCTCCTTAAAGATACCTCTAAGTTTTAGCCTATAGATTTCTGCTGAAAGATCATTTCAAAGAATAATATGTAAGATTTGTATAACTTGACTTTTTGTGTTTCAGGATTTACTCCTTCCTTGAATGTTCATATATATTTGAAAATTTTTCTTCTTTCTGTTCATTTTAGTACAGGAGTGTGAAAACTTGTATGATTTAGGGTACAATGTCATCACAAAAATGCCAATCTCCCTCCACCCCGGTTTGTGGGATTCCTCCCATCCAATCTCCCCACTTAGAGCTCAGTTAGATCAGACTCTCAGCTTTGCTCTGGTTCAGGTTTGTCTATTCTCTTTCTTTGTTCGTTTATATTCCACCTGAGTGAGATCAGTCATTCCTCGTCCTCCTTCTAAATTATTTCACTTAGCGTGACCCCTCCAGTTCCATCCACGATGCAGCCGAAGGCAGATTTCATCTTTTCTTACAACTGAGCAATGTTGCATCATGTATGTAGGGTACATCTTTTCATGTGTTGTTGGACATGTGTTTTTCTCCCGTTGTAAATAGCACTACAATGAGCACAGCTGTGCACCTATCTTTTGCAAAGTGTTATTTGAATAGATATCTAGGCTTGCTTTGTTTTTGTTTGGGGGAACTCTCCAAACTGTTTTATATAGAGACTGACCCAGCTTACATCCCCAACAGTGAGTGAGGGTTCCTTATAACACTGGTTGTTTGAGGACTTTTTGCTCTAGGTCATTCTCACAGGTGTGAAGTGACACTTCATTGTCATTTTGACTTGCATTTTTCTGATTAGAAAGGATAATGAGTATTTTTATGTGCCTGTTGACTATATGTACTTTGACCTTTTAATTTCTTCTCCCTATTTCTGATGGGGTTGTATGTTTGCATTTTCTTTTGGTGTTAAATTTGTGAGTTCTGTATATATTTTGGATACTAGCTTTTTGGTGGATCTAGGGTGGATGAATATGTTCTCACATTCAGTGGGACTTTTACTTTTAATGATGATTTCTTTGGCATTTATTTGTTTTCCCTTTCAAATATGCCTCCCTCTTTGCATCTCTGAAGCCACCACTGCTACTTCTCTTGGAGATGGTCTTGTGGATGCACTGTGTGGATTTGGACCTACTGTGTGCACTTGGAGATGATTTTGTGCATGGTGTGAGATAGTCCCTATGCACATCCCTTTTGCTCTGTGCCCCAGAGTGCCTGCGTTGTGTCCTCTGAGGCCGGCAGCAGTGTTCCCTATCACACAGGGTCCCTGTGCTCAGGCCAGGGGAGCCTAGCACATACTCCTGAATAATGTTCCTGCTGGTTAATTCCACTGCCCAGTGTCTTCATGAATCAAACCCTCTGACTTCAAGGATAAATGATCTGGTTGCCCAACTAATCAGCAGCCTCTGTGACTGAGCTGGACTCAATATAAATTGATGTCCACCTCCCAGCCATCAGGAACACTGAGGAGCCTCATCGATCACCTGTTTAATGAGGGTCAGCCTTATGCGGAAGGAGTCAGTCTGTTCTCAGATCTGCTCCTTTCTCCAGTAGTCTGAGTGGCAAACTCGCCAAGGCTGTGCAGATTCCCACTGTGGCTGCACAGTGCCACCTACCAGCTATGGGCGCGAGGTGATTCCCTGACTCAGGATCGAGCAGTCCCTCAGCTGCAGAGCCGAGAGGAGAAGGTGGATAGACTTAGAGCCTCAGCATCTGTGGGAGTCAGACAGATGAACTGGATGTGAGGCGGGAGCCCAATCCCGAAAAACTCACTCCTGCAGAGCCCTCTCACTCCTACCTCCTGCCCCCACACTGAACCTGACCCAGCTCTTGTGGCAGGAAGGGGGCTTTGCAACTAGTGACTGACTGGAGGGCACTGTGTGAACATATAGTGCCCAGGTACTGGAGAAGAAAGTTCTGATGATGTGCATGATGCAGAGCAGTTTCTGCTTACATGATTCTGAAAATACTGAGTTGAGGGAAAGTTTTGATCATGGGCTATAAATGATTGCTTCTTATGGTGGGCAGAAAAGTGGCCTATGGGTGCTACAACCCAGAAAGATGCCAAATCCCCAGGGCAGACATGCAGCCTAATGGGTCACAGATGGATTCCAGAAGTTGAACCAGTTGAAGAGAGCAACCTGTATGCACACCTAAATATATCTTTCCTATGCCAGGTCACTCGGCGGCATCCACCTGGACCTTCCTACTGCATTTCTCCTTCCTGTGTCTGTGTTGCTCCTGCTTTACTACCTGGTCAGAAGTGCTGCCTGACCTTTATTGATACATCTCTCCTGCCCCTGCTCTTGGGGAAGGAGCTGAGCTCTGGGCAGTCCAGCAGGCACTGTGTGTTTAGGTATGAGAAAGGAAACATTACCAGCTGTTGGAAGATATTTTGAAAAATGTTGTTAGTAATAGCCATATTTTTCAATGAAAAAAAAACTATTGCAGAATAAACCTAAATAACTCCAGAAAGATTCACTAATTGGAGGTGACTGGTACATGAATAATTATAATACCATCAGTTCAGACTAGATTTTATTAAATCAAATTTGAAAGCACAGTGGACGGGTGGGATATGCAGGTGGAAAGTGTGTGTGTGTGTGTGTGTGTGTGTGTGTGTGAGAGAGAGAGAGAGAGAGAGAGAGAGAGTGTGTATGTGTGTGTGTGTAAGAAAGAGAGAATGTGTGAGACCATGTATGTGAAAGAGTGAGAGAATGTTTAAGTCTGTGGGAGAGAGTGGGAGAGTATGTGAGAGCGAGCATGTATATGAGAGTCTGTGTGAAGGAGATAGTGTGTGAGAGAGAGAGATTGTATGTGAGAGAGTTTTTGTGAGAGAGACAGTGTATGCGTGAGAAAAAGAGTGTGTTAGAGAATGTGTGAGTATATATGTGAGTCTGTGTGTAAGAGAGTGTGTGAATGTGTGAGAATGTGAGAGAGATAGTGTATTTGAGTGTCTGTGCATGATATATATATATATATATATATAGAGAGAGAGAGAGAGAGAGAGAGTGAGAGTGTGTGTGTGTGTACAAGATGGAGACCATCACTCCCATCAGGGGAAGGTGAGGCGCACTTGAATCTCCCCCATGTTCAGGTAGCGTGTGCAGGAGACAGCAGAAGCACTGTATTCAATGAGAATGCACCAAAAACCATGGCTAACAAATATTCAAGAATTGTGGTCAGGTAAATTTAGATTGATATAAAAAAATAGATAGTCATTGTGGCGATAGGTAGGTTAATGTCTCTGTTACTTCACAGCACTAACAGTTCAGTGTTCTTCACTGGGGCCAGACCCACGAAAG